>NC_140232.1:24366421-24744038 GCF_951802725.1 Rutilus rutilus | reverse complement strand
TATGTATTTTAGATGCATATCTCAGTTTACTTATTGTAGAAACTAAATCCAAATTAATCCATCCATGACCTGGTTTAGCAGATTTACCTTTCCTGGTGGAATCAATACATATTTCTATTGATGATCACCTTGGTTATTGTTTGGGTTTAGAGCACATTTTTTGGTTTAAAAAAATTACATTACGTTCCTTGAAATTGACCCGGAACTTTGGCCTAATCAAGCAGATTATCAGGAGGGACAGGCAATTATACATGCAATGAAAGTAGTCAATGATCACGCCGAGAGAGGAGTGGCTCTGATTCAAGAATACAGTGGCTATCTCACACATTCTGAAGAACAATTGCAGTTTCTCCTTCATGTGGTGGAAGATCAACGACGGATCTATCCAGACTGCAAAAAGTCAACACTGGCTGCTGAGCATCAGAAATGAGGGATTGTTGAAAACTTTGTGCTTTTTTTGAGATTGTTGTCATTGTTGTCATGTCATTGTTGCTCTGATTTCAATAAAATGTAGTTCATTTGCAGCAACTTTTAATATTACTTGCATATCACAATAACGCCGCACAGCTTAACATAGGCAATCTTCCACATGATTGAGCTACCTCTAAATTTTTTTTTTTTTTTGCATATTTCCAATTTTGAAGTTAAAAGGAACAGTTTAAGAGGTTAAGACACTAACATTTTGCACAAAAAAAAAATTGGACTTGATAAGGACCACCCTAATTTTCATGCTCCGTCCTCATTAACATAATGTGTCTGGCCAGTTTACATACTTTAAGTCTCATTCTTTTTATTCTCATTTCTGTAATATATACATAATACAGTGGAAATTCAAGTCAGCTCAAATTAATGGCAGTACAACTAATACTATCATGATAAAAACTTGTCTAAATATAATTACAATTAAATAATATAAATATTCTTTCCATTACGGTAATGAGAATTCTATTTATTTATTTTCCCATCAGAGTAATAAGGACTAGGATGAGAGTTCTAAAATGGGCTTTATTTCCTTTATTCAAAATATATAATTTAGTATTTTTGTCTTTCTCTTTTGGGGTGTAATATGACATCGACATGTTCTTGAATTCTGCACAACCCAGTCAGAGCTGGATTTTAGTTGTTGTGCAGCTTGAGGATAATTGGCCGCATTACCTGAGAGTAGTTTCTCTCTGCAGCAGGAGGCTTTTGTTTATCGTCTTCGGTTTTTCCATGCCCTTATCTTGGGATGAGGTTCATCTCCCAACTGGTCACGTTCTCCCTGTGGGGAACAGGACGTCATGCTTGGCGGCCGATGTGGGCAGATTTCCATGGTTTTGTTTATTGTGCTACTCAAGTGTAATTTGTCCAATTCAAACCCTGTGGGAGAGATTCAGATTGAGTTGTGTGTACGCTAGGCAGCATAAACACAAAAGAAAGACTTCACAAAAGAGGTGTTAAATGTCATGACATGCGTGCAATATTTTGGCTGGTGCGACTTTTGTATTTTAAATACGATGCAGCTTGATATGTTCATCCATATAAATCGATGATGAAGTCTGACTCATCATTATGAAAAAAATCATTATTTTGAATCTTCTTAATTGATTTTGTTAAACTGGTTCGCAAATTGTTTATCTCTAATGTCCTGTTGCAAGAACTTTGTTTAAGAGTTGGATGACATTTTGGAGTTACTGAACTCGTGAAGATCTTAAACATAGAGATAAACGGCAGTATTTAACTAAATATTTATTTAACCACAAAAAAAATAACATGTCAAATGCCATGTGGGACTTCTGGGAATTCTTATGAGCAATGACTCAAACAAATCATAAGATGGGCATCTTCATCTTTTATGTACAAACAATATGATTTTGCTTTGAAATTTGTTTATGTACATGTGCTAACTGTGTGTATGTTCACAGCTCGGTCTGGAGCGGTACCACGGCGTCGGTATCCTCGGGTTCAACTCAGCCGAGTGGTTTATTGCTGACGTCGGGGCTATTTTAGCTGGGTAAGTATTTACTTTGTCCTATGAGTCTTCAAATCAACCATAACCATATACGAATGTTGCTGTCATGTTAACTCCAGGGTCATACAGGTCATTCTCGATTACACATCATCAGCACACAGCCAGTGTTTGTCCCAAACAAAGCTTTAAGTCAAATAGTGGCTATGCTGTGTCTTAAACTGCCCAGTTGCCTTTATGACTTTAGTGAAGACAGATGGTTAAAGGCACAACCTGCATTTGTTTAACAGCATCACTTGAATCTTGTCTGGGTCTGTAAACATATAGGAGGAGTCAGAACAGAAGTAACTTTGAATGTTGTTAATGTTTGAAGGTGTTTCCTGTTGCTGAACTGCTCTCCATTTGGTTACATTAGTTAAAGAGTTCAGGATGTTTATTGAGGGATTCTGTATGTCATTGGCAGGGGTTTTGCTGTGGGCATCTACACCACCAACTCCCCTGAGGCGTGCCAGTATGTGGCGGAGAATTGCCAGGCCAACATCCTTGTGGTGGAAAACCACAAACAGCTGCAGAAGATCTTACAGGTAATGAGAGTACAGGACCCATTTCCTTCTAAATTAACTCGGATAAGACCTTTTACCTACACTACTATTCAAAAGGTTAGGGTTGCTCCGATTTTTTTTTAATGTCTTATGCTTACCAAGGCTGCATTTATTTCATAAAAGATACAGTAAAAAACGTAATATTGTGAAATTTTATTACAATGCAAATATAATTTTTTATATTTATATTTATGATACGATGATATGATTGTATTGTTTGTATATTGCGAAAAGATACTACTCATTTACCTGTTTATTTCTGGTCCCAGTTCTCAGATCCTGAGACTGATCAGGGTCCAGATCAGTCACACTCAGTTCATTAAAATCACACTCAGTTCCTCCATCTGCTGTAGGCTTTTTCCTGATGATCTCTTATGCTCTGTGTGTGTGTTTCATTTCAGGTCCAGGACAAATTACCGCACCTAAAAGCCATTATCCAGTACAAAGATGAGCTGAAAGAGAAAAAGCCCAATCTCTACACGGTACATTTGAGTAGTCAAATATTTTCAATTCAGTTCTCAGAACATAATCTTTCTTTCTAATCCCTCTCCTTTACTAATTGAAATCTGACATTTGCTATGTAAATATCTGATACACATAGTGGGCGGAGTTTATGGAGCTGGGCCGCGACGAGCCTGACGCTCAACTCGATGATATCATCAGCTCTCAGAAACCCAATCAGTGCTGCACACTGATCTACACATCCGGAACCACAGGACAGCCAAAGGGAGTAATGCTTAGTCACGACAACGTGAGTTAAAGCCGAAACATTCACAATATGACATTTGAGACTTTTGAGCAAATTGTAACAAAAACAAACTTTAAAATGAATTTACTTGTGATATATAGTACGATGAGTCACCAGTCATTCTTAATACTGAAATGTTCTCTCTCTCCTCCTGTAGCTGACATGGACAGCATTTGCAACAGGCCGAGATGTGAGTCTTTTAGATGCAGATAAGTCACAGGAAGTGGTCGTGAGCTACCTTCCACTCAGCCATATTGCTGCACAGATGATTGACATCTGGCTTCCCATGAAAGCAGGAGGAGTTGCGTACTTTGCACAGCCTGATGCGCTAAAGGTTAGTGTGCAATTTACACATCCTTCGCTATTCATTTGCCAAGCTAGTGCTAAAAAAAAAAAGCTCTTTTTTTTTTTTTTAAGTGATACTTTTATTTAGCAAGGATGCATTAATTTCATCAAAAGTGACCAAGACATTTATGTCACAAAAGATTTTTATAATTTTTTTTTACTTCTGCTGCAATTCATCAAAGAATCCTGAAAAAATGTCATGATTTCCACAAAAATATTAAGAAGCATAACTGTTTTCAACACTGGCTACGTTTACATGCAACCAAATAATCCGTTAGTAATCGGATTGACGGCTCAATCGGACTGAAAAGCCTTCACGTAAACGCCTGAATCGATCCAATTGAGCTCGATCGGATTGAAAGGGATGGTTTATTCCTTTTCTAATCCGATCGAGAGGACATGTGAACACTTGATCGGATTGAACACCGAAACTGAAAGGACTGCTCATGTGCAATGACGTTGAAATAGCGTAATGACATATGCCGCGCAGAACGAGCTGTTCTTCCTGTTGAATAAAGTGTCATATAAATGAGTGTCCCGTCATCCTATAATTCTCCTTTCACTCAGCGTCTGTGAAGTGGAGCAGGACAATGTCCCACCAGTATTTGTTTCGGATTCTCATCCACAGAAGACAGCACGGCACAGCGGTTCATATGCTCACTGTCTCCAAATTATGACCAGAAATGGATAAATATTAAGTCTGCTGTTTAAAACAAATAAAGAACCAATGGTTATTATGTGCAAACAGCAGGAAACTGTATATTTGTGCATTGTGCGCATGTAAAAAAGCTTGTGGCGTATAAACGCGCACATCAACCCGATCACGTTTAGCGTTCATGTAAACACTATGTTCGGATTCATCAATCGGACTGAATTTAGTCCGATTGAAACAAACGTTTTGCATGTAAAAGTAGCTGTTGATAATAACAAGAAATATTTCTTGAGCAACAAATCAGCATATTAGAAGGATTTCTGAAGGATCATGTGACACTGAAGACTGGAGTAATGATGATGAAAATTCAGCTTTCCCATCATGGGGAAAAAAATACATTTTAAAATGTATTAAAGCATAATATTGTGAAATATGATTACAATTTAAATATATGTTTGATTAAATAAATGCACCCTTGGTGAGCATAAGAGACCTTCAAAAACATTAAAAGATCTTAATGATCTCAAACTTTTAAAGGTAGTGTACATGTTAGTGAAGGCACTTCTTGTTTTCTTCCCCTAATCCCTCTGGAAGGATCTTCTCTTACGTACACAAAACAAAGACAATCTTGTTAGTTTAAACTAACTGTATAATCCTTTTAAAGAGCTTTTTCACTGGCTTTTTCGATGAAACGTAATTCATAAAGTCTTAGTCATGCAGCTCTCACACACAGAAAGGCATTTGTGATGTTCAGAAGTGTTTCATTTTCATCTCTTTTCAGAAAACAAGCCCCTGATCTGATCTGATATTTTATTAAAACAAATGCATGATATGTTTCCGCATGTGATCTCTAGAAGCTGAGTATGTGATATCCGTAGTGCCTCAATGGGTCTCAATAGTACTGTTTTATAATAGGATCATTGATTTAAGAACAGGGCCAGAAACTGACATGACATACCTGCTCGTCACCTGACATAACCCTGGGTGTGTCAGCTGATGTTGGCATGCACATATGAACATGAACCATGCTTGCACGTGTACTAATAGAAGTCACTGCATGTCCCAGGGTACTCTGGCCAACACCCTACGTGAGATACGCCCTACTGCGTTCATGGGCGTCCCACGAGTGTGGGAGAAGATGCAGGAAAAGATGAAGTCGATCGGCGCCAAATCGTCCACTGTGCGCCGGAAGGTGGCGTCTTGGGCCAAAGATGTGGGCCTGCAGACAAACCTCAACAAAATGGAGCTGTATGTACATACACACTTAAACACACAAAAAGAAGGTAGAAACATACGTTCAGACATGACGACACTCATTTTGAAATATCAGTAATTTACATTGGGATCCAGAAGTCTGAGACCAAATTGAAAATCCAGGATTCAAAATCTATTTTAAACCTGGTTGTAGGAATTTGAAACATTTAAAATAAAGAAACACTGAGCAATTAATGCTTTTTAACAATAGTAATATTCAAATAAAATATTTATTTATAATAAGAATAACATTTGTGATGTCAGATTTCCTTGAATAAAAAAACAAATACTAATAAATAAAACATTTCAAGTCATCTTTTCACTTAAACTCTTATTCTGCTAGTATCATTTGACTTGAAACAAATTGTATTAAATTATAGAAATGCAAAATAGAAATGGTCTCAGGCTTTTGGACCCCAATTAAGTTAATTAATGCCACGAGTAAAATATGGCCTCTTTCTGGGAAATCTGGGAATAATACCGGTAGTCTGTTTTAAACAGTTTTAGGAATTTGAAACATTTAAAATAAAGACATTTATAGAGCACTTAATAGTTCTTAAAGGGGTGGTTGATTGCTATTTCACTTTTTTCATTTTAAATACTGTGTAATGTTGCTGTTGGTGCATGAACAGTATCTGCAAAGTTGCTGCGCTGAAAGTTCAACGTAAGCGGAGATATCGTCTTTTAAAAATCAGGAAGTTTAATGCCTACAAAAACGACTCGAATGGGACTACAACGAGATACTTCCCGGGTTTTATACGTAACTAACCCATACATTTACATCAACCCTCCCTCCGGAACATGTTCTGCTGTCGAAGAGGAGGAGTTATAGTGGAGAGCTGTAGCTGTCAGGTCTTCTGTGTTCAGGCTTCCTACAGACGCTGTAGTTCGTCAACAATGGTTAAAATTTAAGTTTGATTATGTTCCTGACAATTACAATCGTAGTTTAGCTCTCTGTGCTGCGCATTTTACGGAAGACAGCTTCCAGAATCTACACGAGTTCAATGTCGGATTCAACAAGAAACTATTACTCCAACATGAAGCAGTTACAGCTTTAAAACCAGAGGCCACAACCTGCAAGTAAGATTTAATCATTTTAAATGTATTTGCCTGTATAATTTAAGACGTAATGTTTTAGTTTTATCAAGGATGTAAAAAAATGCCAGCGCTGGCTTTAGTATATGACAGATGTGTATAAACATTTTGGACCCGAATTTGTAATATGTACAAATTTTGTAAACGTATTTTCCGTATAACGTTAGCTACTTTATGACGTAATTTTTTTATTTGATCAAGAACGCAAACCATAGTTATAGTAGCTAGTTAGTTCGATGTTATTTTGTGTGTATAAGAAACGTGTGCAAACTTCAAAAAATTATCGCAACAGCAAACTTCAGCTGCTGTTATCACATGTACACCTAAAGAAAACAACAAACTGAGTAAACTACCGGTAAGTTTTGTGAATAGTTAAACGGTTGTTCATTCTATCAATAAAACAATATGTTTAAAAAACGGTATTACTCAGTCATGTATTCAGTTATATTAAATGTTTAATCAGGGGGAAACCGTATCTCAAAAGCTAACAAACAGCAGTAGCATTTTCAAGTATCAGCGTGTGGAAAGTCTTTGAGAAAATAATAATAATTTAAAAAAAATTACCATTCAGAAACGTTTAGTAAGAGCCGTGTTTGCGGAGGTTCTGCTTGACTCTCTTTATCACCGCTCTCTGGGTCTGATTCTGGCTCAAACTGATGAGGCAATATTGACACCATTACATTTGACCGGGCCAGGAGCACATGTAACTGTCGCCCGTAAAGGTTATGGGCGTGAAGATTCGGGACGCAGTTTAGCCAATTACAACACACCGGCCGAACTAACCAATCTGAGCTCATTGCCTCTTTCTGAGGGAGTGGTTTCATAGACTCAGGAAGTCAACCGGTCGTTCAAATGACAGAGGAGGAAGCGGCTTACAATAAAGGTGAAATTTATGAAAAATAAGGCGTTTTTTAACAAACGAAACACGAAGACATGTTATATTGCAGCCCATAAACACAATCAAGCAAAGAAAAAAGGCAGTAAACCACCCCTTTAATAATATTACATAATAAAATATGTATTTGTTTACAACTTTTTACTCAAACAGTTATTCTGCTAATATAATTTGTATTGAAATACCTTTTTCTAATTTAATACAATTTAATGTGAGAAGTGGTCTCAGATTTTTGGACCCCAAGTAAGTTGACTTGAGCAGGAAAAAAGGTGCAAACAAGATAAAAAGGGCACTTTAACCAGTTTTGTTAGGAAGATTGACACATCAATCGGTGACATTTTTAAGAGTGAAACAATTAGGCTCTGTATTAACGGAGAGGAATTGTCTTGTGTCTTCAGTAATGGCAACCTGTCCACAAAGCCTCTGAACTATCGGTTGGCGAAGCGTCTGGTGTTCCGGAAGGTTCGGAAGGCACTGGGTCTGGATCGCTGTACGAGGTGTTACACCGGAGCGGCTCCCATAACCAAAGACACGCTGGAGTTTTTCCTCAGTCTGGACATTCCTCTCTTTGAACTCTACGGCATGAGTGAGAGCTCTGGACCGCACACCATCTCACTGCCTGACGCCTTCAGACTCACCAGGTACTGACACCTGGATTTTTTTTCGAGTCATTTTTAGTCACCGAAGCTTTAAGTTTTAGTATATTTCTCATTTGCATTTCCTTCTCAGCTGTGGAAAGGTGATTCCAGGCTGTAAGACAAAGATCTTCAGCCCTGATGCCGATGGGAATGGAGAGATTTGTTTCTGGGGTCGTCATGTGTTCATGGGATACCTGAACATGCCTGATAAAACAGAAGAGGCTCTAGATACCGATGGCTGGCTGCACTCGGGTGACCTCGGCAAACACGACCAGAACGACTTCCTGTTCATCACCGGACGCATTAAAGGTAATGAGTTTGACGGTCGGTTGAAAACAGATTCCGTGCTTCCTCTTCGAACCATACCAGAGTTCATTTGGAAGTGGACTGAGACCCCCAGAAAAGGTGGGGTCCGCTTGTTTGGTGCGCACCAGGATTCAGACGGCAGCGTTCACACTTGTAGATCAGTTCTCTTGGTTCTTTTGCACCAGGCCAAAAAAAGAAAGATGCATTTAGTCCTGGTTTGCTTGGCTTTCACACTGTTATTTTTTGACGCCGAACCTGAAAATACAAACAAACTTACCGCTTACCGATGGAACTTACCGCACATCCAAACCAATTCTGTGTGCTAAATGCGCTTGTATGTGCGTACATAAAATGCTATTTTTACCGGCTGAGAACTCACAAAGAGCTTATAGAATGCGTATAGAAGTCAAAACAGCACTAGGAATGCCTCTGTTGCACACAAAGAAAGATCTGTAATGGGCGACCGAATTCCTATGACGATATGTAACAGATATGCTTGAGCATTCTGTCCTTTTTAGGGTTGCATCTTGTGACATCACTTCCTGTTTTTGGTTAGTTTAGATGTCTTTGGTCCATGTTGCGTTCATATTTCATTAAACCGCACCAGAGTTGGCTTGAAAGTGGAAAGGTGGGTCTCGGTCCGCTTGTTTGGTGTGCTCCAGGATTCGGATGGCAGCGTTCACACTTATTCGAATGAACCGCACTAACAGAGCAAAGAGCAAACCTGCCAAGTGTGAACACACCCTCACTCACTGGAACTAAAAAAGCTATGCAGTTTCATTTCATAAGATGTTACAGAGTGGCCACATAAAGGATTTCACTGGGATTTAGTGTGGTGCATGTAATGAAGTTTCTGTTTTTATTCTAGAACTGATCATCACAGCTGGAGGTGAAAATATTCCCCCGGTGCCCATTGAGGACGCCGTTAAAGAGGCCATTCCACTCATCAGCAATGCCATGCTTATTGGAGACAAGAGAAAATTCCTCTCTATGCTGCTCACCATTAAGGTATCATATTATTTATATATATATATATATATATATGTGTATGGATATGTGTTGATTCCAGTATAAACTTGTGTCAAGGTTATCCATCTTGCACTCTTTCACCAGACGAGATAAAGCGAAAAGCTTTAAAAAATCTTTTCCATCCATCAACCAACTGTGATGAGTGACATTTTGTCAAATGTTTAGTTTAGATTTTTGTGGCTTTGTGTTGTGTAACTCATTCACCTTTGTCTAGGAAACAGCGTTAAACGTAGTTAATGACCAAATAAAACGTTTTTTTTATTTTTTTTTATTATTCAACATTATTGATTCATTTTTAATGCCTTCCTCCTTGTATAATTTGACTGATATCATGTTCTTCACAAACTGAATGCTAATCTAATCTGAACATCTCACCCGAAAACTTGGGTTGTGTAATGTTACAGAGATAATGCTGATTGTAAAGATGACCATACATTTTTACTATGCTGTAATCAGATCATATCAGTATGTTTAAGTGATAAATGCTCAAACGTTATCAAACGGCTTCCATAAACTTAAAAGCTATTGCCAACCAGTGGACATATGTGTAATTACAAGTTCCGCGCTTTTTTCTTGGAATCACTACGCCCCCTAGTGGCAATACTTTTTGAGTTGTAAATTGAAGAGTTATTAAATAGTGGTGTTTGCTAAGGCAAGTATTACTAGCATCACATTATTAGTAGTATAATATATGCTTTATTATTATTATTATTATTATTATTATTATTATTGGTCATATTTAAAACAAACCCTGAGTTAAAAAACTTAAGCATGTAACTTGTCCCATAGTATGATGTCTCAAATCATGTAGTTTGTTAAGCACGGGTGTTGTATTACTTTTCTAATACATTTGATGTAGTATTTTTACCTGGTGAACAAAATCCCACAGACTTGCATTTGAATAAGGGAACTGAATAAGAAACCCTGGCAACTGCAAAGCAACATGATTAAAAAGCAGTTAGAACAACTTAGCAACCACATAGCATCCCCCTGAAAACCACGAAGAACACTTTAGCATCACTGAAGTGTGATGTTAGTTGCCGAATTTAGACTTAAAAGGAGCTTTATCTAAATTTAAATGGGGGAAAACTATTGGATAACATGCATTTAATCTAATATACAATTAGCTTACCATTGGAAAAAACATTGACAGCTCTTCTCTCTTGCTCTCAGTGTCAGGTAAACGGCGAAACGGGCGCTCCTGAAGATGAACTGACCCCTGAGGCGGTGGAGTTGTGTCGTAAACTCGGCAGCAACGCCACTCGAGTCAGCGAGATCGCCGGCGGCCGTGACCGCACCGTAAACGCAGCTTTTCAAGACGCCATCACCCGCGTCAATGAGAAAGCCACCTCTAACGCCCAGCGCATCCAGAAATGGACCGTGTTGGATCAAGATTTCTCCATCTCCGGAGGAGAACTGGGTGAGTTTCTTTGTAATTAACTTTCTGTGAGTTATTTCTGGGTTTTGTTAGTAATTATATTGATTAAGATGTAAATATGCTGTTTGTTTAGCTGTTTTAAACTCTCTCAATCTCAGGGCCCACGATGAAGCTCAAGAGGCCAGTGGTCATGAAGATGTACAAAGACCAGATTGAGAGCTTTTACAAAGAAGTTGTGACCCCAACCACCCCAGACAACCCTCTGCCTCCTAAATAGGTGTCCAACAAAAGCCCTTGTCATCCACTTCAGATCCGGAGACAAAGAGACTGACTTGGTCTAACACACACATGCTTACATAGGAACACCACTCAGACCTTGTGTTTTGCTTCATTTTTGAGTTAATATGCGTTCAGGGTTTTTTAATTGTTAATTTCATACTGTTTACATTTTTCTGTGTTACTTAAAGAAGGAAAACATGTTTGTAACAAAAAAGCCATTTGTGAAAAACTTTTTTTTGTTATTTACTATTTATTTTTCTTGCCTAATTATAATGTGTCTTTTGAGTCATGTTGTTGATTTATATGAAAGTGCAGGTGATACAGATTAATTTATGGTTCAATTTATCAACAAAGTTTGATAAATCTTAATAGCTAACATGTGCATCAGGCGTGACTGAATTCTTTGAGAATAGCTTTGGGCGGTAGTGCCTGTTTGTCAACGGCACTTCTGTGAACAAGTGCCACCGAAAACGCTGGTTGTTTAACAGAAACTAGATGTTTGCGGAGGAACATCCTCAACACTTCGCTCTGTGAAGATTATTTAGCAGGAATCCAATGCCATACAAGCCATAAATGTTTTTGTTTGCTCGTTTTTCAGAACCAAATGCATCACATTTGTTTGAATGTTTGTTTGTTATGCGGTTGGTTAATATTTTTGTTGAATTCTTTGTAAAAAAAATTAACCTGTTAAATAGTGTAAATACGTATTGTGTTAATTTCCTCTTCCTCTGTGGTCTTACTTAATGCTTTGCTGTGTCATTGTGACAATCCTCAAAGTAGCAAACCCATTTTCCTGCCATTGATATCTGGACAGAGAGAAGCGGTGAATATTTATCTTATGAAATACGGGGCATGAAGGATCTGGTGTGAGAAATAGATCTGTTCAGAGGTGATCATTTGATTCGCTTTGCTTTGACTTGCATTGTTCTTTGCTTTGCATGTGCAATAATGACATTTTGACCAAATATGTAATTGATTTTATTTATATTGTATGCATAGTAAAATTAGTATAATGCAATTTAGAAAACCAATATGGACTGATAAATAGGTTAAATGGACTAACATTCTATTTAATCAGTCAAGTGCTTGAATATACAGAAATGTAACTGCAAATGACTTAATGCAAATCCAAAGATTGATCTTCCCTCTGTAGTTTTATCACACTAGAGAGCTTTCCTCAAATACCGGACCTCTTACTCCAAAGTGTGTATTTTCTGACTGCATAGCATGACCACAGCGAGGCCTTTTTGTAAATGAGAAAGATTGCAAGTAAATTGTGCATGAAATGAGAAAGTTGTTCGCTCAGTCTGAATAGGTGAGAATGAAGGTAGAGCTAGTGAGTGATATCCTTTCTTCTATCTGGGATTTCTATTATGGTTTAAACTTTGGTTCTTTTTCAAAAAAAGTGAAATGTGAACATATAACATGAAGTCTCGGACTGTGAAAGACTTGACTGGTTTTACCTGACTCAAAAACTATTGAGCTGGGTGACATTTAGTTGTGTCTGTTGAAACTGGATTAGTTTATCTTGGGAGATGGAACTCCAGGTTTCGACTTGTATGTGTGTGTATGAAAAATCCTTTTACTGGACAATAAATGTACTATAACCATGATAAAGTGTTAAAGTGCTCATCCTTCAACTTCGGATAAATAGTTTCATTGGTCACTAGGATTAGAAATGGCTCACCGCTGGTAAGACATGTGCGCAGTATTGGGAACGTTACTTTGCTTGTTAATGTAATAGGTTACAGATTACAAGTTAGCCTACTCTATTTGAAATGTATTAAGGCGAGACTACAGGTGAATAGGGTACAATTTTAAAATAATCGGTATCACCATGAAACTTCCTCAGTTGATTACTTACACAAGTATATTAAAAAAATGTATTACAAGTTTTTGAAATGTGCCTGTTTAATTATGCAAATTAGGCATTATCTCATTAAATATGCGCGATTTTGCATATATTTTCGGTTGATAGATCTGATGATAAAGCCAGACGTACAAAATTATTTTTTTCATTTAAACACAAAATTAAAAAAAAAAAAATTCTGAGGGATTTCACGATATACTCATTACCTAGGAAATCTAAATATACTGTCCGTAGCCTTAAAAATCTATTTTCGCATTATTTTCTTAATTAAAATGTCACATAAATCAGCCCAGGAATGATTTATCAACAAATCCCTCTGAAAATATCTTCAGAATACTGCTAAGTGTATAACTGGAAAGTTTGGTGTACATGGATGCTACATAGGCTGAGATGTTTGTACTGGAGAATGACAAAAAATCATTTTGAGAAAACGGCATTTAAAGATTTAAATAGCTCTAAATGAGATTTCGTCATTAGCTTTAAATCCCCCTTTGGACATTCACGATTGGTTACTGATAGAAAGGAAATGCCCATATTTGGGTTACATAGCGTTGTGCAGGAGACAGCGATACCGGTCATTACAGACTTCAGTAAACAGACGGATCTCGGCATGTCGCGTTGGAATGCTAACTTCTTGGTAAATTCGGGAAGTAAACAAAATGTCATAAACATCTTAATGTATATTTTCAACGTTTTCTTTATAGCAGCTTGAAAGAACACATATTGAAGGAGTAAATTAGCCCAAAATCTCAAACCTGACCACTGCATGAAATATCTATGTTTTTGCCTGCCGTGTCTGGCCTTAAGTAGTACGTAACTATTTAAATTATTTTATTAATGTAACTGATTACATTTGATTACTTTACTAAATTTCCAACGAATGTTTTCAACTGTCAATCATTTTCAAACATTTAAACCAGGCAGGGTTAACATGCAAATTCAAACGTTTAAGCAAATTCAATAAATATCACATCTACGGCCTTTATGGCAGGAGGCTTCGTACACATCAAAAACAGGCAAAGCAACAAATTATTATTATTCAACATATCATAGCTCTTTACAGAAATTATTCAGGTGTAACCATCTTTGTAATCGCTAACATTTCATAAGTAACTAATTTAATTTTAAAAAAAAATCTAAATAACAAACTTATTATTAGGCTACAGTAGCTGTAACTAACTCCCCAACGCTGAAGTGTAGTAGCCTACCAATTCAGTGAAATACAGTAAATGCTCTTTGGGATGTTGCTGTGCTTCTCATAATGTTGTATGATTCTTTTAGCATCAGATTAAAAAGACAAGATCATATCTTTTAGATCAACTTGTGGGTTTGTAGTTGGAATTGTCATTTCACCATGTTAACCACAATATAGATCAGGGCTTCATAAACCTAGGTTAAAAACAATGCAAACCACCTTTATATATATAATATATATATATATATATATATATATATATATATATATATATATATATATATATAGTAGGCTAGTCAACATTAGAAGTGGATCAAAACAAGTGAATCAAGGTTGTCCTAAGAACGACAAGAGAATATATATACCCTAGCCTACTGTTCAAAAGTTTGGGACAACAGAAATATATATATTTATTTATTTTAAGAAATGAATGAGGAAGTATTATACTGATCAAAAGGAGCAGCGTTTATAATGTTATAAAATATTTCTATTTCAAATCAATGCTGTTTTTTTTTACTTTTCGATGGTTTCAACATTGATAAGCAATGTTTCAACATATTAGAATGATTTTTGAAGGATCATGTGACGCTGAAGACTGGATATAAGGTATAAATGACATTGAAAAATATATTAAAATAGAAAAGTTATTTTAAATCGTAATACTTCACAATATTACTGTTTTACTGTAAAAATATGGTAGGCTATATAAGTTAAAGGGATAGTTCACCCAAAAATCAGACAGTTGACCGTAGCCATAGCCTTCCATAGTATATTTTTCCTACTATTGAAGTCAGTGACTATCGTCAGCTGTCTGGTTAGCTACCAACATTTTTCATAGACTATAAAAAAAAAAATGTGTGTCTTCCAACAGAAAGAAACTCGTGTTTGGAACAACTTGAGGGTGAGTGATGACAACATTTTAATTTTTGGGTGAACGGTCCCTTTAAGCGGGCTCTTAACAATAAAACTAGCAATATAAGACGCTGTGAACAGTACTCAAATGACTTTATTCATAATATGACTTTGCAATAAAAACATAAAAAGTAACATCTTTTGCCCTTATTACAACTTGCATCATATGGCCACATGGTGGCATTGTATGTCAAGTTTAACACGTCATACTAAAGGGTTACTCTTCTGTTCAGATCAAGGAAGGTTTTCTACCACGTTATCAAAACATATGTAAAAACCCAGACCTCCCCAAACCCCACGGATAAATACAGTAAGTCCTTCCGCGCTCACAAACACAAATAAAACCACCACTGACTGACAATACAGCTCTCTGCAGCTGCAAGCGAACTATGTGAAAATGATGCAGTATTAACCGTCGATTAATGTTTTCCTCCAGCCCCTGTAGATAAGATTCCGACTGTCTACTATACATGTGTGTCTACGTAAAATGGGTGAAATATATGCCCCTTCATTAGTGTTCTTTGCTGCATCCCATGTACAAAATACAGAGGTTCTTCACTTTCCTTCTGGGAAAAAAAGAAGCTGCTTAAACTAGCTGGTCTTAGAGGGATGAATTGGCTAACAAGTACCCAAAACCCCCTCTAAGACCAGCAAACTAGCTTAAGACTTTTTTCAGCATGGTTTAAATCAAATACATTAATAAACTAACAAACACTTGATCGTTTCGCAAATATGCAGTCCCCCCTTGTAGTGGATAATAATGAGGCTACAACAAAACAGATGCTAGTAGAAATTCATCTGATATGCAAACACACCCTGCCATGAACTCATATATTGGCCTGAAGCAAGTTTCAAGTTCTCATGGTCACGTTTACAGTCTATCATGATATAATGGTGTTAATACAGAGAGAAAAAAAAACCCAACTAAAAATTCCTTAAAAAACTGGCAATTCTTGACACAAAACAATTGACAAATTAATATCATATTGCATGTAAATATTGTATAAAATTCTTAAAAATACAGATTAGACAATTAAGTACTTGAGTCAACAAAGCCAAAAGTGCAGAGGTACATAAATAAAAAAAATAACCCCCTCAAATAATATATATATAAAAAAAACACAAAAAAAACCTGGGTGTACTCAGTGGGATGTCTTTTCAGAGCCGCCACTCAAGTTCACCTAACTCCACCCCTTTGCCTCTTGCCCCACCCCTTTATGACAGGCTGACCCGAACCAGTATCCGGTCAAAGGTTAAAGTTCACAAAACAAGAGCTGGGAGTTAAAAGTTCACGCACATAACACTCAATCATTCTCTCGCTGAAAAACGCAAACATCTCAAATCGTTTCAAAGTTATAAACGTTATTGTTCGCCAAGATTCAGACGAATCAGTTGAAGATTCAAAACCCATGCAAACGACACTCCCAGACTCTTGCAGGGTGAAGTTAAGGGCATGCGGTCTGCAGCTCAGGCCACGGAGCCTCTTAAAGCTATTAGCATAAGAATGGACACACAGAGGCGAAGTGAAGCCGAGATGTAGGTCGCTCTGAGAGAGAGAGAGAGAGAGAGAGAGACGGAGTCAGAAGCACAGTGAATCTACAGACTGCTGTTCTGGTAGGGGCCACTGAGAGAAAAACAGCTCGTCTTGTCCTTTTCTTTTGTCTCTCCCGCTTAGTCTAATGAATAAACCAGATATGATGACAGAAAACACAGAGACCAACACAGACTTCCAAATACTTTCACAAGCTGCACTAGCAATGCACAACATTTAAGTTCTAAGGCCCGTTTGGCGAACACCTAAATGAGGATTGATGCATATTGGCATACAAATCGGAATCTCCCCGGGACGATATCCAGGTATCCCACATACACCGAAGGATTGACTAAAGTCGGAGTGAAAGATAACACTGCTGTAATTGCTAAGAGCACAAATGAGATGGTGTGAAAAAGGCACTAAGACTAGCCCTAGAGGATAAAAAGCGATACATTCATGGCGTGTGGGGCTTCCTTTTTCCGACCACAATCAAAAATACCTTGAAAAACATTGGTACAAAAATAAAATATAAAAGGTTGCAACCCTTGATGCATCAGTGCGTATGGCTACAGAGAGACTTTTTTTTTCTTTTTCTTTCCAGCCGATTTCGAATATGACCCTCTAGCAGTTCTGGCCCCGTTAAGAAGAGATCTTCCTGTCCGACAGGATATTGAGGAGGAGAGAAGAAGTGTTGTAGTGTTGGTTTGCAGTCGAGACGCCACATAGCTGCACTTCCTCCTCAAAATACTGTACGATTCACTCCTTTTCGTGATTTGTTTCCCCACTGTTTTCATTTCCTGTGAACAATTTTCACCTTTTTGCAGCCCTCTCTCAGGACAAAAGAAGTGAAAAAGGGCAGCGTCCCCCCCTCCCCCCAGCCATGATGGACTTCCTGTCATGTGGCGGTGGCCTCCAGGTAGCTCTGTAGTTTACGGACAGTTGACTCATCCAATGAGAAAAGGTCAAAGTCAAAAGTTGTGTTGGTGACATTAAAGTGGCCCGTCTCCTCGATGAGGTTCACGATCTGGAGGCAGGAAACAGGTCAGTGGTGTTTGTTCAAAGCTTTTACACAAACGCAAGCTATTTTAATCACGCAAACACCCACCTGCTGTAGGACGTTACGCTCTCTTAATGCCATTAGCTTGCGATGAAGGTCTACCAGCTCTTCGGTGTACGCCTGAAACAAGAGGAGAGGAACACGAGATCGGTTTCTACTGCGGCTTCAAAGACTTGTACAAGCTTGTGTGGAAGGACTAAAAGTAACTATAAAAAGCAACATAATTTACTGAAATTAGATTAGCTAAAGAGCAGCTTTACAAACTAGTACTAGTAGCATGATGTCTGAATGGACCTTAACTCCAAAACTAGTGCCTACCTGAGATGGAGGCAGTTTCAAAAGATGGCTTATTATACTACTGATAATAATCATTTTAAATTGAAGAAGAAGAATTGTGTTATGTAAGAGTAGGTGTTGCATTTATATATTTTATTTATATAATATTATCGATATTTCATTAAATATTTTGGCAACACGTTTCATTAGCTAACTACATTAGTTAACATAAACGAACAATGAACAATATTTCTATAGCATTTATTAATCTTAGTTTATGTTAATCTCAACATTTACTGCTACATTTAAGATCAAAAGTTGTATCGGTAACACTTTAGTTTAGGGTCCAATTCTCACTATTAACATGCGTATTGCTAGTATATATTGGCTGTTTATTAGTACTTATAAAGCACATATTAATGCCTTATTCTGCATGACCATATTCTACATCCTACCCAATACCAAAACTTGACTACATTACTATTAATAAGCAGTAATTAGGAGTTTGAGTCAAAAGTCATAGTTAATAGTGAGAATTGGACCCTAAACTAAAGTGTGACCGTTGTATCTGTAAACATTAGTCACTGCACTGTCACTAACATGAACATTTTTATTTACTAACATTAACAAAGGTTAATAAATACTACAAGAATATTTTGCTCATTGTTAGTTCATGATAGTTAAAGCATTAATTAATGTCAATAAATGAGACCTTATTGTAAAGGTACCTATTTCTAATAATAATAATAATAATAATAATAATAATATTATTATTATTATATAATGTATTTATATAATTATAATAAATGTAAACAATATTTTTTATTATATAAAAAAAAATAATTTAATAATAATAATTTACATTTTTTATAATATTTTTTTATTATTATTATTTTAAAATTAATAATAATATCAATAATAATAATAATAATTTGTTGTTATTCTATTATTTATTTATAGTAATATTTTTTATTAGAATTATTGAATATATTATTATAAGAATTGTTGTATAATAAGAGTACTGGTGGTCATTATATACTTTATACAATAACATATACTGTAATGTATTTATACTTTTTTGTATTAATAATAATCATAATAAAAAAACTTTTAATAAAATAAGTTATTATATCATTGATTTAATAATAATGTATTGCTATTTTATGTTTAATTAATTAAATAATAATACTTTTTATTACTACTGAATATTAATCAAATATTTTCCCCACTATTTGTGTGTTATGTATTTTTAGAATATCACTATTAGCTTAGCAACATGTTAGTAATGAGGTTGAGGTTCCATTTCAGTTAGCATCCCTTAGAAGGGAACCTAAGTGGGCAGAAGACAGCAAGGCAGCTCACCAGGTTTTGGAACAGAGTAGATCTAGTTGATCAGATAGAAATAACTTGAGGTGAAAAATTAAAAGGTTGATTTACCCTTCCTACCTTGTCGTATCCCTTCTTCAGGACCTTTTCTTGACGTAAACAAGGGTCAGGACTCTTTCTGCCCGTGACCTGTATGATAGACAGGCAAAAGCAAACAGAGAGAAAAGGAACAAAATGGAGAAAAAGAAAGAAAAATCATACAAATGGACTAAAAAAAGAGGTTTAAAGAATGATTAATCAAGACAATGATCTATGGCAGTGTTTTTCCAGCAATAGTGGAGCAGTGCCTGGAGCGCTCCGAATCCTGGTGATCTGACTGGCAGCACCCAGTTAAGCAGCATTCCACAGTCAGTGGATCAAAAGCTGCGTGTCACCACCTCATTTCAACACTGGGCGCAGCGTAATCCAAAAACTAATGCCAATCGTCCATCATCCGACAGTCGACAATCAAGTTTCAAAGGAGCAAAACTGTGAGTGTGTGCTAAGAGTGTGTGCTGTAAATTGAACGATCGGCTTGACTGAATGAATGAACACAAATTGGACGGCAGTCAAGGCTTAACAAGAAGCTGATACGGTCTTGAGTATCAGTTCACCTTGTTGTTGGTGGAGCTGTGTTTCTGTGGCTGAGGGGGTGGCTCTCGACTGGGACGCTGCGGCCCGTCACTGCAGTCACTCTCGCTGTCTAAACTCAGTCTGTGAGGGGCAAACATCAAACAATTAAACCCTGTGAGGAAGTCAAAGGATTACCCAAGAATTCCAGTAAAAACCTGTCATTACTCACCCTTGTGTTGTTCCAAACCAGTATAACTTACTTTCTTCTGCAGAACACAAAATAAGTTATTCTGAATTATGTTGGTAAAAAAAAAAAAAAACACAGTTTCAGTTCCCATTGACTTCCATAGAATGGACAAAATATACCATGGAAGTCATTGGGAACCGAAACCGTTTTCACACCAACATTATTCAAATATCTTTTTTGGGTTACACATGAGAAAGAAAGTCATACAGTTTTAGAACAACACAAGGGTGAGTAAATGATGATCAAACGTACATTTTTGGGTGGACTGTCCCGTGAAACGTAGTCATTCGGATTTAATTGTATGCAGCATTTAATTTGAAAGAATAATTGTAATACACAATAAACACTGAAAAGAAAACCCTATTCTAGCATTCATCTCACACTTCCAGCCTCGCAAAAGTAAGTCTTTCAAAGCGGCTCAGCAACACTTGAGTGAGATGAAGAATAAAGAGAGGCGTATGAAGTGAAGTGTTTACTCTGAGCAAACAAATCCGTTCTCCGCCTCCGCTAACATTGATTACAGGGACTTAAAGCATCTGAAAGACCTGCTTAAACAAACATTGACAAGAAAAGAAGGAGAATGACCTGGAGTCTCGACTGGGCAGGTTGTTCTTGACTGGCGTCTCTTCGCCTGAGCTGCTATCGTCATCATCAGACTCCTCCGACTGGAGGTCCTCCACCATAGTGCGCAGCGGGCCTACAAACCAAAGACCAGAATGAGCGTTTGCAAAATATACGTGGTTTGGTTTAACTTTCAAACTGCCACTTTGTGCGTAATTTCGGTGCCACTAGCTTAACCAAACAGAATTAGAAAAATAGTGACTGTTTTCAAACAGATTTCCTGAAAACTCTTCCCATCTCCCATTGGTTAGATTAAACAAATGTCTTACCCCAAACTCACACCATTAGTTAAGCCAATGTTTTGTGTCAGGCTGGCTGTTGCAATTTAAAATGGGAGCAATGACAAATTACCCACATCACCGTTCATTTTAAGGAAGTGCCTGTGTCTGACACATCCTTAACCCTCTCCATGGTGATCGATCAAATCAGCAGTCTGTTAACCTTGAGTTAAAGTATAGTAGGGAAATCTATTTATGGATCTGACTGCTGCTTATCAGGACACTCCCTGCAGTAAAAGAGCAGATCCTACCTTGGCCTTGTTTCTGCTGTGGCTCAAAGTCTGAGTCGGAGCTAGACTCTGAGCTGGAGCTGGAATTAGACGGGCTGGAAGGTGCTGACTGCTGTGGGAAAGAGTGGACAGGATACAAATGAAAGATTATGTTTTTCACAGGGGGTGGCGACCTTTTTAACATAGTGTTAAGTTTAATTTGTTTGTTTTTTTCATAATAAACATTTTATTGTCAAAAATACAATTTAACACCATGTTAAAAAGGTTGCCATTACCTGACTTATTTTAAATAGATACATTTTATTGTGAAAAAAAATGCTAAATTAAATTGTACACTTTCTTAATTTTTCCAACCCCTGATTTATTTTATATAAATGAATACATAAATTTTCTTGTGAAAAAAATAAATCTAATTTTAATTTAATTTAACAGTTAAAAAGGTTGCCATCCCCTGAATTATTTTAAACAAATGTTATAGTGAAAAATTCTTGATTTAAAATTATTATTTATAGTTTATTATAATTTAACTATTATCACATAAATCTAACCTCAGATTTAGACGAGGCCTCATCATCCGAGTTGGAGTCATCGGATTCCGGAGGCTTCTTGGACTCCTTGACCTCCTGGGTCTCTGACTTGCTCTTGGCCCAGCGTCCCTTCTCTTTAGAGGCCTTCTTATCCGCATATCCCGAGGAGACTGTGGTGGAAGACGCGGTCCGGGGGGAGGTGCCGGTGAATCCCCCACTGCTGGAGTCTTTTGACCCCTCTGAACCCCCCTTCTTTGGCTTCTTGACACTAGGTTTGGGCGACTCTGCATTGGAAGGTCGTTTGCTAGGGGCTTTTCCGTCGGCCACTCCACCTCCCCCTCCACCACCCGCCGACCCTGCCCCCCCTCCTTTAGGAGACATGCCTTCCATTTTGGACTCCTTCAACGTGAGTTTGGGCTCCTTGAAAGCAGCTTTGGGCAGGACTTTGTTCTCGTCTTTCACTTTGATCTCTTTTTTCTTAGATGATGAGGATGAAGATGAGGAAGGGTCACGGCTACTTTTGCTGCCGCCATCTCGGTCACCGTCCCCTTTGGATGTGGCCTTGCTTTCAGAGTCTTTTCGTGGCCGCTCTCGATGCTCCTTGGGCATTTTGTGGGATTTGGTCACTTTGCTTCCCTCTTTACTGGGCTCCTACAGGAAACAGTGTTTGTTTTTAGTCTTTACGGTCTCAAATTCTACCTTTGGTTAGCAAACGATAAAAAAAAAAAAAAGTCCCTATTTACCAAGTTAGAAAGGAATTGGCACATACAAGGCAGTACAATATATAATCATTAGGGCTTTTCACAAGGCGATTAACATCCGTTTATTGTCGTTCTAAACCTCACTTTTAACCACTTGCAATTTAGAAAAGGAGTTGGCACCGCTTTTTTACCCAGGGTTATGAAACCCTGCTGCGGAGCAGAGTTAGCACTGCTTTTGTGGTGTTAACCCAGCATTGTGGTGCAAAATGTGTGCAGTGGGAAACAATGTGCTATTAGAATGTTAAAACTAGATGCTAAGCAACCGAAAACAATTCGTGTGCCACATAATCATCAGATGCTTTGGGTCAAGGAAACTGTGCGTTGTATATAAACAGTCAATTCAGCGTTTAATAGTAAAAGTGCCAAACGTAGACGGAAAACAAGTGAAGAATTGGAGTGAAGAATAGGAGTGAAGAATAGACCATTTCATTCATATTTTCATAGTACGAAAAGTCCATAAAAAAAATAAAATTAAATAAACATATTACAGTTGGCAATGTGTAATGAAGAAGCGCAATGCTAGAGCCTTTATGTAAACAGGTCGCATGCTGCACTCGTCCAATCAATGACAGTGACACAGCAAATATGTAAATGAGTACGTTAACCCCGTGTTTAGGAATGTGCAGTGTGAAACGTCAGCTTGTGAATACACAGTTTTAATTGTTAACCTCGGGTAAATGATGAGCAGTGTGAAACGTGCGAGATAACCCAGTATTCCATTTCCCTGGGGTTTAGAATGACCCAGGGTTAGCTATTTCAAGTGTCAAAAGCCCTATTATAGGTCTATAGCCGCGTTTCCACCGCAGGAACTTTCCCCAGGAACTAGGAACTTTGGGCTGGTACTCGATGTGTTTACACCGCAGGAACCAGGGTCTAAATGAAGTTCCGGGTAAATATTTCCCCCTCCGATAGTCCCTGCTCACGAGGTAGTACTTTTTCAAAGTTCAGGAACTTTCAGGGGTGGGACTTGTGCGCTGCACAAGCTGATTGGTTGTGTTCACGCCGCATTTTGGTTGGATGACTCCACGCAGCATTTTCTTTATTTTTAACCTCCCTTTTAAAAAGTGGCTTCATGCAGTAAAGTTGTCTGTCTGCAAATATGGAATTTAATAAAAAAAAACTGGGGGACTGGCGACGAGTTTCAGGCTTTATTATTTGGGTATTTGTGGAAGAGGAAACTTTCTGCGCGTTCGTCACAGCCATCTCACGGCCAATGTCTGCAATAGCTGATAACATACAATTTTATATCTAACGTTAGCATTACGAGCTCTGAACACGCTTTATCAGTGCTCGTCTCTTTTCTGCCACAGCTTTTAATATTAAGTCATTATGTTTACACATTGTCATCTATTGCAAGGCAAACCATGTTACAAATTTACTATAACAGGATTGAAATAGCGCATTGAGGTGTAACAAACAACTATTTACAAGACTGTCACTATTTATGATTGATAGACGGGGTTCAGGCTTTTTTTAAAGAGTATTTACGCAAAAGGAAATTTTTGCGCGTTATTCCCAGTCATCTCACAACGTACCTTGTCTTAATTTTATACGCATACAAGCTTTCTGAACACGCTTTAGTATCAGTGCTCGTCTATTTTGTTATGTTAATTACCTCGTTAGTAAACCAATAACTGCAACACAGTTTGAATCTCCTCCAAACTTATAAATGTGGCGCTCAAAACTGATTACTGTCCGTCGCAGACTGGGAGGAGCAGTTGCGCGCAGTTTACCTTCCCGGTACTTTAGACCGCGGTGTAAACGCAGAAAGCAACCGGTCTGGGGCAAAAAAGGTTCCTGGGAAAAAAGTTCCTGGGACAAATTGTTCCGGGTAATTTCGGTGGAAAAGCGGCTTATGTCACAAATAATCATCACAATACAGAAGTACAATTCTAAAGCAAACTTAAGCTTTGTCAGTTATCTAAGAAACATCAAGATTGTACTTAGTATTACATTCTTGTTCATTCATCTGCAAACTGAATCACTTCATATTTTATTAGTATATATATTTTAAAGAAATGAATAAGTTTATTCAGCAAGGACTCATTAAAGTGATCAAATGTGACAGAAAATAAATTTTTGCAAAACTTTCTATTCATCAAAGAATCCTGAAATGGGTGTTTATTTGTTGCTACAAAATATTACAACTGTTTTCAACTTTGATAATAGTAAGAAATGTTTCTTAAACGCCAAAGCCGCTAGAGGATCATGTGACACTGAAGACTGGAGTAATGATGCTGAAAATTCAGCTTTACCATCACAGAAAGAAATAACATTCTTAGATATATTATTATAGAAAACAGTTATTTGGTAACAATTTATTGTTTTAGTAAATGTTCAAATTAACATAAATCAAAATTGATAAATGCTTTAGAATTTTTTTCATTGTTAGTTCATGTTAACTAATGTATTTAACTACTTTTAACAAATGGAACCTTATTGTAATGTGTTACCAGTCATTTTAAATTATAAAAGACTTAGTGATTTTACAAAAAGTCTCTTTGATGTTGAACAGTATTGTACATTTACCATAGTTCTTTTTTGTACATTTACCATCATGTTCTTTATTTTTTTACATTTACGGATAATAAACATGCATAATAATTAACCGACTAGTCATTTTGATCATCCCTCATATTAATATATCGTAATCATTCCGTAATATATTACTATCTTTCACCATTTACCATGGACACATTGTCAAATACAACCAAACAACTGATCCTAGGGATAAAGCACAAAGTTTGACACCTTTAATAATAAAATAATCACAAAAGGCCATTAAAGCATGTCTTAACTGTGATACTATTACCCATGTGTGACCTTCCTTCACACAAAGGTCATCTGCTGTATTAATGAGGCTGTGCTGAGATTAGGATTGTTAAAGCTAATGGGGATGCTGGAAGACGTCCAACACTAGAGAATCACAGCAACTGACCCTCTTTACTGCACTAATGAAAGATGCCTCAAAGTGACCCATTCAAAGCGCCAGTGCTTGCATATGATAAAGCAAAGCTCATTTAATAGAGATATGACACATGTCCTACACGATGGACCCTTAATTCACACTGAAACGATCTAATCTGCTGCTTAGAAGTAAACAAAAGGAAGAATAGAGGAAAGCTGTGATCCCTTCATATCTTTATTCCTGTGATGGCAAAGCTGAGTCTTCAGTGTCACCTGATCCTTCAGAAATCATTCTAATATGTCGATTTGGTGCTCAAGAAACATTTCTAATAATTATCAAAGTTGAAAACTGTTCAAGGGAACGGCATTTATTTGAAATAGAAATCTTTTGTAACATTGTAAATGTCTTTCCTGTCACTTTTGATCAATTTAATGCATCCTTGCTGAATAAAAGTATTAATTTCTTTAAAAAAAATCTTACTGACCCCAAACTTTTGAACAGCAGCATAATTTTAATATCTATATTACACATAACAGTTTTTTCTCTGTTTAAAAAAAAAAAGTCTTAATCCTTAAACATTTATTTCCAGGTTTAATACTGATTTTCTATTTGATCTCAGAATTGTGGACCCTCCCCCAGATTTTTTTTTTACAGACCTTTGATCCTTGTGAGGTCTTGCTCTTCTTAGGGTCAGAAAAGGCAGAAAGTGGGATGGTTGGAAGCATGGGGTAATCTGGGCTGGGTTTCGGGACTACTTCTGCTCCCTCTGGGACCACCATGATCTGAATGAGAAATTAGAGCACATACACCAAAAATGTACAGTTTTCCTTAATAAGCTGTGCTAGATATAATCAGGAGAAAAAAAAAAATCCCATAATGCACCACTCACCCCTCCAGCCTTAACCAGCTTGCGACGGAAGTCCCGGGTGGGGTTATTAAAGGTGAGTTTCTCACAGCGCAGGTGATTGACAGGCGGGTTACCCTCCAGGTTGAGGAAGAGGTCGTAATTGAAGCACACCTTCTTTGGCTCCTCCTGTGTGAATGGCAATATTCAGATATTCCATAAAATGATTTCATATTAAGTGATTTCTGAGAAACACTGTTGATATCTGAAATCAATCCAAACAAACACAAACCCTTCCCTTCATTGCTCCGCCCCCAAAATGCACAAGCATGCATGAGCGGATGTCTCCTCATCATATCTGAAGCAAAGCAAAATAATGCTTCACGAAAAATAAAGCGAAGATGACGAACGAATAAGGAAGAACAAAAAACTGTACAAACAGCTGTATATCTAAGCAAGACAAGCTCCAGACAAACAATGACACTCAAAACTTTCCTAGGCTGTTACTATAGCTAACATTACAACAACAGCATATCTTGGTTTTATGAAACATAGCAAAACCAATGATGAGCAAAAACACAACCTCAGCGTCGGTTTCAGGCCTTCCCACTCTCCCAGAGCTGGAAGGTTTTTCTAATATTAACAAGAGTCCAAAAGCTCTTGCCTGATCATAACCCTTCTTTTACCAGTGATATTCCTCTGACCTTTTCTCTTTAGTAATCTCTCTCAGCCATCTCTCTTTCTTAAAGTCTTCCTCTAGCTCACTCTCTCTCCCGGATGAGTGGACACGCCCTCTACTGCTGATTGGCTACAATAGTGTTGTGGCGCTCTGTCCGATCCACTTTGAACAGCGTTTCTCAGAAATCGCTTACTGCACCTTTAATGAGCAACTCAAGCACTGAAGTGAGTCAACAGAGCAGCAACTGGAGTGATTCTCAGACTTCTTTCGTGGGGGGCTCAGCCAGTGCTTCATTCACTATTCAAAAGCAAAACCTCAGCAAAGATCAGAATTACAAATCAAGCACCCAGATGAACATACTCCAACTCAATCTTTTTATCTCTGTCCCTCAGCATGCAGAAATCTATGGGTTGCTGAAAAACAGCTCAGGAAAATAAGACTCTCTGAAGGCTGGGGATGTTTTTCAGACAAGATACGACAGATACGGTTGCTTATCACAAGCCTGTGAGTCAGCGGGTGGGCTTGGAAAAAAGAGTGTAATTGTTTCGCATTATGCCAGTTAGCTCATAAGGAAAATCACTCTATGGTGCCAGCTTAATGTCAGTGAGGGGAAGTTCACAAATGACAAGACAGAGAAAGAGAAGCTGATGCTCTGATGAGTCACAGAGTGAGAGAGGGATGTGTGCAGATTGAAAATGAAAAAAAACAAAAAAACATAAAAACTATAGAACAAGAGACAATAGCAAAAGAGGACAGGAAGGACCCAGATACCTCACCTTGTTTTTGAAATAGACCTCTATGGGCATCAGAAATCCAGCATAACCAGACTCCTCAACCTTGTATGGGGGCTCCTTACACACTGACATTAAAATGAAAACATGAATTATTTAACTGATAATTGCTGCATGTACTGTATAGTTATACATTAAAATAAAAGCTTTATAACAATGACATTTTTAATGTTTTTTCTTTAGTCTCTAATGCTCACCAAGGCTAAATTTATTCAATCAAAAATACAGTAAAAGAATCTGACTATGCCGAAAACACAGTTCATTCATTTTTATTAAAATGACCTAACTGGACACTCCAGGAATGTTACCAAGCAGCATCTGCATGACCCAATTAATATTCACACATTTTGCAAACAAATCTTAGAATCTGTGTTTTGAACCAACTAGCAGAAATGCAGTCTGAAACAACTGGTTTTCTATTATCAATAAAATAATATCACATAAATGGTACATATAAAAAAATATCCCTTATCAAGTAATGTGTATAAAACAAGGTTATCTTAGACCAGCACTGTTGGTCCAAGACATGTGACACCTGGAATGCATGAAGTGAAATGGGTTGATGTTTAACCCACTGGCAATAGTTTCATTTCACCAGTCAGCCGAGGCTACTTATTTGTTGCCTAAAGTATTGATTCAGTATCAGCAACTGAATACTAGACGCTGCTATTGTACCAAGCCAAAATTGATACTGATCCAACCCTAACCTCAAATATTGAAAAAAGAAGCATGCTGCTCTTCAGGATGTGTAACATGTCATGTGGCTCTCACATGCTGTTTTTGAAGATTGAACTGCGAGTTGTGGTGCAATATCTGATTTGTGAAATTTACCCCTCTTGGGTTTCGGAAAGCTCTCGTGCAGCCGGAAGACGACTTTATCCACAAAGTGCTGAATGTCGCTGTTCTCGGGGCCTCGCACGAACACCATCCAGTCATGGGTGAAGCCCTCTGATGTCACCTTCTTCCTCAGCTGGGCCCGGTGACCCAACTCAAGCTTTACCTGAACCGTGCACTGCAAACACAGAAACACATATTAATGAAATGCTTCAATGGTCAGTTGAAGTTCAGTAGAGAAGACCAGCGGCACATGCACAGTTGCGCGCACACATATACATATAAGTGACAGTAAAGTGTGTGTAATGTGTGTATATGTATATGTGTATGTATGTATTACAGAAAAATGATTCCATCACATTTGTAAATCATCAAGCTGTAGGGAATTTTCTTTGTGGAAGACTGTTTTAATTGAGTGAATTCATATAGCTGAAAACTGTTATTGATATAGCAGAGAAGAGTTACTAATAAAAGGCCTCTAGACACCAAAATCGGAGTAAGAATACCTTTCATTCACATGCTCAAGCTAATCATCTGTATCATCGACTGGTTCTGCCAAATGGCCAGAAAAAGCCATCAAGGGAATTCCTTTTGAAAAGCAGCCAGGAAAAATGAACATTGCCCACATAAGGTGGAGACGAGCCAGACTGGGTTCAGGTGCCCATGATGCTCAGCAGCTGCTGTTGACTCGAGCCCCTGAACTCGTGGAGATTTGAGAACCGGGACAGACAATAAGATCAATTCCAGACACGCTTCTTTCCTGAAAGGTAAGCATAAAGCCCGGGACACACCAAGCCGGCGCCAAAGAACTAGCTGCGATGAAAGCTGACTGTGTTGTCGCTAGGGATGTCAATTTACACAAATTCCCATGATCGATAGTCGATTAACTTTTAGCATCCCTAGTTGTCATCTCACGTCGGCTGCGTCTCGGCCAAAAACCTGTGCTTGAACACACCAAAAGACTAAACCTGCGTGCAAGTTAATATCTGTCTATATATCAGCAGGAATCAATAGTCTATTTTCATCATTCAAAAAGGGAAACCAAAGAGTTCTCTCTCACACCGACGCTCAAAAACGGCCCGACAGTCGGCTTGATGTGTCCCGGGCCGGCCTTATGAGGAAAATCTTATTGGCTGCCGTCTGGCCTTTCACCATAAAGCCCTGGGTTGGCTGACACTTCCACTTCCTTCAGCCAAAACCTGCCAGCCAGTCCGAGACGCTGCCAAGCATCAGAATAACCCCTATGAGTCCATCTCTCATTCACTTACCCACAAGCCCCAGCCGTGTCACATATAGACAGACAGGGATACAAAAGCCTGGCTACCCTCAATGGCAAGAAACACTGCTCTTTTTCCAGAACTTGTCATGTGTAATTTCATCACAGCAACAGCAACTTGCCTTGTAACGATTACAAACGCTACCTACATAAAAGCTGCTCCACTCCGCCTGAGAGGAACATGACCATCCGAATATGAACACAATATGGGACAGTACACAATAAGAGATTCAACACATGACCACACTAATCCCAGGGGGGGGGGGTAAAAAAGATCAAAAGGCCTTTTTGAAAAGAGTAGATTAAACAGGTAAACACCACTGGCTCCTGGTCTCACAAATCCCCAGCAGAGACACACTCACCCTCATCCCTTTTTGTTATAAGATGCGAAATAGACACAAAAGTGACAGACTGGATTCGTCTCAGGTCAGTGCTATGATACAGATTATCAGTCAAGCACAGGAAAAAAAACAAGCAGGTCACGTGCGAAGCCAATAGGCAAACGACAAAACAACAAGTCTCAGAAGAGTTGCTGCAATGTTATTGTCAAAGGCTAGAAAACATGCATGAATGAAACAGTATTTTTCACAAAAATCATAACTTGATATGTGGAGGGACCAAACAGAAGTTTACAACTAAAAGCACATTGAATAAAAATAGGTTAGGCTTTTTGTTTTGAGATTTGCTTTCATGTGCAAGTATCAAGCTCATGTACCTGCAATAAGTAGTCTAAAGCAGTACAAACAATACATCCGACTGATAATGGATGTAATTGCTGGATAAACAGCTCATTAATATTAAGCAGTAATGCTTCATTTTTTTTCTACATTAAGAGTTTTATTATGACAGTACTAACATCATGCTAGTTCGTTTAAAAATAAAACAAAACAGTATAATGTATTATACTGCCAATTAAAAATACTACAATTACTGGCACTGCTATTGCATTAAAAACTGCTCATTAACATGAAGCAGAAAAAGTAATATGATTTTCTTTCTACACAGAGACAGCTTTATTATTTTGGAATTGGACACATCCAACGTTAATAATAATAAAAATAGAAAAAGTTTATTTCTAAATTAATTTAGCTGCAGCAAAAGCAATTAACCTACTGCAGAACGTGTAAAAATAGCCAGGATGTTATGGCAATGATATTCATCTACTAGTACAGCATATGATCACTCCTGGTGCTGCTCATAAATCATATTGCATAAAAGGGCAATTAATTAGCCTTGGAAAGAGACAGGTTCCCGCTTCAGGGACCCCCACCCTCAGAGCAAACCTGTGCAATGCCCTCAGCCTTCAGCGTGCGTGCTCTGTCAGGAACACTAATACATGGAAATGCATGTTCCTCATTTCCTCTAATAAAAGCCGCAGACTGTAGTGACTCCCGGACTAGAGAAGCACAGGACAAAAACACTCTCCTTTGTGTTTCTGCTGGTACATGCACTGCAAAAGCTGGCGCACGCATCCAGCCCTTCAGGCTGAGCTGATGTCCCCAAATGCCGATGTAGCTTTAATATGCGTGGCCAGCTCGAGTCAGATAGCTGAGAGGAGGGAGAGAGGAGGGAGGGGGGTTATATGGGTCCGATCCGCTGCTTTCACGAGCCCCAAGTGTCCACATTCAGTTGCAATGGTGGATTTCTCTAAGCGCGCGCTTACAAAAGTTGACTTCACTCCATGCAACAGCAAAAGCGTTTCATACTCTACCTGATTCTCCATAGTTCACCGGCCTGATAAAGGTCCTGTTTATTTACAGAAGGCTTTTGAGCGGCTGCTCCCGACTCCTCATTGTGTGTCAATTCCAGCCCAAAACCGGAAACTAGACGGTTCCCCTCCCCTCTCCGGACCTCTGGCATGCACCCAAAACAGAAAGCGTTTGTGACCAATCATATGCCGTCCAGGATGAGCTTGGCACCGGCCAGCCAATCGTGAAACGCGGTGGGCGGGACTTCCCACGGACTGCCTGTACGGGTAGGTAATAATTAGAGATTAGCCGAACCGATGGGATGTTTTTATTTTTGCAGTCTACAGCGCAACATAACGTGCTGATATTTTTTCCTGAATGATTTTTAATTTCGTATTTGAAAACAATGCATGGTACACACAGTTGTGTTGTGATTGGTTGTGTTTAATTGTGGGATTACAATAAATACTTAATGCTTAGTGAATGATTTCACTTGCCATTTGAAGGGATTCATTTAATATATGAGAGACTGGGTTGTCAAATATTTTGCAGGTTTTCTCTTCTTCTGTATAAGCACTATTAAGGTCTAAGGCAGGCTACACCGGGGGAAATACAGTTCATTAAACACACGTTTTCACACTATATGGGGTAAGTTGTCACAATGGAATCTGGCTTTAAACAGCCTGTTATAGGCTTTTCAGCTAAATTTAAACAGTAAACAAACATAAAATGTTATGATAGGCTTATTAGAATTTTAGTTTGGAGGACATAATTCACGAAAAAGTATTATTATTCCTTTAAAATCTTAAAAAGAACCACTTGTCAAACTTAAAATCATAACTGTCCAGATCTTTGTATTAGAGCAGAAGGTACAGTTACAGTAGTGATGCAGTTCATAAAGCAGCTCAACTGCTCTACACCTATGATGTACACTTGATGGCGCTGTGTCAGGAAGAGAACAGAGGCTGTGCTATTTGGGTGAAGTATCCATAACCTGGAGTTGACCCCATTTTCTTCGTTTTCTACGTGAGGCACGCAACAAGCAGCATCGTTGTAAGTTTTGTCACTTGCAAGTTTTTGACTTTTATTTTAGTGTATCTCGTGGTGCTTCCTTGAAATACTTTTAAATTACAACAACCCCTTAAATAAATGATCTCACATCATATGCATGTCCCATCATTCATAATTTATATAAAAAAATCCATATATCATTAGTCACATCAGTTTTTTCCACAGTGACAACGGTACATCATCAATATACGCAATATCATACACTAAGGTGGAGTTTAAGAGTTAGCACACACATTTAAAAAAAATCCAACACCAAAATGCACATATTCCAGATATTACATTAGTAAACATTTGTTTGCACCATTTGCTGTGAGAAGATCATTCAGATCTCACATAGAACAGGCGGCTTGACTTTGCCTCCTCTGATCAGACTAATAATATGACTTATTTACATTTTAATCATTCAAGTTTCACCCATGAATCAAGTAGCTGATTATGGCAAATTTTCTCAGTGACTACTTGTCTTAAAAATAGAAGCCTTTGTTTCATTTGAAGTAAATCAAGTAAAATACAGATTGTTTTGTACATACAAATCCTTGTCATTCAATCTTGTCAAAACAGTGCAAATACTCATGTTCACAAAACAACAGCACATCGTTTGTAAAGATGAGAATACAAAGTCACTTTCATTAGACATTTACACACAAATACTTACTTTCAAGTTCTGTGAGAAATGAGGAGAAAGTGCCTGAAACCTCAACCATTTCAACACAATATGCAACATGTGTTTCATATAACAAGTATCTCTTCGGTGTTATAACATATGGAGTCTCAGGGTATTGATCTAGGATCAGCTCCTTCCAGTCCTTATAAATGTATTCACCAAGATTTGAAGGGTAAAGGCTGGAGCTACACCAAGCAGCTTTAAAAATGAGATTGCAGCTGTTCATCTTGTTGTGCCTGGCTGCTAGCATCTTTTCCGGGTCTTTGTGTTTCCTTTGAGGACTATGTAAGGCAGTCCAATGGCCCACTTATTATGTGGCCAGTACTTCAGGTCAGGGAGAGAATAAGGGATCTCTAGACTAGCATCCATGTAAGCGACCAAAGTGGTACCGTAAGCCGTGGTCACCACAATCAGAATGTGCCTGAACAGAGAGGAGGAGAAAAATAAACTAGATTAGCATGACAGTCGGACAATGTGGCTTAAACCCTGTAAAGCCTGACATATGAAATAATAGTCAGAAGAATCTACTCTTTAAAAATAGAAGTTTTTTTAATTTATTTTTTTATCATATTGATACATCAGGCTTGTATGGCTCATATAGTCTTATATATGAGAATGTGGAACTCACACTCAAAAATAAATAAAACACCTACATTTTATTCAGAGGCACAATCTGAGCAACAATTGCTGATCCTGTATTTAAATGACCAAAAATTAAAATAAAATTCTGATTGCTTGTAATGTAAATTAATTGAGATCTTTATAACACAGACTACAGTAGTGGCCTAAGGTGAATTTCATTTTTTAAACATTTTTAATATGAGGGAAGAACAAAACACTAAACTTGGTTAAGGACTTCACTATGCAATGAAAAAAATGAAGAAACACCAACAACAAAAAGCTCACAGGAAAAAAACATATATTGACTACAACGTAATCAGCTATTAATATTTTGTCGGTTCTCTCTTGTTTTTGCATGTGTTCATAATTTCTTTGACAGCCTGGCCAAATATTATGTCTGCACAATTTGGCATGTTTCATGTTTTTTTTTTTTTTTTTCATTTAAATTATGTCGGCACAATTTGGCACGTGTCATGTCCTAGGCCAAAGTTTCCTAGGCCGGACATCAATTTTGGCCACTACTGTTCTTACTTAAAATGCATATAAATATGCTAAATCAATGCAATACAATGATAATTGAAAGACTGAGTACACAAAGCCTGTTGTACAGTATTTGATACTCACATTTGACCATGATATTTTTTAAAACATGGTGTATTGATAATCATGTTGCTTCAGTCCGGTAACTGCTCAACTTTAAATATTACTAACAATATAAAAGTTATCCTTACATCAGTAAAGATTTCACAGCAAAAAGACTCGTGTACCACAACCTGAAAGTGGACATTTTTACAATTGTACTAAAAGGCCTTTTACTTGCTAAAAAAGTATAGACGACATAAAGAACAGTTTTATCAGCAAAGTTTTGATCGTGTTCATAATCTAGAGGCCTTCAAGATTCGTGTATTTATTATGATTCAGTAGGATTTTATAGGGTTAAAATGTGCTCAACACAAGGCAGAATAGCATGGCTCACTCACCAGATACCGTGCAGATAACAGAAGTTCAGTTTCTGCCAGAAGCTGCATCCGAAGCGATCGCTAATCCAGCAGGAAATGGCCAGAACCCACAGGCCAGAGAACGCCCAGGCCAGACGCAGCACTCGCTCATCTGTGCAACTGTTTGACAAAGAGATCAGTTGAAAACAAGCAAGATAGCAAAACAAAACAGCTAGCATAAGTAGCATTTATAGTCTCAATGTGTGACAAATAGTGACTATTAGAACATCTGTAAAAAGTGATAAATGCACATCCTTTACCTCCTTAACTCCATAAACACAGAGTAGAGGATATGGATGCCAAAGCAGTTGAGAGCGTAGGCATTGGCTGTAGGTTTGACAAAAGAGGACAGGGTGCTTATGACAGTGATGATCAGGACCATACGAGAGAACATTCTCCTGAGGAACAACAAAACAGAGAAAGAGAGACCACACTTTAGACTGCACACTTTAAATATTAATATAAGGGTGGTTGGACCCTTACTGAGAAAGCTGTGGAAACCATCTCTCCCACAGTGAGATCAGAATATGATGCTGCAGGTTCAAACAGGGTTGCTGTTACACAAACTGAAGACTGTAAATGGATCCTTACAGAACTGCAGATCTTTTGTACCATGCCATTAGAAAGGTCTGTTTCTATGTAATGGCATGGTACGGACCATGGTATACAGGGAAAAAATGTAATTGTTACCTGTCTTTAACAAAAGATGGGAAGTGTCTGCGTGGGAACCACAGGGAGTAGCCAATAGCCAAAACCCACAGGATGGACAGTTCATCCAGCATCTGGCCCATATAACTCAGAGTCATGTGAAAATACATGGAGAAAATACCTGAAGATAGAGAGAGAGAAACAGACCATAGAGTGAGAAGGACATCAAGGAAGGAGAAATACGCTTTATTCTGGAATCAACTCCCACACTTCATTTTTCTTGTCAAATGTCCCTTTTCTCTTGGAAATCTGTCACGTAATGGAAGCAAAATGGGCAATTTTAACATGAATTTCTATTAGCATCTATTAATTTGCATGTAAACATTTTGTTGCATTTCCAGTTCATATGAATCACACTTGCTGGCTTATTTTGCCACAAACAAACAAAATCAAAGTGACATTTCATTCATTCATTTATTTGAATGAAATATAACGAATCAGAATATATAATGAATAATGAATCAAATTTGATTTGGCTTTTGAACAATGCTGCCCCCTAAAGGATTGTTAATGTCACAATTCCAGCTCCCTTTAGATTAGACTTTCACACTTACCTACAAAGACCATCATGATCCAGACCAGATGCACAGCCAGGTTTCTCTCCTTGGCATACGGGTGCAGCAGGTAGAGCATTATGGGTGAGATCACAAAGAAGATGAAACTGCTCATCTGAAGGAGGAACAAACGCTGAATCAGACATACTCAGACTCAAATCCTATCCCAATGTGCTCCCAAACTGGTTTTGTAGCAGTCACGTTGACTTTTACACATTTTGTATTAGTCTGATACTGAGGTAGAACCATGAATAAAACCTGAATGGGCTGAACTGGACAGGATTCTATCTCTGTTGTGCACACGAGAGGTGTAACATTGTGCCTGAGTCACTGGATGCAGATGTATCATTATTATGGGTGTAGTAATCAGTGTAGTTAGCAATGCCTCAAATAGGATTCCTCTAGTGCTAATGTCTGAACTGAGAATGATTCACATTCACTAATGTGTGAAAGGATTTGCAGCTCGTCTGTTATGCTCATACCGTGTTGAAATACTCCACAACATTCTCTGAATGTTTATAGTTGTCTTCACACCAGTCCACTTCAGAGCTCTCGTAGGCAAACACACCTGCCATTGTGTCAAAGGACGGGAATGACGGGACTTCTGAGAGAAAGAGAAACCGATTTATTATTCGCTGGAATAACGATAAGTCAAAAAATGCTATGGCTTACTCTGTGTTGAAGAACAAAACACTTGCCATGGTGTTAAAGCTTGTTGTCTTTACACAGAGTGTTCCAGACAGTGCCAGAATGGAGACACTGAACAAAAGCAAATCTCTGCCTTTTTGGTGTCTCTAGTAAATATGATACAAAAGTTTTATTTAAAGGATAAGGAGCTGTTCACACAAACACGCTCCACAGCTATGTTTTTTTCCACTGTTTTCAATGTAAACATGTGGGGCCTCGTGTAGCCTACATAGATTTCTGTTAGATTCTGCGTATGCACAACATTTTTTAGATTTATAAAACCAGAACCTGCACAAAATGACTACGTAATTTGAGCAAACTCCATTAATGAGAGTGAAATATTTCATCTAAATGTGTATATCAAAATTAAGCTTTTATTCATTCTGTGTATACTTCATTTGCTCACTCTAGTAAAAGAGTGCGTATCCTACGCATATTGCGCACAAAATTGTGTTTTTATATATATTTATATATATATATATCAGGGGCGTAGAATTTAGTAGGGACGCTAGGATATATATATATATATATATATATATATACATCCCAAATATGTGCGTGGGACATATTGGCACCTGGTGACCTTTTCTGAGCTGACAAAGTTTTCAGACAGCTAATGTCATAAACTAAAGTAGTCAGTTTCCATAGAATTTATCTCTGTTGATTTTAATTTTACTGCAGTCAGACAATGTTTAACCGCATAAACTGTGATGACGATCACATTGTTTTAAACCAATAACTTTTTAAAAAAATATATCATAAGGTACATATCCAGGACTAAATGTGGTTATGATATGATTTCAGCCTGTTGGTTTTGTGATATTGATACAACTACATCCTCTCATTACCCCGCAGAGCACACGGACCATCGAGCTGGGAAAAGTGAATCCTCTGGATAATAAATTAATTGGTAGGGGAGCGCAGCACAGACTTGAGAAAGCACACAAACACTACAATAACCGAAACGCTGATTATGAAAATGCATCTTATCTAAACTCTGTCAAATCAATACCAAACGACCGTACTCTTAAATAAAAAGAAACAAACTATCTTACCTCACAAAAACGCATCCACAGCCGCGCGGTCTGTGTGTCAGGTTTAAGTAGGGGAAAAATGTCCCCGATCCTGTTACGCGGGTCTCGCGCTGTGACATCACCTCGAGGGTTCAAGTGAAACCGAGCAAACCGTGCAAACAGTGGCAACGGCAGTATTCATTGTGCCATTGTATCGTGAACCTGTATCGTGAACAGACCTGAAACGCGCCGTTTTACATGACAACGGCCGGCTTGGCACGCGCCCGCCTCCGGCACGAGCTGAGGTCAGTTGCATCTCACCTGTCAAATCTTTGACGCCCTTCAACTTCTAAATATCAATGTCAAATATTCACCAACATTAAAATTCGATTAAAGGAATGTCGTGGCCTCACACATCACCTCCTTTACAGAAGTTTACATATAGTTGCTCTCAGGTTACTTTTTTTTGGGAGACAATGATTTATTGCAAATTTATAGTAGGCCTACAAGTATTTTATCTACATTAGTTTGTTAATTTAACTTATTTAGAGTAATGATCCTTAATTTATTATTATTTTTAGAATTGTAAAAATAAAATTCTCCAGTTCCTGTAAGTGGCAATTATACACATAATACATTCTATGGGGTTGGATTAGGCTATACATAGTCTATTGATAATTGTGTGTTAATAAATATGACTATATTTTTGTAAACATTAGTTAAATGTGTGCCAGCCAGCCAGAGACAGTGTACTATCTGTTGGGCCTAGTTTTCCCCATGGTTTCTACCTCATCCTATCTTCGGGAGTTTTTCCATGATGCCACTGTCCCCATTGGCTCGTTCACTGGGGGTTTGTGAGGCTATATTTTTCTCAAAGCTGTATTAGATATGCATTGTGCAAAGGGCTATACAAATAAATTGAATGTAATTAAATTGAACATACACAATCACCAGGAAGAACACTAAACGTGATTAAAAACAAGCAGATATCATTTACTGTCATCGAATGTAAAAACAAAAAAACAACACTGAAAGCTTATCAACCTGTCCAATGAGATTCGCTATTAATCATTTTAAAGCCGTTACAATAACTGGCATGTATTTAGGTAACTACGGTAAATTTATATTGACCTGTACATTATATAAAATCTCAGATTACCCAAAAACGTACAAAAATATTAAAAGAAACACCAGCCTTTAACCCATGGGCTACATACATATATTTGAAGGCGTACTAAGACAGCTGCAGTTACCCTGCATCAACATTAAGATCTCATGCAAATATCCAGGCTTAATACTGTATTTGTTTTGTTTTTTTACACTCAGCAACATGCTGGATTTTGCATACATAATTAACAAAATGAGGACTGACTCTCATATTCTCTCTTGTTGTAGTGTCTCCATGCACCTGTTAGGGAGAGAATTTTCAGGCTGAACTCACCTGCTCAACCAGTCCTCCCCACCCACCTGCATAAAAAAAATATGTTTTTTATGTCATCCACTTGCCTGTCAAAGACACCTCTTTGTGCCATCCTCTATTCTACTACAAATGCAATCCAAATATCCTATCAAACACGTGTAACGCAGAGATTAGGTGAGGGGGAAAGAAAGACGGAAGAACATGTTTCCATGGTATAGTTCTTTAGGCTTGGTTCCAACTTTCAGGAACAACTATTTACTGGCCAAGAGGCAAAAAAAAAAAAACAATGTCATTGCCTGGAGAGATACTGTATAACGACACACTTCCTGATGCAAACTTGATTAGATTCTCAGTTCGAAAAAAGAGTGAACCGGACACATTGTAATTTACATATTCCATAACTATGATATATATATATATTTTTTTTTTTTTTAAACAAAGCTCTCTTTAATAATGTTAGTACCACAGACATCAATTTATTTTTTTGAGATTGAAGATTTTACACAGAAGAGAAAATAAAATTACAAAAAAGGATCAAACATCATGCAATACATTGAAAATATTTTCTTTCTTTTTTTTTTTTAAATATACAGTTTTCAGAAAATTACACAAAAAATAAGGAAAAGCCTGTGATTGTTGTTCTTCCATTAAAACTGTTCTTGAAAAACTGCACAACAGTGCAGTCAAGTGGTCATTTGTGGGCAGTGCAGAGTCTTTGTAAACAGTGTATGTGCTCTCTTAGCCTGAAAACTGTACCAACAAAATGTTCTATTTTGTAAAAAAAATGTACTTACAAAAATCATCATAAAAAAAAATGTTACAACAAACCCTAAAAGATCTCGTCACTGGCTTGAGTGCAAAATCTCAGAGCCTAGGGAATTCCGTGACCTAGGAGGTTAAAGGTCAAAAGTCAGGTGCTGGTTTCATCAGTGCGGTCTACCTTGCTGGCATGCAGACGTCAGATCTTCTCCACATAGTTCCCAGGAAAGAGACCCTCCTTCCCATGAATCCGCCCTCTCCACCACCCTGATGGATCTACAGGAAAGCCAGAGGAATATTAGAAACAATTCAAGTCTAAATCTAAACCACAGCATTCTTTCTTATTTCCAGGCCTCACCATCAGTGATTAGGTCTATGATATCATTGACGTCAAAGCTAATTTCATCCACATCCTGGCCAAAATACTGATAAAGTGCTCTGCATCGAGGACCCTGCGGTCGGGGCTGAGGTTTGGGACGGCTAGAGGGGGCCGGTGGAGGCCGTTGACTGATGCTCCTTTTCCGCTGCATTCTGGTGAGATTTTAGACTCTTTAGTATTTACAAAAATTGGATTCGAGATGTTTTTTTTGTATTTGCAAGTCTATCCTTTCTCTTACCCTGACATGCCCTGATCAGGCACATTGAGGAAGTCAAGGTTCGTGGACTGATTCTGGGCTGGCCTGGAACCTCTTTGATTCTTCTGTGATCCCAGTTTAGGTAGAGCGTTGCTCGGTGGGGGGTTCTGCCTCATTGGCATGGAGTACGTCACTTCCCTCTGCTGCTGCTGCGGAGCACCAGCCCGGTTAAACTGTGCAGCCCCGTTCTGATGGCCCCCTGTTAGAAATACACATTATATAGAGGGTTACTGGTGTGTATCATATCGATTAGGGTGTCAGCTCAAGTTTTTTTTAGAATATTGTTAAAAATTGTAAAGCCGGACACTACAAATGGGAATAATGTTCATTGCTAAGGTACTGTTGCCCAAGACGACCTTAAAGGGATAGTTCACTTTGAAATAAAATTTTGGTATGTTTTAGCTTACCTCAAGGGCATCCAAGATGTAGGTGTCTTTTTTTCCGCAGTAGTTTCAATTTTGATATTTTTAGGTCAAACCGTTCTTGTCTGTCAGTCATATAATGCAGGTCGATGGTCACTGTCTCAAAACACAAGCATAGAGTCCAAATTAAAACAATTCCCCATCGTCCAAATTAAACAATTCCCCATCGTAAGTACACATTGATGGCCTAAGACACGAAACGAGCGGTTTGTGTGAGAAAACGAACAGTACTATTTATATCGTTGTTATCTCTTGAACACACAGCACACGTCCAAATGATCTGACGGCGTGGGCGGGTATAGATATATAAATAGATGTCGCCTTGGCTACTGCAGTTCATTGGAACGAAACCGTAGCCAAGCGACATCTAGTGTATACATCTATACCCGGCCGTGGGCGGGTATAGATGTATACACTAGATGTCGCCTTCGCTACTGCAGTTCATTGGAACGAAACCGTAGCCAAGGCGACATCTATGTATATATCTATACCCGCCCGCGCCGTCAGATCATTTGGACGTGTGCTGTGTTCAAGAGATAACAACGATATAAATAGTACTGTTCGTTTTCTCACACAAACCGCTCGTTTCGTGTCTTAGGCCATCAATGTGTACTTATGATGGGGAATTGTTTAATTTGGACGATGGGGAATTGTTTTAATTTGGACTCTGTGCTTGTGTTTTGAGACAGTGACCATCGACCTGCATTATATGACTGACAGACAAGAACGGTTTGACCTAAAAATATCAAAATTGAAACTACTGCGGAAACAAAGACACCTACATCTTGGATGCCCTTGAGGTAAGCTAAAACATATCAAAAATTAATTTCAAAGTGAACTATCCCTTTAAGGCCAACCAGAGTAGAATGAGTTTTGAGCGTTGGTTCCTCCTAAGGTTTATTTACTCTCAGGAAGTTTTCTCTTGTAAACAAGAAGTGTGCTTAATTTGTACTGAATGTGCACTTGTTGTACTTTAAATCTTAAAGTTAATATAATATAAAGGCTACTTAAGTGTACTTCAAGAAAGTACACTTTCATGACTTTTTTAACAGACTTAAAAAGTTCACCTTGTAATAATGTCAACTTAAAAGTTACATTTTAAATCATGTTTTACTAATCTTTTGTTGTGTTTTAACCCTTGTGATGTGTTAAAATCCCTATAACACTTGAGATGTTCCCGGTCAAAAATGACCGGCCTGCAAAAAATTGCTTATAAATCTGTCGTTATGCTACCTTATCACCAAATATTGGATTCAATCCTTTTGTCAGCTTGTTTTCTTTCAATTAGGGCAGGTTTTGTATTTATTTTTGACACTGAGGCCCACGATCCATCAGTTTAAAAAATAAAAACAAAACCAAAAATTGTCCAGACCTTAAATTCATTGAAAGTCTTTGGGATGTGCTGGAATAGACTTTACAGAGTGCTTGACTCTTGCATTGTCAAAACAAGATCTTGACCAAAAATGAATGCACCTCTTGATGGAAATAACATCACAGCATATATTTCCATCAAGAGGGTTTTTCTTTTCAATGAATCTGAGGTATGGACTCAGAGGTGCCAATTCATGTGTGAAAATGATTCTTCATTCTCCTTCTTTCTCCATTTTGTCCACACAAGTGTTGCCTTGCCACGGTTGCCTTGTTTTTGTTCATTAGAGATACGGGGCTCTGTAATGCTCCGTAAAGCACAGATCACTACATTAATCAAACTAAATTTTCAAAATTTGGATTCATTTTGCATATAAAACAAGGATTATAGCTACAGCAACTGGAGAATATAAATTTTTCCATGTGATTCAACAGCAGTTACAGTGCAGAATTTCAGCTTGATCCATAAGTTAGGAGTTTTTATACCTCTGTGCTGTGGCTGGCTTCTTCTTCCTCCACCACCACTCTGTGGCATTCCCTTCCTCGTTGGCTCTGGAGAAAAACAAAAATTGAAGCTCAGTGAAGAGTTTTTGTGCAACTGTTGACACTTCATCCACTAAACCATCTCACGTACTGGATGTCTTTGGCAGTCCATCTCCTACAGAGACAGTAAGGGTCTTTCCTGCAGGTTTGATCACAGTTGTCTCAGTCTGTCCCCTCTGGAATACCACCATACGGGTGCCGCCTCCTCCCCAGCCCTCCTTTTTCACATGGAACTCCAGCCTGCACAAAACATTACCATTCATTCATGTTCTGCACTGGAATGAGATCAATGAGAAACGAGAGGGAGAGTAATCGGCACCTATCGCTGAAGTTCAGTGAGAGTTTGCTTCGGGTTTGCTCCTCATAGCGCTTGCACAGCAGACTGATGAACTCGGTCTTAAACATGGACTCCAGCAGACTGTCGTACTCAGTTTCATGAAGGATGAAGAAGTCATCTTGCCTTGTGCTGGAGGGAAATGAACAAAGAAACATTTTTGATTTTTCCAGAAGAAAATATAAAGGTTCACATTCAATATAATTCCAATAATAAGAATTTGCCCAGTGTTTTTAGGGCATTTTCTAGGGTGATCTTGGTCACTGATGCCTTAAATACACTACTGTCAAAAGTTTGGGGTCAGTAAAAAGAACGCTTTCACTCAAGGATGCATTAAACTGATCAAAAGAGACAGTTAAGACATTTATAATGTTACAAAAGATTTCTTTGAACTTTCTATTCATCAAACAATCCTAAAAAATGTATGACGATTTCATAATAATACGCGTTTCTTGCACCAAATCAGCATATCAGAATAATTTCTGAAGGATCATATGACACTGAAGACTGGAGAAATGGCTGCTGAAAATTCAACCTATATTATTATCAACCAAATTATTTCAACCTATAATCAAAATAGAAAACAGTTATTTTAAATTCTAATAAAATGTCATTTTTAATCAAACAAATGCAGCCTTGGTGAGCATAAGAGAATTCTTTCAAAAACATTTTACCCCCATCAATAAGCCTTCATCGACACCAAAACTTGTTCCTTTTAACTTTATATTAATAGATATCATTCCATATTATCATTTTAAGTATAAAATATGTAAAGCATTTTTGGGTGTGACTGCGAAAAGAAACCATGTCAAAGAAGACCTAACAACAAATGTATAAATTAAATCCAACAAACGATGTTTTATCATAAACCAGGCAAAACTCATGTGCACAGCTCAAATGGTGCTGGACGACTTATATCTCGAAGAAGAAGAATTATGAGCAATTAAGGACAGAAAAATGAAAGAGGACATGACTGATGAGATCACAAAGCACAGAAAATGTTATTATCGACTCTGTAATTAATTTGCACATTATCTTCATGCGTCTTTGATAAATTATCATTATACATCATCATCATGAGTAGACAAACAACATCCGTGACCCTCTTGTTCAACCCCCCCTCCCCCCCTACTTTCATTATCTCTCAGACTTGACATATATGGCAGAAAAAAATGAACTGAGCCGCCATAAATATGAACTCATTTCCTGTTTGCTAATTTCCTTTTTGCACTTTTGCAAATAGTTGGACCCCGCAGAACTTCCGTATAAGCTCTTCTGGTCTGGAGGCTTGTTTGTTTCTCACAGTAATAAATCTGCATGTAAAGCACGACTGTGTATAAAGTATACACAGCATAAACGAGCAGCTTTACCGCATTAGCTCAGGCCCAAACAGAAGAATACAGAACGAAATAACACAGGTTTTCACAACAGCTGTATTGTAGATAAATATGCAATGCCTTTGACATATGCAGTTGAGACTATTATAGAGAAAAACCTTTTTACAAGTGGAATATTTCCACATTAACAAATTTTCTTCACAGCTGATCCCTCTTAAATGAGCAATTGCTACAAAAAGCCTTGAAATAGCAATGTCACTATATTCTGACTTATATGGGATTCATGTGGTTCCAGCACAATTACATGTACAGTTTATACCTTTAAAACGGGCAATATGAGGCAGCAACTTACCTCAAAGAGATCGAACGGACGCTAGAAATGTCCAGTCTTCTTTTCAGAACTTCCTTTATCAGGCCCTTCTCTGGTCCTTTCTTTATCTTTTCCCGACCGATTAGGTAGATGGATTTCGGTGACAGTATTAGATCTCTCTTTATAGACTAAAAAAATCAACAAAAAAATGATTACAGCTTATTTTTGCCCTTATTTAATCTATTTTAAATAATAAATAACTAATATTAAGCAGCACAACCGTCTTTAAGATTGATTATTAGAAATGTTTATTGAGCAGCAAATCAGCATATTAGAATGATTTTTGAAGAATCAAGTGACACTGAAGACTAAAATAATGATGCTGAAAATTCAGCTTTACCATCACAGGAATACACTGCATTTTTAAATATAAGAAATAGAAAACGGGTATTTTAAATATTTCACATTATTGCTGTTTTTAATGCTTTTGATCAAATAAATACATCCTTAATGAGCATAAGAGACTTCTTTTAGAAACAGTAAATATAATGTTTACTAATTAGTTTCTCACCTTGAACCTACGGTCAAACTTGTTGACCGAGTCTGCAAAGTCAACCCGCTCCCTCTTGGCCATGAACTGCCGGAGTTCAGGCTTCTCTTCCATGCCCAGGTAATCGCCAACGAAGTTCCTGTTTATACTATTCCTACGTCGTTCTTTAAAGTTATACAGTATATCAGAGGCTAAAAAATGAGAAAGACAGAGAGAGAGAAAAATAAGTGTGCAACCTCACGTGCAATTTGCTATTACAGGGTATACCATATGTTATGTAAACATTAAAAAACAGAAATGTAGTTAAAGGTATAGTGGAGGATCTTTCCGAATTTTAGATAAGACCCGCCCTCTCCACTTTTTGAACAAGTTTGATTAATTCACCAGAATGATTGACAATTAGGAGGACCAATAGTATAGGTGATCCATCCGAAAGTAAAAAATCCTCCACTATACCTTTAATAAATACATTTATTTAATTTCAATACTGAAAATAATCACTTAAAATAGTTAGGTATGATTAAAAATGTATTATCGTACCCAATGTTTGTGTGTGCTGTGTATTTTTATGCTTATTAAACAACCCTGCCGTTAGCTTAGCAACATGCTAACGGCAAACTCTTTTGAAATCAATGGGAATCATTTACAAGGTTCTATGACCTTGTAAGGACCTCTTAGGATGCTGCTTGTGTGGGCTAGGTTTTATAGACTTATATTCACCTTCCTCCCGCATCTGTTCATATTTCCTCCGGGCGATGTATTTCCTCCATGCCTTTTGGATGGTTCTGGCAAATGTGTCAAACTTCCTCTCTCGCATCTCCTCCAGCAAAAATAGCTACAATTAGGAGTTGAAATAAGAAATGTTTAAGGTTATGTCAGGATTTGTTAAATTATGTTTAATGTTTTTTTTTTTAGGCCTTGATTGTATGGTTGGAGTTGACTTTTTAGGTGATTTCTGAGCCTCACCGACTCTGGATTCTTGATGAAGACTTTGGTGCGGCCCATTTGGTACTGATCCGTGTCCATGTTTACACAACGCAAGAGGTGCAAAACGCCCTGCTGTTCCGCACCACGCCAATGTGGCCACGTCTCCGCTGTTAGGATGGCATACCTAGCAAAACACAAGTGTGAATCAGTTACCTGAGATCAACACACTTCGTCCGCCCTATGATTAACACCCCAGCGATATTTCCACTGAGATTAACACCTGAGGCTAATTTATTTGAGCTCCCTCACTTGAGGTTAATTCACTTAACTGGAAAACCCCAGAGCTAAGTCAAGTATTGGACTGCAGTACTACTAAAATGTCCATATAAAAACACATTTGCAATGATATTTTACGACCAAACATTATTTCAAGCTTACTCTTACCTCTGTAAAAACTTCTGGAAGACTCTACGATAGGCAAAGCCTGCACGTCGTACCCTAATATTTTCCCTTAAGCCAAGATATTCCACCTGATGTTTCGCTCTGGGAACATAAAAAGGAAATTTATGAATATCACGTGATCTTTGCATAATATCTGGAGTCTGAGCATGATGTTATATTGAACGACTCACCTGCTCTCCTCCCAGTCCTTGGGCCTCTTGGTCTCGTTGGGTTTGATGCAGCGGATATAGTGTGGTGTGCACTTCATCAGTGTGCTAACCAACTCATTGGCTTGCCTCTGTGGGCCAGACAGTCAGTGAGTGACTAAAGAAAATATGACAGGTATGCTGATCCTCAGAGTTTAATAAGGACATTGGTCTTACTTTGATCTTCGAGCTAGCAGTGGATGGTCTACCTTTCTTTTCCGTGTTGAGGTTTTCTGGGAAGAGGCTTTGGATGAAGTCGCTGCAATGCCAGAGAAATAAATATTTTTGGATGTTTGTAACATGTTGATTAAGGTTACGGGAAAAGTGAATATGTCAATTGGCTGGTGTTTTCCAAGAGGAGAAAAAGAGTTCTTTCAGCGAAAATTGATTATGCTCATCTTTCTTTGACTTTCCATTACATTATATTCTCTAACCTTTACCAGACCTAAACACAGCCTAACAATATGGACTGTGCTTCCAAGGAGAGAGAAATAGAGAAATAGCACTTACTATTGGCTGCTCTGCATCAGTTCTATGAGATCAGGGAAAAGGACGTCTCTGTTTCTCTCGCAGAAACCGTTGATATCGTACGACACCTGATTTAAAGAAGTACTTAGTAAGAAGAAATTTAGTAGTGCTACAGCACTGTATGTATTTGAAAGTCTCTTGTGCTCACCAAAGCTGCATTTATTTGATCAAAAATACAAAAAAAAAAAAAAAATGTATCAAAATATTACAATTTAAAATAACTGTTTTCTATTTTAATATATTTTCAAATTTAATTTATTCCTGTGACGGCAAAGTTTAGCCACCAGTAATTACTCCAGTCTTCAGCGTCACATGATCCTTCGGAAATCATTTTAATATGCTGCTCAAGAAACTTATTGTTATTATTATCAATGTTGAAAACAGATGTGCTGCTTAATATTTTTGAGGAAACCATGTTTTTTTTTTCTTTGATGAATATTTATTTGAAATAGAAATCTTTTGTGACATTATAAATGCATTTACTGTCACTTTTGATCATTTAATGCATCATTGCTGAATACAAGTATTAATTTCTTGGAACAAAAGTCATAACACACACCTTGCCAGCGTAGTGGTGAATGACAAAACCCGAGTTCCAGTTGTTGAAGTGTTCGTGCGTCCCCACAGCAGCCTGTAGCTTCTGAAGCAGAGTTATATCAACACCCTCTTTGGTGGCGTGCATGGTGGCACACACATCATCCAGCACACTCATGATGCCAGGAGGATTCTGGGATTAAGGGGGAATGGAGTTAAGCAAATAAAACAATTATATCATTATGAATTACTATCAATATTAAATATAGCACAGCCCCTTTGCAGGCTTACCAGTTTATTTTCTATTAAGTCACACACAACTTTGTTGTTAAAGTATTCTATGGGTGTCCATTTGATGCCCTCCTGTACATACTCTTCCTGTGGGAGGTAAAAACAGTCTGTCAGATCGGTCAGGACAGAAACTAGTGAAAAGTGTAATGAATGATTTGTTTTTTGTACCTGTTCTGCTTTCAGTGTCAATTCAATAAAGATCTGCTGCAACTTTTCATTCACAAAGTTGATACAGAACTGTTCAAAACCATTCCTCTAAAATAAAAAGATAATTATTATTATTAATTATATGAATTTAATTCAATACAATTTTCGCAGAATGTTACTTTTTTATGCATATAAAAAAAAAAAACACAAAATACACTAATGTTCAAAAGTTTGGGGGCTAATGGCCTGTGCACACCAGAACGATAACTATAAAAATAACTATTAGCGTTCACACCAGCGGACAATATCGTTCTGTTTATTATAAGCACGTTGCAGTTCAGCCGCTTTAAATGCTCGAGTTTGTTACAGCAGGATAGATTCTGATTGGCTGTTAATGTTTTTATCGTTCATCAGCTGGATAAAATAGTTCTGAAAGTGATTCCAACTATATCGGTTCTCTGTGCCTTTTTGTTATACCTGTGGTGTGAACTCTGCTATTCTTTTATATTAAGAACGATTTTTAGAACTAGATCTTTTTCATTATCTTTATAGTTATTTTCCTTGGTGTGAATGGAGCCTTAAGACTTTTTTAAAAATGTTTTTGAAAGAAGTCTCTTATGCTTAAATTTGAAATTATTTGATAAAAAAAAATAACCCCTTACTGACCCCAAGCCTCTGAATGGAAGTGTAGATTTACAGTCAGTTAAAATGACAAATATGCCTTATTGACTGATTAATTGACCCAATCACAATCAATGAAAGGAAAGAATACTTACTTGGAAAATCTCAAATCCATAAATATCCAGAACGCCAACACTGAGCTCTTCAGTGGGTTTCTGTATGGCTTTATTTATTGCCTGCTCAGACAGAGAAAGACAAAAAAAAATTACCCTTTTTCCCAACTAATGGTTACTGTGTGTTCATATGTCATTCACTAACCTCAACTAGGTAGTCAAACAGACGGGCATAGAGGGCTTTGGATAGAGCGTCACGCGTGTGACACGCTTGTTCCCTGTTCAGTGTCACGTCGATGGATTCAGATTTACCACCCCATTTGGAGTCCATTTTCCTGCTGGTGATTTTCTCCTGTAGACGGTTCTGGTCGATGCCCAGCAAGTAGGCAGGGAAAGCCAATACTGGGTTGAAAGCAGGGTAAAAGATGTCAGTGCGACTGCGAAGTCTGACAAAATATTTTTGAAGATAGAAATTAAGATGGCGATCAATGGTGATCTCAAAACAGCAAACAGGGAAGCATTTACTTCATCTGCATATCACTTACAGTCCGTGCTTTCCACTTGCCCGTAGTTTCCCACCTCAATGAAACTGATGGCGCCCAGATGTAAGATGCCAGCTACAATCTGCAGTACCTGCCTCTGAACAATGTCTGGTATGCCTATCACCTGCATGGCTTCCTGTAGACCAAATCATCAAAACTCAAGGTGGCTGGAACTGACAAACTTTGCTACTTTTAATGTATTTGGTTCATGGAGGTGACACATTTAATCTGGCATGATAATACTGATGAAATTATGTACCATGGTTTCCTGGAAGTCCTTGCTGTCGTTAGTTCCATCCACCTTGTATGTTCCAGACTGGTTCAGGTAGTAGTAGTAATCTGGGGTCATAATTCCCAATTCTTCCTTTTGCTGAGGCGTGCATCCATCTATTAGCTAAAAACAGAGTGGTGGTTTATTCAATATCTATTCATATGACCCATCAGTCTTACGTGAAAATTGTGTGTGTTCAACATGAATGTTGTTGTTTTTTATTCTATGAATTCTTTCTAGATGCAACTCTGGGAAAAAATATTACATATTTTTATTAAATATTTCATATATTTAAATGATAAATATATTAAATATTACACATTTCATTTATTTTTGATTGTGACAGTGGGATTTTTTTTCTTTTTCTTTGTTGTTCTGTAGTTATTTTATTTAAATTTTCTTTTCTGTTATTTTTAAACCCTGTTCAACAAAAAAAGGGAAAAAAGAAATTGACAAAAAAAGCTATTTTTTTGAGACCGTGGTAAATTATTTTGAAAAAGAAAATTTATTTCAGAAATGTAATATTTAAGACACTATGTATTTCTATTATTTTTCCAGAAGTCACTAATAATAAATATTTATATATTAAATAATTATTTAAATATTACATATTTAATGATTTTTTTATGTGACTGATGTGGTTTTTTTTTGTGTGTGTGTGTGTGTGTGTGTGTGTTTTACTCCCTTTTTCCTGATCTGTAGTTTTTCTAAACACTGTTAAACTCAAAACAAAACAAAACAAAAAAATGACAAAGCTTTTTTTGAGACCTCGGTGGCTCACTTTGAAAAAACATTATTTCAAAAATGTAATATTTAAGACACAGTCTAAACAAAGATATGCTCCTATAATTAGAAAAAGGTAATAGAATAACCCAAATTTTCTCTTTCCTACCTGGTAGAAGATGTGAAAGCTCCTTTCATTTTCATTCTGGCTCACGACTCTTGATTTTTCCAGCAGGAAGTTGGAGATCTTCCCTCCGTCTGGCTCTCCTCCTCGACTAAACTGGATCTCAAAGTATTTGCCCTGTCAATCGAGCTAGCGTTACTCACAGTAATGGAACACAGGTTTGCGTGTTGTAAATTCATAAGACTGAGCTGGATATATGTGAGTGTGAAACGCACAAAACGGCTTGAATTGTTGTTGCGGACTGTCTTCGCATTGCCAAACGCTTCCAGTAGAGGGTTTGACTGCAGGATAATATCCTTCACATGCTGAACAACAAAAACGACACAGGACAGGTTTTAGAACTAAGACTTGCTTCCTACAAGGTAAAAAAATATTCTAAACACAGATGTTACCTGTACTTTAGCTCCTCCACCTGATACTTTTGATATGTAGCCCATAATGTACTTAGCAGCAACTGTTTTTCCTGCCCCGCTTTCTCCGCTGAAGGAGGTGAACATAACACACGTGTCTTATTCAACATCTTTACATCAGTGCTGTTTGAATTCATATTCTCACATGCCATATTCTTACCCACACACACACACACACACACACACACACAAAGATGATTTTTAATATTAGGGCGTCACTGTCACAGGAAGTTGTGGCTAGTGGCTTTTAAACCTTTTTAATTCTTTAAATACTGTTTAACAGAATTGACAGCACTGGTAAACTGAATAAAATGGCATGTCTACATTTGGCTATCCTCATCCTCATTGGCCGAGACAAAAAAATGGAAGTAGGCAAGGCCTCAGGGCACATCTTGCGAAATGAAGATGTTCCTATTTGGTCAGTCACATACATATTTCGGTGCCAATAATATCCCATAATCATGTTCAGTGGTTGGTTGAAATAATAAAAATGGCATAGTTGAAGGAATTCAATTTAGAAATGTCCTTATTATAGTAATTAAATATTGTTGTGGTTACGTCTAAAGCTCGCTTGATTTGTTCTAGTTCATTAGACGTGATAGTTTGGTGCTTTTGGAAGATACCTTGCAAGGAACCTTAATACAAACTTTGACTGGGCAGTGAGGTAGCAAGGGAGCCATTAATAAACAACATTTCCTAGGTCTTCTTTACTGTCAGCGTAAATCAGGAAGGAAACTATACTAAGAATGGTGACCACTGCTGCAAAGCCTTTTTGTGGGTGTGACAAACCGAGGAAGGAACTGCCAACAGTGAGAACAGGACTAAGTATAAAAAGTGATATCAGCGAATGACACTGATACTGAAATGTGGATCTCTGCAGAAAGTCTTGTGAACACGGGCTTGGGTTTGAATGTGACAAGTTACAGAAGAACATCAAATCTGTGTTGAAACAGACAACACATATCATGTAAGAACAAACCTGATAATAACACATTGATTTTCACTGTCAATCATCATGTTCCTGTACATGTTGTCTGTCAGAGCGTAAACGTGTGGTGGGTTCTCATACTGGGCCTAAAGAAAGAGAGAGATGGCTGTGAATCTGACAATCATGTTAAATGCATGATAAACGTGAGAATTATTGATATAATGACAGCAAGTGTTCATTGTATTTGACCTACAGCTCCCTGGTAGAGCTCAATCTCACGGTCAGTGAAGTACGGCATCTGTTTGAAAGGATTCACCGATATCAAGACAGGCCCTATATAGGTCTTCAAATCACAGTTAAGGACATACCAACAATCCAGTTCAATTCAATCCAATTCTGTTTGCTTCAGTTCAATTCAGTAGAATGCATAGTAGATTATATACTATATAAAAAATGTGGGTGTGGTATTAGTCTCTTCTGCTCACCAATGCTGCAAATATTAAAATATTGTGAAATATTATCACAATTGAAACATCTCTTTTCTATTTTAATTTATTTTAAAATCTTATTTATTCCTGTGATGGTAAAGCTGAATTTTTCAGCATCATTACTCCAGTCTTCAGTGTCACATGATACTTCAGAAATCATTTGGTGATATATATATATATATATATGAAGAGTTCAGATGCAAAAGCCTCTAAGTGCCATCTGAAATTTTCTTCTAGAATGATCATTTTTATGAAGCTCGTATATTTAAGTTCAGTAATTTCACTTAAATGACAATTAATAGGTAATTTTCATTCCCATTTAAGTGGAATTACTGAACTTAAATATACAAACTTGATAAAAATGATCATTTTAGAAGAAAATTTCAGATGGCACTTAGAGGCTTTTGCATCTGAACTCTTCATATATATATATATATAAAAATTTATGTTAAGTGTATTATAGTAGTTATAATCAGTTATTAAGTTCCATAACTGACATATTAACTGCTTAGCCGCATAGATGTCAGACAGTCAGTCAGCATTTTCTGCGAATGGACCAAAATAAAGTTTTCATGTAACACAACAAAGAGTGGCTACTTAGCGTCCTGTAAAATCAGGAAGTGAGTGTGTGCTAACTGTTGAGACACACATAAACAAAAGAGGAAGACAAAACTTCTAATCAACCTTCTGTGAGTGACCATACAGCCTTTACAACACATGCAGTGCTAACTGATCAGTTGAGAGGAGTGTAACAATCCAGACTAGAGTGATTTAATCCCTTGGAGATCAAGGATACAAAGATGTAGTCGTCCATGTATCTCTTTTTGAGATTTTCCACGATGGCATCTTCGGTGATTTTGGAGAGAAGCACCATGTCATCAACACCACTCTGCTTGACATTCTGGCTCTGCCAGTGATACTTACTGGCCTGAAGGAGAGATGATACAAAGAGAGAGAAAATAGAGTCACAACTTCCATTTATCAGCCAACTTGAATGGCTAATGACTTAACCAAAGAAATGTACGACAAAGATGTGAGTTTACGTCCTTGTCGAAATAGACAGAAGTTGTAGTCCTTTTATAGCAACTGATGTTTTTTTGTTTTTTTTTTAAAGCAAACAACTGTTTAACTACAAACATTATACTTTCTAAATCCTAAACTACTATTTCTAAATACCCATACAAAATTCTTGAGGGACTCCTTTATGACTACAAACTGAACAGGTCTACAGGAAGGAATTTATAAGTCAGAAGAGCTTATGCGGTTGTTAGAGTGTAAATCTAACATGAAATGATATCCACAGCCCGTTTTACTTACATGAAGCACATTTACTTCTTTTTCAAACCCATCGTTGATATTATTAACGTTTTTTATTACCATCAAATTGGTTGCATTAGTGACATTAAATTACTGTGTAAACCCAACAGGAAACACCAAACAGCTGATTTTTTCCCCTCATAACTAAGGCATTATGTTACCCTTTTACTTCTTACTAAGGAACAAGATTCTTAGCTAGCATACTGCACTGATATTCAAGTGAGGAAAAGACCCTGCCATGGGAAAACTGAAGGTCATGTCCGACTTGCAGCATCCAGTTCCTCTTTCAGTTTTCCCTGTTGCTGAAGTATTTACCACCATACCTAACCGCTGGTGATTGCAGATAGAGAAGGAGAGAAACTAAAAGTTGAACCGAGAAGATGTGCATCTGTATACATGAATGTACTTGTTTTAACAGGAGACACGATCTTCATAAATACAAAGTCAAAAACATGTTGTTTCTAAAAATGACGGACGCAAAAAAGAATGTTTTAAACTTCGGATTTTAAATTCTATAAAATAAATACAATTGATAAAAATAAAATTCTCACTATACTGGATTTTACACAGACTGACCAACCCAATAAAACAATAATATAAAATAATAATAATAGGGCTCTGCTGAGCTACAGGTAAGGGTAAGCTAAAGTAGTTAATAAAAAATGTTTCAACGCATGTTTGGTTTAACAAACCCACAGTTGGTTTAAATGTTTAAATGACATTTTAAAACCCAAATGGTTGGGCTTGACTATATTTGACCCGGACATGGGTTGAAACGACAGCATTTTTTTAGAGAGTAGGTTCTGTCATTAACGCACATTGGAATTGGTCTAGTCTGATTCTGATTAACCCAATTTTTTTTTAATTATGGGTGATTGAAATTAGGTGTTTTTTTGTGGTTATAAGGACAGGAAACCACAGATAGTTACCAAGCAACAAGCAACAGATGTAAGGAAGTTATAGATCAGCTGTGTCACATTTGGATGCATTACATACCTCTAAAGGTTATGACTTACTTAGCATAATCAACTGATATAACATCTCTCAACATAATTTGAAAAAGAATACAACTGTATGCTATATATAATATAACAAGCATGAGATGCACAATTCAACAGTTTTATATAATAAGACAATAGAGAAAGCGCTCCAAAGCTAGCATTGAAGAGGTTGAAGCTCTCATTACAGGGTTCACATTCATTTTTGCATTTAAATTTGAGGTAAACCAGATTTTTCTATATAAGCTTCTTAAAGCATATTTGTTTTTGATGTGTTGCACCATAAGGAAGCTGTGAAACATTTTCTGGGTTTGTGGTCTGAATTCCTGGCCTTTGTTTCGACCACAGCTCAAACATCACACATGGAGCGTGGTCATGGTATATGAGCTACAGCTAAGTGTTGTTTGATGGACGCGAGAGTTTCTGAAAATACATATCTCTTTTATTGAAGAGATAACAGGCTACATAATGTTCATAATGTCTTGTCTTAGGAGCATTAGGACCATGAAGATTACAGCCACATTTTTTTCACTCATTGTACTGCAATCACTATATAAAGGTGACCTATTTCTGAATGACATCACTAATGTTCAAAATTGGAAAATGCTCGATCAGTGGAAAACACCTTCATGATCTTTATATTCTAAAACTGGCGAATGAAAACCATAGCGGGTTATTCAGATAATAAACATACTGAAATAGCTGATATGCTATGAAGGGGAAAGGAAATTATAATTCACCACCTGATGAGCAAAACAAAAATGAATGAATCAACCACACTGGTTTGCTGATGTCTGTGCTGAGGTAAAGAACTAATATAATGATAGAGCAGATGGAAACTGCATCCAAATATGCTTACTTCCCTAATTTAAAGTAAGTGAAAAATGAACAGTATTTACAGTACTCCTAAAATAGTAGGTGAAAAGTAGCCAGATGACCAACTTCTTCCAGCAAGATTTTAAAGTACGCATCCAATGGAAACTTTATCATCCCATGAGGCCACAGGGAGAGGATTTGTGAAAGGCAGTGAAGCAGCATAACTGACGCTGGTAGGTCACATGATAATTACAATGATGAATGTAGTACATTCTGATTACATTCATATTATATAGAACACAAAAGTGTCTCAGAGGTTGTTTTGGAGCCCAATGAATTACATTTTATGGTCAAAAACTGTTAACAATATCACCAGTGTTACTCTTTCCTATTAGAACTAGATGGTAATAGCCAAAATAAGCGGAAAATGCTTGACCAGCGGAAAACACCTTCATCCACTGATCTTCATATTCCAAAATGTTATAATACAAATCACTCTGAGTCATTTAGAAATGTAAGATGTTGAAATAGCTGATATGCTCTATTGGTATAAGGGAAGAGGAACTACATCTAATTCATAATTGAGAGACAGTTCACAAATCTGTACACATTTTTTTTCTTTTTTTTTTGGGGAGAAATGTTTCAGTTTGGTTTGTTTTTGTCCATACAATGAAAGTCAATGGGATTTGGGGTTGCTTTCATTTTATGCTCAAAAACAGCTGGAATATTTTTCATAATACCTTCTCTTTTGTGTTCCATGACAATCATGAGATGATATTCATTTTTACAATGTGGATCAACTTTGCATCCATCATCTGACCAGTGGTGGAAGTTGTAGGCCAGTTCTGGTGGATCTATTAAGTACAGTTTATGAAAGACACAAACTTCAGAAAGCTGTAGAAGTGTTGAGGAAGTTCCGAGACAGGAACCGCAAGTCCCCTCTGACATACTTCCCCTCATCCACCCACCTCTGGGTGCTGTTGCGAAAAAATCCTCTGTAAAACTCTCGCCACATAGTCAAACGCTCACTTCCTTCAGAAGCACCACCCCTGTCCCAATCTGCTTTCAGCTACCTAACTGCTTTAACCCTGACATCACGAAAGCCCTCAGTATCACCTTACCAAAGGAAACGTGAACATCTCACCAGTTTGAAAGCATCAGGTTTTGATGAACAACAAAATGAAAGTGACATGTGAAGTCCAAGTATTGTAATCCATGCAAGTTAGTGCACACACTAACTTGCGGAGTAGTGGGTAGAGAACACACACACACTGCAAACCGTGGACACACACACCCGGAGTGATTGGGGGTTAGGTGCTCATTTCCTGCCGGTATTGAGAATCGAACCCGCAACCTTCAGGTTTCCAGTCTGACTCTCTAACCATTAGGCCACGACTGCCCCCAAGTGCACTCTGGTAATAAATATACAGAATAAAAGCTACAAATACTTATGGTAAATTAAACCTTGCCTGATAACTGAGGTTAATCGGCTTCCATTTAAGGAGTGGTTTGAGTTCACATTTGTGTGATGCTGTTCTTAGAACTTCCTTTTCAGTTAGTTTCACTCATCCTAAACGAGTCGTCTCAAGCTTTTGACTTTACAGAGGAAACTTCAAATTAGCACCAACAGTTGTGTTATGAGTACAATGAGGAACGTATATTTCTATATACTCTTATTTACAGGCATATCCCAGAATAGCTCAAAAAAGACAAGGGGTTGTTTAATCAACAAGGGGTCTTTTTTAGGAGGCAACAAATAGGTTTAGATTTTACAGTCAGATGTGCTGTGAGTCCAAATGAGCCATAAGTAAAAGTCAAAAGAGAACTTATTAAACATCTAATTGCAATGATAAACCTCAAGTGAACACATTACCATTATGCCGGTGCTGTTCGTTTCTCCTCCTTTGTGGTTCTTCCTTTGATGAGTGTGACAATCCAAAGGTTTCTCAGCAACCTGCCATGACCAGTAGACTCTACAGCACAAGAGCAGAAAGTTTAGAGAAGGGAAGCAGACTGTGACAAGCACTGAGCACAGATCACAGATCACTTCCTCAAACTCCCACAACCCTTAGGTGAGACATGAAGTTGCATGCTCTCTCACCACAGGCTGTACACACGCATACACGCCTACAAACAGAGAGGACCCATAATTGGTCAAACTCATGTCCCTCATGTTCATGCCAAACCAATAATGTGTCGCAGGTTCCAGGTCAGCCGTTACTCTGAGGTGTGTGACAGGATGCAGCCCCTCCTGCTGAATGGATGACAAACTACAAAAGATACAGAAACGATAAAGTCATCCTGCAAAACACCAAAACTGAACACACCCTCACTCACGTTTAATCTGTATACAGTTCTAAAAACAAAACAGATCTGGTTTGAGAGTTAAAGAGGCCTCCACAGCCTCAAGTCACATGGCCTGAAAATGCAAAACAAAGCTGAACTTTAGGGCCATGGGAACATAATCTGGCACTGCAACAGAAATATTGTTTTTGAGGTTTATTTTTTATATTCAATACAGAAAAGAAATATATTGCAGATACAACCAATGTATGTGACAACCCGCATGACAAAGAAACGACGTGACAAGTCTGAGGTTTGTATGTGACAGACATAAAAGTCTGTGAAAACCAAATCTCAATGAAAATGTAAGAAATGGATTTAATACAGATCAAATGAAACATTGCATATTATTTGTACACAATGCATGTTTTTATTCAGCATTTCAAATCCATTTCAACTGGTCTACATATAATTCGGAGGGCAAAAACTACATCACAGGCACATGACGGTACAGCATGTTACTGAGTAGCATGTGAAAATCAACATTAAAAAAAGTCCTCAAAAAAAGTGTGACTGCATTTCCAAAGTGAATCTACAGTTATTGCAAATGTAGCAACACAGCAAAATTTTAACATTAAAAAAAGTAAAAAGCTTACCATCAAAAGCAAAACAGCATTTTCATCTTTCACATAATATTGTACCAAATATATGATTACAAAGTTAGTGTCTCTGCAGAGAGACTTTAAGAATAATTCTAGTTTTCATAGAATCCTGCTTATATATTTTTCCTTAGCAAATGTATTACCTTTAACAAAACAATTCCTAAAATAAAAAAATAACATGAATCTTGAGATTATGACAAATAAAGATATAGCACCATACTGTAGCACCACAGATTAGCCACCAGTCCTTGAATGGATGCCATCTCCTCTTCAAATCAAACATTCGACATGCGCTGCCAGGACCCAGGACAGGGAGAAGGTCTGTTATGGCTCTCTAACGGCGGTTGATACTAGTACGTTTAGACAAAGTTGAAATGTTGATATTTGGAAGTGAATCCAATCAATCAACACATATTATGAGAACGCAAGTTAAAAAAAATAACTTTGAATAGTTCACCTACAAATTAAAAATTCTGTCATTTAATCACCATTATGCTGTTCTAAACCTTTATGAAACAACAAGTTTTATTTTTGTGAGGAACAGACCCAAATAGAAATTGCAAAAAAATATTACTTCCACCCTAATTCTTCCCCTTTACTCTCAAATCTCATTTGCATGTGCGCATACTCAAGCGCCTGACTGTCACTTCAAACTATGACTCATATGTTGGTATTTTACTCACACAAACCTATTGTATGGCTATAGACTCAGGAACTGGAATATAATTGTAGCACTTTTATAGAACTTTATAATGCTTTTTAAAAGTGAATCACCCACCACTTTCACCGTATGGAATAAAGCAGCTTGGACATTCTGCTAAATATCTAATTTTGTGTCCCACAGAAGAAGAAAAAAAAGGATTTGAACAACATAAGAGCAAGTAGATTATGGCAGAACCCAAACTACTGTTTAACAATCTCAAAGGTAAGAGTATGAACTTTTGGGAATGGTCCTGACCTGATAAAATGAAGCAGAAGGTCACCACAGTTGATGCACAGAGACTTGTGGTGCATTAAGAGTACAGTACATTATCTTGTGTAAAAAGTGTCTGAGAATAACTATACGGATTGACCACCACATGGTTCAACAACAGCTTCCATTGGCCTCTTTAACTGCTATTACATGGAAGCTAAACTGACCTCTCGTTTCCCTCGGTTTGCTAAGCAGTTCATTGTTCATCCAGGTTTGACTGACGCACGGTATCTTATTAATAATTAGCGTAAACATTATGGGATCGGATGGCAAGAAAATGACACAGCACCTGCAAATAGCCACAAGGCCGTCCGATTAAAAGATACAGTATACAGCACCAACCACACCAAATGAGAGCTTATGTTATCTGAGTGATCTGAAGTGTCTCTAAAGGGCCGTTCACACGGGCAGCTAAATTTAATTGTTGAATGTCAACAAGTCACTGCTAGACAATGCAGCATCCATCTGTATAATGAGGTGCTAAGGTGCTGCCATTTTAGTGAATTTTCGGCAAAACTTCACGGGCAGAAAAAGGTCATTCTATATTTGTCAAGCACAGCTCACATTCAAGCCAAGCAGCTTTCTGTTGGTCAATTTGAACCCGTTGCGAGATCTGCATGGGGAAATCTTTCGAAAAATTCCCGATCGCAGGGATATCTATTGAAATGACTGGATTCCGTCTCCGAATATTCGCAAAACAGCGGTTAATGTGACCGCACCTTTACTCATGTCGCTTTAAATCAACATGAGCATTGGTTGCTCTGTAAATTGCTGTAAGTGTGAAGGCCCTTAAAGGGATAGTTCACCTAAAATTTCAAATACATCCTTTACTCACACTCATGTTGTTCCAAACCAGTATGACTTTCTTTTTTTCTGTGATTTCCATTTTATTTTATAGATAATAGTCTTTTTTTTTAAACAATTTATTGAAAGTCAATGGGGTCTTAACCTCCCCATACAGGTTTGGAGCAACATGAGGGTGAGTAAATAATGACGGAATATTCCATTTTCGGTGAATTATGCCTTTAAAGATGCACTCAATATTTTTTTTCCTCAATTTTTTTTTAACACAAGCAAAATAAAAAGTATTTTTTAAATATGTTTAACATCCCAACCTTATAAAAGCTGTTTTATTTTACATGGAGTGGGTCTCTCATGGGGGCAGCCATGTTGAGATCACATGACAAGCTGAATACTACTCATTTTAACTTTTGCTTGTGGAATAATAATACTACTGAAATAATACTGATAACTATTGTGCATGATGATTCACCCACAACACTAGGTGTCAGTATGAGTCCAAGACGATCAGCACTACACAAATAAAAACAAAAAATACTGAGTGCACCTTTGAGACTATGATAAAGACGATTGGTCTATAAATGCTTATTTTATCACATTACAATAACAGATGACTATTATTCACTGAGAACTAGCAGTACAAGTGTTACAGTCCACACAAACACTTCTCTGTATGATAAGTAATGACCGAAAGCACCATGTGGAAGAGCAAAAGAAACACTGACAGATGTCTTCTGGGCAGACTGGTATTCACAGCAGCAGTGCCAAAGCATCTGGTCGGAGGGAGAGAAAGAGAGCAGCACAGACATTCTCTCTCTCTCTTTCTTTACACGTCTCTCTCTCGCTCTCATTTCTTCCAGGCTTTCTCCCACAATGATGTCAGTTTGCCAGTGGTTAACAGCACTCCTCCAGTGGAATGCTGAGCATGGGCGGTTTTGGCCATGCAAGAAGATGAGGGAGGAGAAAATGAGGACGAGAGAGAAAGAGAGAGACATAGAGAGTGAGAGAGAGAGAGAGGGAGGTCAGTGTCCTTGGCAGGTTTTGCAGCACATCTGTCTGAAGTATGCACGGCTGCAAAACTTGAACCTGAGCACCAGGGGGCAGTATGCCACTGTGTTCACATCTTTACACTCTGCAGGACAGTACAAAAAAAAGTACAGTCAGTCACATGCACATTAAAAAGAAATGCAATATGCATCCCAGTTTCTTCAAGCATGTAACAAATTTCCACAAGTACTTTGTGGTGTATAGTTTAAGGGACCATGTCTCAATTTGCATTTAACTGTGTTAAAGTATGTAGAGTTCTGCAGGAATGGGTTTTGAGTTAGTATTTTAGCACTTCCATTTCCAAATGAGGTCTGTGGTAACACAAGCTCAAGATATTTTCACATTTTAGTCTTTGACATTAAATACACCAGTAATACCTGTGTAGCCAACCTAAAAACTTTGTCGCAAGACTAGTGACTTTTTAGACCCCTTTAGCGTTTAGCAACAAATCTAGATACTTTTTTTCGATTGCTGGTTAACATGTAGTCGCATGATGTCAACTAGCGACATTTAGCGACTTTTCGGGCTGGTTTTAGCCTCTTATCATTAAAAATAGATTTTTTTTTAAAGTTGATTGGCCGGCCAATCAACGAACAGAGGGCGGGCTGAGAGCCGTGACGTAGACGCTGATTGTACCGTGGTGGATGCGTAGATTTACTTCACATAATCTGCAAAAGTCGTTCACAGCCATGTTCACTCCGATATTTCGCTCGATGGTTTAGTTTTTGCATCATACATGCGTTTACAGTGGAAGTTAGATGCGGCTGAGCATGCGCATAACACACGCCATAACCAAACGTTATGTGATTGGATTACGGGTAACCAATGATTTTAAACTTCAGACAAGCGCCCCCGCGAGAAAGAAAACACTTTTCAATTATGCCCTTCCAGACTCTTTCTACGAAGCAAAGTGAAGTAGCAGAGTCTGGTATTACCAGGCTACTTGTTTTCTACAATAATCCCAAAAATCTGTGGAAAATTCCTATTGGGTTTTTGTTGAGGGAACCAGGGTGATGCTAACTTCTGGGTTGGCCTACAAAATATGTCATCACTGCAGTAAGACAGTATATCATTTGGGGACATACTACTACCCTAAAATTGCATCAGCATAGTTGTTAAAGCTAAAAGAGCAATAGATTGTGGGACATTTTTCAACATACTTTGATTTGTAACATGCTATTATTACATTTATACATAGGCCAGATGGTATGCAAATTGAGTCCTCTAACCTTCAGGGTTATCTGTAGGGCCACTGTGGTCACACTTGCTCTTGCACTGCTGCATGGAGGCGGGACGATGTGTCTCAGGGCACTCGTTGGATGGCTGGCCAGTGTGTGTCAGACACTGCACTAAACGAATCTCCTGACCCATACCGCACCTAGCTGAGCACTACAACACACACAGACACACATGTCAAAAAGGACATGGAACATGTATAAGAAAAGAAACTTGGAAAGTTCACATGGATTTTCACATATATGGACCCAGCAACTAATATTTTTGTCTTTTAACATTTTTAAACTCGATTCAGTGCATGTTTTCACCTGCTGAGAAGACACCAAAAAAAAAATGTATATAACAAAATTAAGAATCATGTATAAGTTTGGAAGTCTTCGTTTTTGAAACATTTCTATTTATTTGAATGAATGAATGAAAAATACATAAAATGTAAATATTTTTTCCCTTGTGCACTAAACATAAGATTCATGTTTTTATTTGCTGGGTCTCACTATTATATTTTTGCCATTTACAGCTATTCAAGTCATAATCTAATTTAGCTTAAACATTAACATTATTTTGTCAGGTGTTTTAAGTGTTTGTGATAAATGTGTTTGAGTCACAAAGAGACAATCTCACTGTTTTGAATTAGATCTCACCTCTCCCCAGGGTCCCGTAACCCACTGAGGTGGTGGGCAACGTTGTATGTTGCAGCGCACCCTGGTGGTCGGACGGCTTTGTTTCGGGCACTCTGACTCTGCCAATGTTTCACCGTTCTCTCCACTTCTACATAAAATCACCCTGTACCTATAACCAGGACCACAGCTAGGAGTACACTGTAAAAGAAAAATCACAACAGATTAAGAGAGACCTTACCAAATAACAGATAACAGAAAATAGATGTTCTTCTACTGTACCTCAGACCAGTCCAGGGCATGCCATTCTGGTGGGCAACTGTGGTTGTTGCAGGGCTCGGTGATGGAAGGCCGAGGTGGGGTGCAGGCCACGTCATCCAGGACTTTCTCCTCTGTAGCCGAGATCTTCCTCTTACACAGCACTTCCCGTGTGCGCACACCTCTGTTACAGCTCCGACTGCATTCTGACCAGTCTCCTGTCCACCACCTGACAGAAACACACATACCAACAGATATTAGGGAATGATGGCACCACATTGATCAGGCATACCGAAGATGTCATGTGAAGTCTTGTGCATGTACAGTGGAGTTTAGAAATCTAAGATAATTTTTTTTTTAAGTTATAATTTTTTATAATATTATATAATTTTTCACTGTTGTACCAACCATTTGCTAATTAGTATAATTTTTATGATTTGTTTAATTTATAATAGTTTATTTTTAAATGTTTTTCAATACAAAATAATAATACATTACAAATTACAAACTTTCTGATTCATATATATAAATCTTCGGTATGCCTGATCAATGTGGTGCCATCATTCCCTCTCTCTCTCTCTCTCTCTCTCTATATGTATGTGTATATATATATATATATATATATATATATATATAAATCAGAAAGTTTGTAATTTGTAATGTATCATTATTTTGTATTGAAAAACATAAAAAAAATGTATTATAAATAAAAAAATCATAAAAATTATACTAATTAGCAAATGGTTGGTACAACAGTGACTGGCAAATTGGTGGTATTTTGATAATATCTGGAAAACATAAGGACACATTAGCATTTACTACAAATCAGATGTGGCCATATGCATCCCTGACCATGTCTGAATGTGGTTTGCATGATCAAATTACCATATGTTCCCATAAGCATGCCATTTACACCTGTATTTAGCACAGTGCATATGTGTTTGGATCACTCAGGATGGATGTTAATGCCACACACAAACACATACAGAACACCCACATTGGAGGGCAGGGCTCCAAGTTGCACGGTCTTTTCTTGTCTTTGGGCTTGTTCTTCTTGTCACAGAAATGGTTGTAAACCACAGAGAGGTCAGCTTGTTTCTTGCACACTACCTGCTGGACTTGAACCCCTGTGACACAGAGAAAAGACTTTGCTGTGTAAATCACACTAGATTATCACAATCCCTAATCATACAAACATGAAGCTTTGATGTCAGTGCTGTTTCATTCTTGTCTTTGTGTAAACACAGAGTCCCTGTGAAGTTATTATAGTTTTGATCCGTTGTGGTTATGGCTCTGTTCCAAAATCTAGCGAGCTGCCTTGCTGCTTACCGCCTAAACAGACATCTGCCATCTAAGGCAGCATCCTAACTGAAATGGAACCATATACTGTAAGTGGCTGGTTTTATAAGGCCACTAAATTTGTGACAAACATTACAAATCTGGCATGATACCAAAAAGCTGATAATTAATTGTATTTTTTGGGCAATAGCAGATAAAAGGCTAATTCTATATTCAGTAATTCTATACTAAAATATTAATTCTATACTTTTTTTGTATATACTACCGTTCATAAGTTTGGGGTTAGATCTTTTATTCAGCAAGGATTAATTTAAATTTATCAAAAACAAATCAGCATATTAGAATGATTTATGAATGATTTGACATGAAGACTTATTGAAGACATTATTGAAGCTGAAAATTCAGCTTTGTCATCACAGGAATAAATTACATTTTAAAGTGCCCCTATTATTCTATTTTAAAGTTTCCTAATGTTGTTTTGGAGACTCCTATGACAGGTTTACATGCATCAAAGGTCAAAATATGGTTTAATTTTCTCATAATATACATTTGCACATCACCACATTTTCAATGATTGTCAAACGACTCGTCAGATGAATCAATCTCTCTAAATCCCTCCTTTCAGCGAGCTACTTTGCTCTGACTGGCCAGACAGCTCAGTCTGTTGTGATTGGTTTACCGCGTACAGCGCGTGTCAAAAACAAAAACGTCCATTGCCATAACAACGTCAGCTCTGCGTGTCCTGAGGCTTCCTACACCGTAAACTAAACACAGTAACGAATAATGACGTTGATTTTACCATATCAATGCGAACGCGAGTCCGATGATGAAACATTGGAAGAATTCATTCAACCCAAACCTCCATCGCAAGGACGACTCGAGCAGGACGTTTCTCAGTGATACACTACTCAGTTTGAGGTACATTATGAGATGTTGCAACTGTAATTCCTCACTATCAGCATTAACAAGTGCATGTCCATCAACAAACCGATTATTTTACTTATAGGCCTACTTATTTATTTACAGAGTATTTTTCTAATTTATTGCGGTGAACATGTGGAAACTGTATCAATAACAGTGCATACATTAGCTGAGCTCTAGCGTGAATGACTGATGTAACATAAACGTGGGTAAAACAGATCTTGCTCCATGCTTAATCTTTACTCAAACTAGTGAGAACGACAGACGATCTGCATTAATATACACAGTTTTAGGTAATAGTGGCCCACAACTGATCAGCAGAAGTATTTCAGTAAGACAGTAATGATGTGAGTTAGACAGAAGCAGGAGACCTACACAATATAAAACTCAAAACGAAGTATTTTGTACACCATCTTTCAAGAGCAAGCGGTTTGCGAATCCTGGATTGAACTCCGAGATTTGAGAAGCAGTCGTCAGTGAAATAAAGGGAGCACAGCAAAAGTTTAGGATTATACTGCTGTGGTATCATGGTAAAGATTAATTTTAACCACTGATTCTTCACATGCTCGTCCTTGGGCAGTGAAAAAAAAACTGGCTTTACCTTCACATTGACATGAAGGTGTGACATGATGCTTTCCAGCATCCACAGGAATCAGCTGCCGGTTTGAGGGCGTTCAAGTTTTCCCTGGTGTCTGGGCGCGCAATATGCTAATGTTTCGTCTTGACGTCACAACGAAACGGCTTATGACTCGTTTGAAAAACGATTCATTTAATTGATTCAGAGTCGACTCGTACTATTGAAAGACAGTAACTTTATATACGGTGCACTTTCAGATTTAAAACTTTGCAGGATGTTTTCATTTACTTAGAGCTATGTTACACACTACATGAAAGGTCATTTTCAAAAATCCGTAATAGGGGCCCTTCAAACTATATTAAAATAGGAAACTGTAGTAATATTTCACAATATTACTGTTATTACTATATATACTCTTACTATATTTTGATCAAATAATCTCCCCCAACTTTTGAATGATACAGTATATAACCTGAAAAAAAAGTAAATAAAGTTAATTTAGATATCACATTATAATGTACAGTATGAAAAATAGATATTCATTTTGAAATATGCTAAAGACTACTAACAGTGTTAAATATTAACTTGAGTGTTACATGATGGCAAAGGTAATCTAGAAGTAAAAATAGGAGAAATGAGCATGCATAATATCTAATATCGGCAGACATATATTCAGTATGGAGCAATATCTATGCATTTCTAACACTGGCTGGTAACTGATATAATACGATATATTGTGCATCCATATTTTTAATCAAAACGTCACAGTATTATAATAAACGTTTATTTTGCTTTGCCTGCCATTTTGCATTTATTTTAATGCATTGTGGGATTGCCTTTTCCATTACAGCTGTTAAAGAACAACCTTCATGATGCCTTTAAGCGATTCTGGAACAGATTCCATGTTTTCAACAGCAAATTAGTTCTGAGCCACAGCTAATAGTTTCTTATCAGCAAGATAAATACGGGTCATTAACTCACAAAGCATGAATACAAGAATAAAATTGGAAAGAGCTTGAGCATAGGAAGTGACATCAAAGCTGGTGTTTTTGGTATATACAGTCCATGTAAGTGTTTTTTTCCCAGGCTTTCAAACTGTTCACACACATCCTAAGATGCAGACATGGGAAATGTGCATTGTTTATGTGAACTGTATTGGACAGCTTGATTTTCTTGTGCATTTAGCAATCATTGTGAATGCGTACACCATTTAAATTCAGTTTCTTTGAGGAAAACCTTTAAATGCCACTTTCATGTGTGAATAATTTCCTTTTGTGTGTCAGTGAAGAGACAATTCAACCATAACAGACAGAAAACTGTTACCTCCTGCACACAACGCAGAGCAGCGGGACCAGGATGTATAATGCCAGGCATAAACGCTCAGTGGATCTCTGTTGACAGGTGGGTTAAAACGGTAATGGATCCCAGGATTCTCCTCACGGACCAAAACCTGCAACACATCACACAAGTGGCCTTCAACTCTTTGATTTCAAACGTTCAGCATTTTAATGAAGCTGGATAGTTCGTAATGAAATTAAATAAATAATAATTGTTTTATAACAGGTTTCGCAAAAAACTCCCCATCTTCCATTGCTAGAATAAACAGATATTCCTGAGCCAAACCCACGTTATGGTTTCTGTATTGGGCTGATCTGAATGCTAAAAAAAAACAAGCAATGTTTTGACAGCACAAAGAAACACATTGTTTAAATTTCTCAGGGCAATAAATCTACAAATGGCTTACTCATTGTTCTCTCAGCATATTAAACCGGGACAGGAGTAAGTACTTATGAAAAAAAATTACACATTTCAGCTTGAAATAACATTTACACCAAAAATTACACTTAGCAAATACATTGCAGCTGTCTAAATTCTGAGGCATCTGTACCAACACAAGCAGTGCACAAATATACTGCTTGAACAGACCACCCAGCATCTCTGCATTACCATGACGATCAGGGTCATGTTGGTGGGTCCAAGTGCTTCCAGGGTCTCTGGTTCATTGGTGGGTCGGCGATAGTGGAAGGTGGTTCCTGCGATGTCAAAGCGTCGTGGAGTGTCGATGGTCAGCTTGCCGTTGATGAAGTACTGATCCCCCTTGCTCTTCAACACTGTGGTAATCATGGAAAGGGTTAATAATCAACAGGCCTCAATACACAGCAGACTCTTCAACGTGAAAAAAAAAAGACAAATTAACTGTTAATTTATAGGCATTTATAGGAAAAACTATATTTCTATGCTTTTGCAAAGCAAATGTTTTGTGAGCGAATGCAATAATCTCATAAATACACAAAGGTTCACAAAAGCACATTTGTAAAATCTGGAAACCTGACTACTCAAGATTAATTACTAGCCTAGGGTGAAGAATGAATGAACAGTGTAAAACATTGAACAAGATAACTCTGGGTAAATGACCATGGGTTAATTTAAAAATGTGAAAAGGCACAAGTAATCTTAGCTGAGCCATGAGGCACAATAAAGGCCTCTCAGATCTATGCTTGCAATTCAGCGGGGAAGCTCTTTACAGAATCTACTAACTCCAACAGTTTATTAGTTCCTCTGAGAGGCTCATATTTGAGTAAAACCATGAAAAATATTGTCTCACCCAAGTAATTGTTAGAGACGTTGAGCTCTTGGATGTGTATGAATACAGATCCTTTGGGGATTCTGACCACCTCCTCATAACCTAAGAGAGAGTGGACACACGCAGGGACACACACACACACTTATTCATAGCAAGAGAACAATGCAGTTAGTGGTGCTTCACTGAGAGTGACTGTGATGGGATATGCAGAGGTTTGAGATTCCGAATGAATTCCTGGGCAACGTCTCTCAGTTCGGCTGCCCAACACACGTGTTTAAGGCCAGATTCCACCACAAGCCTGCAAACAACTTCAGCCTCTGACAAATGTGTAAAAAAAGAAAAGAGCCAAACAAATTTTTCCATACAGTCCTGCCACCGAAATAGATTTTGTTGTCAAGAGTCAGGAGGCAATGTGGTGAAGACTGTGCAACAACATAATAAATCATCAACTAAGAATGGAATTCCTAACGAATGTATTGATTCTGGTTCTGATTCATATGAATGATTTTGAAGAAATATAAATAAGAAAAGCAATTCTTCTTGCATTTATTGCTCTCAATATTCAGTTGCCAAATGCTGAATTATTTTTTTATTTTTTTAAACAGAACCGATATAACAAATTTTTGCAAAAGGTGTTTTAAATGCAGCAAAAACGTGGTATTGCTTCATATGTATCATTTTTTATATTAATACATAAAATAATATATATATTATACTGTATATTTTAATGAGGCGGCTAAAATTAATGAGATCCAATTATTGGTCTGAACTAAATTAAATAAAAAGTACATTAAAAATACTAAAAGCAAATTAATTTGCTCATTTGTTTATAATACATCTCATCATAATACATTAATCATGCTTTTTGGAGTCAGACATGATGAAATGACAGTGAGTCAGATTATCAGATTAATTCCGTTATGATTCCAACTGACTCAAAAAATTTTTTTGATTCACTAAATACAACAGGTTCAATAGTCAATTGTTCGGGAATTGAACTAGTCGTGCTGGACACACCATTATATATATATTAGGGGTGCAACAATATATCGTGTCACAATATATCACAATACAAAAATGCAACAAATATGTATTGTAGATAGTGACAATATGTATTGTACAGTATATAGTTCACCCAAAATAAAATTTCTGTGTGAGGAAAAAATTCAAGTTTTCAGTTTTAGGGCCCTATTTTAACGATCTGAAACGCAAGTGTCAAAGCGCAAAGCGCAAGTAACTTTGTGGGCGGGTCTTGGCGCTGTTGCTATTTTCCCGGCGGGATAAATGACTCTTGCGCCTGGCGCAAATCTAAAAGGGGTTGGTCTGAAGTAGCTTCATTATTCATAGGTGTGGTTTGGGCGTAATGTGAAATAAACCAATCAGAGCGACATCTCACATTCCCTTTAAGAGCAGGCGCGCTTGTTCTAAAGCGGATTCCTATTATAACGGCGGATTTGCCAGGCGCACGACAGGAGCGGTTCAAGGCCGAGGAGACGTTCTCGTCAGGGACGTTGGGGATGGAGAAACACACCCAAATTAACTTCGGTTAAACAGGCGTATGATAATTTGGGTAAATGTGTAAGCTAGATGTATGCTTTTATAATAAAATGTCTATCTATCTATCTATCTATCTATCTATCTATCTATCTATCTATCGTAATAATGTATGATTTGCAAAAATGATAACTGCTGCGTCTGTGTGTAGATGAGAGAATCAAAGTGTATGCGCGTTGTGCACACGCTACATTGATTATGGCCAAGCATGCGCCCTTAAAATAGCATATGAATAACATGCGCAAGGCGCCACTGACTTTAAACTGTTTTTTTTCGGTTAGTGGCGCAATTGTTTTCTAAACCTGTAAAATAGCATGAGGGAACGTTTGCGCCGGAACATGCCTCCTCTTTGCGCTGAACCGCCCCGGGGAGCACAAGTGTATTTCTTAGTTAACCGACGTGCATCTGTGAAGGGAAAAGTCCGCTTTGCGCGGGTGCAAAATAGGAATGATACATGCGTCGCTGTACAAAGTCAATTGCGCTGGGTGCAAGATAGGGCCCCATGTGTCAGAACTACATTAAAGGTCCCATTGCATGGATTATTTTATTATTTTAGAATGTTTCCTGGGGTGCCCTTATAATGTTAGTATGTTTTTTAGATCAAAAGTTGTTATAATTTAGAAATAAAAGGCATATTTCCTAGCCTCTGATTTGAACGCTCTGTTTGAAGGGGCGTGTCTGCTGTGAGACTTCAGTGTAAACGCACTCTGCTGTGATTGGCTGACACGCTTGCATATGAAATATCTAGCATTACATGTGGAACTCTCTCGAAAACTTTTACTATTACAGCTATTATACGTTTTTACTATTACAGCTATCGGGATTAACGAATCGTGAGAAGTTTTGTAAGTATTTAGATCTATTCCCATCATATAAAAGGTTGCAGTGATGAGCATTGAGCAGATGACAGCCTGTTGATCGCGTGAATGAAGATCTTATCATTGCAACGCAGTTTCTGCACTCTCACTAATGATTTCACCAATGCAAACATGAGGTGAGTACAGTAAGAGCTTTGTTGTGCAGTGCAACAGCGTCATTGATTTCATAACGAGTTTTGGCAAGTGTCCAGATAAACTCGCGCTGTGTGATTGACAGCTTGGGCGACTGGAAAGGGATTGTTCTTTGATCGCTTTCTGTATATATATTAAATCACAGTTTAAGTAAGATTATTTTCATCCTACTAAGAGAAACGACGTGAAGTTGATCGTTTAGTCACTGGCTTGATTTACTGATGCATAAACAGTATTGAACGACTTTGAGAAAAAGATTATCTGGCTGAACTTTAACAATTACACATCAGAAATTCACATAACCCACTGGTTCTTCAGAGGCTCGGATGAAGGAACTAAAAAAATACTTTTGTGTTCATTTGTACATCCAAACACTGAGCAACTGCCATGCTTCGCTCATTTGCAAGCCATGATGTCTCTCGAGGAAAAACCAATATCGCGCTCATTTTCTCATGGATGGGCCAAATTCTTTTTGCGGGCAAAGAAGAGAAAGGGGAGGTAACCTTTCCCCTTATGATGACATAAGGGGAAGATTTCTAGATTCGCCGGTCTGAGCTGTTACTGTCTCAAAAATACCCAGGGCTTGGTTTAAACCCATCAAAACGTCTAGCCACTGGGGGACCATAGGCAGGCTAGGGGAACTCATATTAAGGTTAAAAAACCTCATAAAGTGAAATTTTCATGCAATGGGACCTTTAAATAGTGCTATATATAATGTTGAATATAATGTATAATAATGCAATCGGGGAATATTTGATAATGCCAAATGTCTTATGTTACCAGTAAAAAAGTGGCCTACATTATTTTAAATATATCTAGTCAGGGACAGAGTGCAAGCATATTTGTCTGAAATAATTCTGTATTCTCAGATTCAGAATCATGAATATTTTTATTCTGATGTCACCATTGTCCTGTGCATTAGGTTAGCAGCACCAAGTCCAAGCCTATTGATTTACACCCACAATGTAACACCAAATTTGGCATTTTAATCAACAGTACATTTTTTGTTAACCTTTTATCATATGTCTTGGAGTATCACAATAATATTGTATCGTGAGTTCAGTATCTTGAAATGTATCGAATCGTGACATGAGGGTATCGTTACACCCCTAATATATATGCATGCATATTCAAGAACTGCTTTACAGAATCAAAAGTTCTGAAAACCTTTTAAATAAATGGAACTGGTTCTGAATAAGAATATACTAGAGTACTCATATCCACACACACATCCATAGAGAGAGAGAAGCAGGCAGACAAGAACCACTAGTAATCATTTGTGTGGTTTTGGTCACACAATGACTGGAAGCTCCTCTTTTATTGACCGCATTTTAAATAAACTGTTTCTTTGTGTCTAAATTGTGTTTGTACCCTCAAGAACCCTGAACTCACAAATACAGCCAGAGCCAAGAATAGCCCATCATCTCAGCCTCGGCTAGCCACTGCGGTCAATGTTTTCCCGCTGCCCGCCCAGGGAGTGGCCCACTACAGTTCCTGCAGCTGAGAATAACCTTCAGTCCAGCACAGAGCCAGCAGCCTGCCATTCAACACACCACCCACACCAAACCGGCTCCCATTCAAACCTCTGCTATCTTCTAAAACAGCATCACAACCCTTCCACAGAATTTATTTCCATATACCTGTTCATTAGATCAGTTTTGATGGCTGGTTGTGACATCATGTTAAGGTAATGATTTAGGTCATGAATATTAATTAGGTTGTGCAGATGTGGCTAGATAACCCATTGTACCATGTATTAATATTCAAGAGCCAAGACTTCACCGTAGCAGGTCTCTACCACAGTACACACTCTAGACTCTCATATCACCAAACGCCAGATATTTACATGCAAAATTATTTCAAACAGTAACTAGATCAACTAGATCTCTTCTTTAGTCAGCATACTGGGAAAGAGTTTGGTCACACTTTACAATGCCCTTTTATTTAAGCAATTAACATACACTACTGTTCAAAGGTTTGAGGTTGGTCAGATTTTCTTATCTGTCTCTTATTTACACCAAGGCTGCAGTTAATTGACCAAAAACATAGTAAAAATTGTAATATTGTGAAATATTATTGCAATTTCAAAAAAAGCTTTCTATTTTATTCTATTTTAAAATGTAATTTATACCTGTGATGGCAAAGCTGAATTTTCAGCATCCTTACTTACCTCCTGTCTTCAGTGTCACATGATACTTCAGAAATCATCCTAATATACTTATTTGGTGTTCGCTTTTGTTATTTCTACATCAATTTTGAAAATGCTGCTTAATATTTTTGTGAAAACCAAGATTCAGTTTTTTCAGATCACTCCCGTTTCTCACTAAACCCTCATCCTGACTGAAGAGTGTCTGTTTAAGAACAGACTATAGGAAGGAATTTTGCATGGGCTCAGATCCTGTATCCCAGTGTTTATGACTTGGGCCTTGCATGTGAACAGGTAATTATGAAACGCCTTTTCAGAACGGCTGGAGTCCCTGAGCACCCCTCAACATCAAGGCAGCTGTCCAACACATATCTGACCTGAAGCACGATGTTCACTTACACACATTGTTTGAGTTTCCATAAAGGGAGTTTAAAACACATTCTCTAAACACATCTAAAGTCTGAAGAGGGCAATCGACAGAAACTTAGGGCCCCTTTACTGTTTATCACTCTTTGTTCCTTAACTTTTTTAAGAATAAAATGTAAAAATGAATATGGCCTGGTGGAGAATGTACACTGATATATGTTGATATTGCGTTATGTTGATAAGTGTGTGGACAGAAAAACAGTACCAGTAATGACTTTTACATTGTTACAACATAATTATATTTCAACTTTATATTTATCAAAGAATTCTGAATACAATGTATCACAGTTTCCACAAAAATATTGAGCAGCACGAGTGTTTTCAACATTGATAATAATAAGAAATGTTTCTTAAGCACCAAATCAGCATGTTAGAATAATTTCTATAGAAAGACACTGTAGACTGGAGTAATGATGCTGAAAATTCAGTTTTGCCATCACAGGAATAAATCACATTTTAAAATATATTCAAATTAAAGTTCTTTTAATTTGTAATTATATTTCACAAACTTACTGTTCTTAATGCAGCCTTAGTGAGCATTTTTAATGTTTCCAAACTTTTGACAGGTACAGTAGTTATCTTATTTCTTGCATTTTGTTTTCACATTCTCTTATTTCTATGTATTTTATCCTTAGCCTGCAGATTTCATTTCTCTCATGCCTACTGTACTTTGTAAACACTGTTTTAAAAGGTGCTATAAAAATAACATTTTACTTGTCGTTTACTGTAAACTCATTCAGTTTTGCACTCTACCATTAAACTGCTTTTGGCCTCCATCTCCATCCTTCCTTTTCTTTTATAGTGAGCTGATTTTCATTTAGTTCTTGACATGCTCAATGAATACTCGCGTCTGTTCAGTGTCAGAACATGGCGCAAAGCGATCAGATTATTTTTTAAAGAGAGGGTGGAGGGTTTGAAACATTAAAACAACTTGCAACACATTTGTGGATTTTTTTTATAGTGAAATACATTAAATTAATTATACTAGAAGAACTGCAAAACCTTTCCCACTTTTTCACACCATTTACTATGATCCCATCTCAAAGTGCAAGTTCATTTGAACATTTTCCAGTTCATGACATCAATAGCTAATAGAGAAGCGTGTTTACTGACAACTCTCTGGACGCAGGCTGAGAAAGTGCTAACTGGAGAACAGGAAAGAAGAATTATCAGGGGTTTTAAAGAGGTTGGTGTGGGCCACTGAAGGAAGGAGCAACAGTCTCCCTTATGTCCTGGACAATCCAGTTCAATTGGACTTCTGGGTTAGATCCAGGCCTCAAAATACTCCCCCAGACACCAGAGGAACTTGCCAAGGCTGCTCCCAGTACCTCAAAGCATGTCACACACACATTTCTGAGGTTTGGGGTGGGGGGCTATTCAATTCAGGCACCAGGCTTGTGTTACTTCAGTTAATAAGAGAAATAGCAGTCTCACATGTGCATTTGCAAGCTTCACTTAACCATTAACAGAAAAAAATATCAATCCATCTTCTAAAAGATACTAAGGGGAAATTTACTGAGAATAAATTTGTGCCTCTTTATCGCATTGTTTATTTGCACATGATTTTCGCATTGCTTTAGCCCTTGAAAATCAAGCAATGGCACGAACGCTACTACAAAAATTAATCCTAATTAATTTCTGCTCCCATGATCACTAGAAAATGTACACAAGCATCCCTTTTAGGGGCCGTTCACACGGCACCGCTTTCAACTAAAAACGGAAAACTTTTCATCCGATTTGACCATTCATTTATATGACAATGGCGTTTTGGGGGCCTGAAAACTCAAACATTTGAAAACGATACCGTTATCAAGAATTTGTGAAAATGGTGACTGCATGCATATTACATGTTCAGTCTATAGGTGTGTAGTGTTTCTTTAAAAAGTGAATACTAGTGGGTTTGTGTGAATGGGGACTGTTTTGACAACGTTGTCACCTGTACACAAAAAACAAAAAAGAAACAACTTTGTGTAAACGTACCCTTAAATAACCCTTTCTATAGGCGGGAAATGTGATGTATTGAAATCAACATGAACTGCTGTTCACAACTCATTTTATTTCCATAACGTGACATATTTCTAATTGATGCAAAGAGAAAATGTGCTTAGAGTGTTCAGTTATAGTATTACCAACGTTTCGGCACAAAAAGTAGCCTTTGTCAAGGTATAACAGAAAAATGCATGAAAAAAAAAAAAAAAGTAGGGCGGAACTTGATTTTTATTCATCAGGAAATGATAATGAATGAGTTTACGAAGACAACGCCTAAATAGCTTTTGAATGTTGATTCATGTGATCTATAGTGACGTCAGCAGAAAAGCAAAGTTGTTTCAGAGTAAAGCAAGTTTTTATTTCTGTGGATTTACAGTTGGTGTTAAAATATGATTCCCTAATGTTAAACTAAATCATCAATGATGGAATTGAGCCCAGAAATAAATTATTTTAGCTCTATTCAAGGCTGAGGAACAATATTTTAGCACCCAACTCTGTGCTGAATTGAGCTTTAGTTTAACATAAGGTGATCATATTTTAACACCAGCTGTAAATCCACAGCAATAGATACTCTACCTCTGTCAATAGAAAAGCTGTTTTACTGAATCTATCCCATCGAGGTCTTATATTTTAACACCTAAAACATTATTTCACAAGACTGTTTGTCTGAAACGAAATTGTCTGTGGAAACTTTTCAACAACCAGGTCCTCAGTGAGAGAAATGGTATTTCAGCAATGCTTCTTTTGTACATATTGTTACATATCATTCCAGTTCAAACTGAAGTGCACACACTCTGTACCTCCTTCAGACAAGGAGTCATTGAAGACCCCCTCGATGACCTGGCAGCTGCTCCCATCTCCTCCACAAGTACGGCAGCGATCTTCCCGAACATCCGAGCCAAGAATCCGGTCACAGCCCACATGCTGCATACAGATACATACACATATTTAGAGATTAAGGCAAAAGTCACAATGAAGAAAAAGAATGTAAAATGTGAAGATATTACACTACATAATGTACTTTGCATTTGTGTCATTGTCTGTGCAAATTTAAATGAAGCAATATTAAAATGCATGCTGTGTATTAAGCTGATCCCATATAAAGTTTGCTGATTTTCAACCCCGATATACTGTGATTGCAGTATTTTAATCGATTCTTTCCATTTGAAGTCTTCTAAAAATACTGTTAGTGCATTCATATTTTCAGTTGTACCATCCCCACAATGCATTGCTTTGCATTGATAGCAAGTAACCTGTCTCAACTTCAATTTACTGTAAGTTATAAGTCATATCTTATTTGCAAAACTGCAAATGCAGAACAAAACATCCAAATAAGTATAAAACATTCTTTGTTATCAGAGTAATGAGGCATATCTCTATACAAATTAACACATTTGTAAAGCTATTTTCCATGCTCTATTTAATAAATTATGCTTGGTATAAAAATGATCAACTTTACATTACTTACAGACAAACAGTGTATCAGGAAAAGGGTCAAATAAAACATTAGGGATAGCATTGACGAAGTCATGTGCTCTTTAAAAATATTTCTTGCTCGAACTGAAAATGGCAGAACAACCATATGCTGTGATATAACTGATAAAGAGTTCAAAAAAACAAAATTCAAAGTTTTCCCTCATATTTTAGTCAACAGTAAATAGCACTATGACTCCAGACCCCATGAAATCGCCAATGACAAGGGGCAGAAATTCAGCTTTTCACCGAGAAACAATTGCAGTCTTTTCCTACTTTTATGATTTTATTGTGCTTTTGTATTCTTTTTGAAACTTGAAAGCTTGAGTTTCCATTCACTGTAATTGCATAGAAAAAGACCAGTAAAAAAGACCAGTAAAAAGACCTTTAATATTTCTTCTTTTCTATAACACAGAAGAAATTAAGTCATAGGCTCGGATGATTGTAACAAATTTAACTAATCGCACGTGTTAACACGTTACTTTTGACAACCATAATACATTGATGTATAATCTTGAGAGCAATCCCAGAACTTGAGAGATCACAATCCATTTAAATTGACATTGTGCAAAGCCAAGCAGGTTTCTCCAGAGGGGCCAAATCTGCACAAAAACAGGCCATTGATGAAGAAACCGAAGAGTCTCTGCTGTCAGGATCTAAAAGGTAACACAAAATGAACTCAGTAACCAGCAGACCAGAAACTGCTTGATACTTTCCAAATCCAGGCCTGTGCAACTTCACAAAAATCCCACTAAAGCTCCAAAGACTTTTGTTGACCTGGCCTAGATTCCATAACCTGCAAATGTGTGACCTATTTTCTCAAACCAACAATGGTAAGTCAGTGGCCGCTCAGAGAAGGCAGGGCATGTCCCGTGCAGGACCCAACAGAGCCGAGCTTCGAGACACGTGGTTCCACGGGTTCTTTTAATGCCTTGTGCTTCAAAGCTCTTGCTTTCATAATCAAACCCTTATTGTTTGGAAGCTAAGCCACCATGAGGTTGCAAACACTACTTTGATTTCTCCCCCTGCCGTTCTCCGGTTTTTATATGCACCATAAATAAGAAAGCCGAGAGAATGAGTGAGGAAAGGAGATGGAGGAAGAGAGGAAAGAGAGGAGGAAAGGAAAGAAATGGAGAAATGGTGAGAGTTGACGAAGGGGAGGGTGGGAGAAGTCGCTGTGATCATGTTCAGCTGCGTGCGCTGAGGACAGATGGATCTGGGGGGGGGGGGGGTCACTGAGTTCTTGCAGCATTTAGGGCAGAGCAGAACAGGGCTGGACTGAACTGAACTGTTGATAAAAACAACCACAGGTCTGGACAACAGCGCAAAGATAAACCAGCCCAACTCACTCCAAAGTAGCGCATTCAGCCTGTCCTGCGCAGTACAACAAAACGAAACACTAAATAAAATACACTACAAGTGGCATTGTGAAACATGCTAATAAACAGCATTTTAAGGCTGTTTTCACACTTTGTTTGATCCAAAACGGAATTCAATTTCACCTCTCTCACCCCGCTGGGCTATTTTCACATTCTACTTTTGAATAAGAAGGGTAATCATCAAAGTGAGTGCCACGTTGAGTACTAGCGGCAGATGTTTACCACAGTAACTAGCTAACGACTCCGAAGAGAATATGCCAACATTAATTGTTATATTCATGTTTTTGTTGCTTTCAATTTTCTACCAAAACATAATAAGGAATGACACTAGCGTTTAGCTGTCACAGGCGTATTACCAAAGGTCATGAAATCTGAGACAAGCTATGATAAATGCATTACACTACAATGTGAGCACTATACTAAGAGCATAAATGAGGCAATAGATGCAAATTCAGGGCACAAAAAGAAGCATTTTTCTTTCCTGCTGGGCACTTGGGCCAGTAATTTTGAACCTGCCACAAAAATATTTATTTATTTATTTATGAAAACTTAAAGGATTAGTCCACCCCCCCCCCCATTAAAATTATATCATTAATTACTCTATTAACCTCATGTCGTTCCAAACCCATAAGGCTTTTGTTCATCTTCAGAACACAAATGAAGATCTTTTTAATAAAATCAGAGAGATTTCTGTCCCTCCATTGACAGCCTACGCAACTATCACTTTCAAGCCCCAGAAAGGTAGTAAAGACATCATTAAAGTAATCCATGTGACTCCAGTGGTTTGTGCTCAATTTTATGAAGTGATGCGAGTGCTTTGTTTGCGCAAAAAAAAACTATTTACCACTTTATTTACAAAATATTAACCTCCAAAGTGCGTTCATTGTTGTGTGAATGCGCATTGGAGATTATTATAGTAGTAGTAGTAGTAGTAAAGAACAATGAAAATATAAATAAATGTATCATTCTTTTGTGGTGGTTATCTGTCAAAATTATTATTATTGTTAATAATTATTTAATAAAATATTTTTCCTTTATAATTTACAGGAAATTATACAGCTATAATGTGACTGGGAAACAATGGCATATGAGGCAAAAAATTACTGATATTGGTTTGTAGTTTTCAACACATTCTTACTGATACTTTTAAGACTTTTTAAGACTGCTTTTAAATAACTTTAAATAACTCTATGTTAGTCAGCTAACTTTCTCTCACATCAGCCTCAGGACAGCAGGCTATGCTTATTGTTGAGCCTGGAGTTATATGCTGTAAAATCACTTTCCCTCCTGACAAACGATACTGAACTCTGATGTCTAATAAGCTGTAGTGTTAAAACATCCTTAATAGATAGAAAAAAATGTGACGAGGCAGCAATGGAGTCTTTTAGTGAATAAACTCCATCGCACACCTGCAAGTGATAGGTGCGTAGGATAATAAGAAACAGGTAGGTCGTTTCAACAGATAAGGAACTCCCGCACACTATCGTTACTTGCAATTTAAAATTAATATTTATTAACACACAACGTTTCGGTCACATGACCTTCATCAGGAGTCATGCAATGGAGCAATGGAGTCTTACCATTTCCGAGCTCTATGGATTCTCCATATCACTACAATAATGTGCTGATAGATTGGTGGATTTATGTGTCAATCACTAAAAGAGGGAGTTTCTCTCTTCTGTTGTCTCCCGTTTTGGCAGAAGTTCAAAGCCATCCAAAAACGACAATTGGAAAAGCATATCATACGAACCCTGCCATCTGAAAACTCCGATATGTATACTTGAAGAAGAGTGTGTGTTACTGTCTCACCTTACACTCGCCATTAACACAAACGTCCAGAGAGTCGTCCCTGCAGGGTGTGCCGTCCACCACAGCTGGAGCGCGCTCAGTGTAGAAGTTATAGCCCTCTGCCAGGCAGTTCAGTGAGCATGACTTCACCCCACCTGCAGCCAAAACGTGCAAAACATCACACCTCAATGATCATGAGCCATTTAACATGTTACATACTTATAAAAAGAGCTGGAGATATACAAAGTTGAACGTCTCGAAGTACACTAGACTACATCCCATAGGAAAGACTAAGGAGACTAGCTATGCTAATGATGCAGAAACCTCAGCTTAAACTGACTGATGTATCCTTCCTCATGAGCATCACAGGACGTCATAAAATCTACAACGCTCTTATGTAAGAAAACATTGTTACATGCAGTACACAATGTGAGACGAACTAATGCTAACGCCATTACGCTTGCTTGTATAGAACTGACTCCTCATGTGTTATGCATTGTTAACTTTACACAACGGCAAAACAAACCTAAAAACAAACTGCTGGCAAATTCGCTCCTCGGTTTAATGCGCTTCTAACAATGGGGACACATGAACGGCGTATTTCATGAAGCCAAACGGAGATTTATAACTATACTAACTCTGCGGGGCGGCCGCCAGCACTCTGTAGAGTTCCATGGCTGCATGTGGTATTTTAATGAGCTTGTGGGGTTTATGTAAGTTAGTTTATTCTTCCACTGCTGTCACATCCTTGAGTAGCAGAAAGGGGGTCCGGGGCACATTTTAGATGATTTGCTTAAGATAAAGCAGCTGAAACGCACATACAACACACTGGCTTTATTCCCCTGTCTCCTCTGTAATGGCCCTACAAATTTGCGAAACAGTAAATAAAGCACGTTGGAGGGGAAAACAACCTCTCTCAGCACATTCCCTGAGAGACAAAGAAGAAATCACACAACTCATCTGACGGACAAGGAAGAAAGAGAGAGGAGACACGGGCTGTGTCTCAAAGCTGATGTTATGGTTCCATGGAAGCCTGTTTCGTTGGGAGGTACATGATCATTCAAAAGTTTGGGAAGTCTTTTAGGCTCCCCAAGGCTGCATTTATTTGATTAAAAATACAGTAAAAACAGTTATATTGTGAAATATTATTACAATTTAAAATAAGTGTTCTCCACTTTAACAATTTAAAATGTAATATATTTCTGTAATGGTAAAGCTGAATTTTCAGCAGCCATTACTTTCATCTTCAGTGTCACGTGATCCTTCAGAAATCCTTCTAATATGCTGATTTGCTGCTCAAGAAACATTAATTTGCTGCTTCTTATCATTAATGTTTAAAATAGTTATGCTGCTTAATATTTTTGTGGAAACCAATTATTGAATAGAAAGTTCAAAATAACATTTATTTGAAACAGAAATCATTTGTCAAATTATATATGTCTTTACTATAACTTTTAATCAATTAAAAAAACGTACTGACCTCAAACTTTTGAACAGATTTGTACCCTCAATAGTTCACTAGTCAGTTTCTTAGGTCAGCTGGTATATGTAGATTGTATTTATTTTGTTTATCTATTCGATTTTTCTTCCAGACATATATTTTTTAATCTTGATATTTTGAGACGCGATCCTTTAATTAGCATGCTAACAGCTAATCATTTTCACAGTAAAAAAAAAACAACTTTCTAAAAAGCTGCATTTTTAGGACGCCACTTCGAGTCAACAATAATTTTGTTAATTATATGTACGCTGCATTCTCTTCCATAACACTATCCAGCTGTTTTTAGAAGCAAGGACGCATATTATATAAACACCCCCTAAGAAATGGGGTGAGGTGAACCTGAATCAGCCTAACTATCCAGTCATTCTATTATTCGATTAGTTGACTAGCAACCCAGGGACTAGATGATTTGAAAAAAAATCTGTATGTAGTTTTGTACAACTCTTAACGGGTCAAAAAACATAGAAGGTGTTTTAAGAGAGAGAAGAAACATACTGTACATTGATGTATTGTTTAAAAGTGCAAAGCATACTTCCCACACTACACACTGTATAGGTTATGTAACAAAGAACAAAGAGTTAATTGACTCATAATCTCACTCATACTGGTACCAGTGTGTGGTTTTGTCCTTGCTCTGGGCCTCTTTTATATTACTCTTGAAAGGCTGGAAGGTCTGAACTCATTCCCCTTGCCTGTACCTGGCAGCGGTGGTGCTAAAACTCTGTGTAATCTTTCTTTGGCTGCCTAAGACCCGCTTGCCTTATCAGTTGAATCACATCTACCACAGTCTTTATGTTAAATAATAACTCTTCCTCTGTTTTATAAACCTAAAGAGGGCAGTTTTTGAGCTGCTGGCCAATTTTCTGTTAGTGTTGGACTAATTTGATAAGGTCCTGGGTGCCTGTGAAAACATATACTGAAGCAGGCTTACGATGGAAACTGCGCATCCCATGAGGCTTTGCTCTGGCAGGCCATAGGTGTATTTTTGAGGTGGCTAGAAGAGGGCTTCACTGGAGTGTATGGGTTTCAGGAGGTTCTGGTGAGAGTGCATGCAGCCAGAGCACAATGCATTGAACAGTGTATCTCACAATGCAATGTGCTCAACCTGAACTTCGGCAAAAGTGATAAAGCGTGATTTTAATCTTTTTCTGGACTCATTACTTCAACAGACTGCCAAAAGTTAGACACTGGCTACATTTACAAGCACCCTTATAATGTGATTAAGGCAGTACTGCAATGAAGTTGGAGCTCATGAAAACAGAACGCTGCGATTGTGAAAATGTGATTATGATTATAATTAGAGTAACTATAAAATCACGGTAAAATGTCTTCCTCTCATCATTACTGTGTAAACTACCAAAATTTAAGGGTCAGTCCAAATTTTTTGTTTTCACAAGCATATTAAAATGATTTCTGAAGGATCATGTGACACTGAAGACTAAAGTAATGACTGCTCAAAATTCAACTTTACTATCACTGGAATAAATTACAATTTAAAATACACTGCCTGGCCAAAAAAAAAAAGTCACTGTTTGGAAATATGCAAATGCTTAAGAGTCATTATTGCAGTGATTATTATGTTTCAAGCATGCTATAAGTTTGGCAACTGTTCTTCTAACCCTAAATGAACCCTAACCCGAATTGTTTTTTCATTTCTTAAACAACCATGTAGGAAGACACATCATGGCCATATTCCATGATGACAATGTCAAGATTCATCAGGCTCAAATTGTGAAAGAATGGTGAATTGGCACCTCTGAGTCTAGAACTTTAATTCATTGAAAGTCTTTGGAATGTGCTGGAGTAGACTTTATGGATTGCTTGACTCTTGCATTTTCAATACAAGATCTTGACCAAAAATGTATGCACCTCTTAATGGAAATATTATTACAAAATTTATTTCCATCAAAAGAACATTAAAAAAAAAGAAGTTTCAAACAGAGAGAGAGTGCAGTCCTAAGGTCTATATGCCACCTGACCCTAAAGCAGGGTAAAACAGCAGTCTGGCACTTATTTTAACAGCTGCAAGGGATTTCCATTGTAAAATCAGCTGACTTGATGAAAGCAGCGCTTGTAGCCTGCAGTGGGCTTCTCTCTGTAAGCCATTATGTTATTGGAGGGGCAGATTAAAGGCAGTTATGTCCTTGACAGCCAGCTTCACATTCATCAAAAGCAGAAACTTAAACTGGAGATTCTGTGAGTTGGCAGTCCGCAGACCGGCATATGGATGCCAGACTGTTATCTGCACCCTCTCTCTCTCTCTCTCTCACTCTCTCACACACATCTGTCCTGGACCTGAGCCAGTGTAGAGATTGGTTCTTTGGAGCATGGTGGTCCAGTCCTAATATTGAAACCACCTTCAAAAGCCCTAAACAGTCTTAAACAACAACAATCGAGCACTTAAACATTCTCATAATCATGAAAGATGTAGGTAGGGAACTAAGATATCACATGTTTATGTTCAGTTCTGAGCACAAACATTTGGATTAGTTCAAGGGATGCACCAATGTGATACAATCACTATTTATATTTTGAAGCCAATATTAGATATCAATCTACATTATGTGAGATTGATCACAAAAAGCACCCCTACATGCTTTTAATAAAACCAAAAATCATGCACAGTAGAAAAAGACTTTTAATTTGAAAACAGGCACAACTGCAGAAATCTTTCTTATCCCACAATCATTTAAAAAACACATTTAGGACCTACTAGTAACCATTGGAATAAAAAAAATATATATGCATGTCTATGGCCAACTTTCTTTATTTAAGGATGAATGAAAAAACAAAATGTAAATGTGCATATGCTTTTCAAAGATTTCAAATCTTACTGTGTAAAAATGTACTTTTTGTGTTTGACAATAGGTATGCCATCTAGAAATGATACAGTCATTTGACTATAATTTAACTTATCGGACCGATGCAACAACATTAAAAAGTCACATTTATCGGCCGATATCAATATGGCTGTCGATATATTTGGCATCCTTAATTTGTTCAATTGGCAGGCGCTATTATTCAAAGCAACTTAAAGTGCATTTAAGACAGAAACATAGCAGTTTAGAGTAAAAACAGGCCAATCAAAGTGACATAAATCAAAGGAAAATGGCCAGAAAGTCTCAGAACAGGTGCTTTAGGGGTTTTATACTTACCACCCCTGTACGGCTTCCAGGTGTAGAATTTCCCCCGGAAAGGAACGCTGTCGAAGTCCGAGCACTGAATCTCCCGAAAATCCTGAGATCCGACTGGGCATTCCTAACCCACACACAAATCAGTCAGTCTGAGGATCTTATGGAGCATGGCAACAGTGAACCATTTTCTTCTATTGGCGTACGTCTACATCATTTAGAGCAGGGGTGTCCAATCCTGCTCATGGAGGTCCAACGTCCAGCAGACTTTAGCTCCAACCTGCTCCAACACACTTGCCTAGAAGTTTCTGGTCAGTCTCAAGACCTCGATTAGCTGGTTTCAGGTGTGTTTCATAAGGGTTGGAGCTAAACTCTGCAGGACAGTGGCCCTCCAGGAGCAGGATTGGACACCCATGATTTAGAGGGTCCAATTTTGGGGTCCAATGCAACCCAAGAGCTTCAGTCTTATCAACTAATTTAGATGATACAGGAACAGAATCCATTCACACACAAAAATGGAGTCACAGTGACATGTGGCTTTCAAACTCACATCAATGTTGCATGATCTGAAGCGCTTCCTCTCTCCCAGACAATATTTCCCTCCAACCGTTGGCCTGCATCCACACAAGGACAAGCATCAGACACATCTGAGTACAATTTCAATGTAACTCCCAATTACACAATATATTCTGCTCAAGTTCATTTCAGCCAGACATCTTCTGTCTTTCTGTCAATCTGTTAGTTTTTACGATTTTTCCTGGCATGTCGTCAGACTAGGTTCATTGAGTACAACGGGCTGAGAGTAAGAACATTATGAATCATCAAATCACTCGTAAACACTATCATTCCAAAGTTTGAGGTTGGTAAGATTACTTAATGTTTCTGAAAGAAGCTCTTATGCCCACCAAGGCTGCATTTACTTGATTAAATATACAGTTTTAAAACAGTAATATTAAGAAATATTATTACAATAAAAAAAATAATAGTTTGAAATATTATTATAATTCAAAATTACTGCTTTAGTATGTTTTAAAATGTAATTTATTTTTGTGATAGCAAAGCTGAATTTTCAGCAGCCATTACTCCAGTCTTCAGTTTCACATGTTACTTCAGAAATCATTCTAATATGCTGATTTGGTGCTCAAGAAACATTTCTTGCTTACATTTTTTAAGGATTCTTTGATAAGCAAAGTAAAAAAAAAACCCAGCATTTATTTGGAATAGAAATCTTTTGTAACATTATAAATGTCTGCACTCTCACTTTAGATCAATTTATTGCATCCTTGCTGAATAAAAGTTATAGTACTCACCTTGGGCTGTCACAATGGCGAATAGAGGAAGAGACTCCGCCCCCACATGTGCGACTACACTCCTCCCATGGCGACCAGTGGCCCCACCCACCATCTACACCCTCTGGACGTGTTCCATACGGCACACACACTCTTTTGTAGCACCACTAATGAGAAAATATCATTAATCAACATTAAATATGCAATATGTGACCACCCAAAACAATTGCCAATATATGGTGTACATTTATATTATATAATATCATATAAAATCATTTCATTATCAAACATGATCTACCCATCAAGCCAAAAAAGGTTCCTGAGCCTTGATATATCTGTGCTCTGATATTCCTCCCAGATTTCCCTGTCCTTACCCCTTTTTCGATGGTACTGGTCTGGCAGATGGTGCCCTCGGCTGCTGGGATACTACTGGTGATGCAGCGATTCCCTTTACTCATGCACCAAAGCTCACTGCACACTTCCTGAACACACACACAAGCCACTAAACAAAATTTCAGACAATGTGGGAAAAACAGACATTAAGAAAGACTCAAGAGGCTGAAGAACTGTGTGGAAAGAGTAGAAGTAGGACATTCCTGCACCAAACAACGTCCTCCAACGTGGCTATTTGGTTGCTAAGGTGCTCTGAGTGTTGCTAGGGTAATTGCCCTTATATACTATGGTACTGAATGTTTATTACTGTACATGATACTTTAAATAATATTACAGTACTTCCATGGTATATGTCCAATAAAACAGTTTTGTTTTCTGCCAAATCTCATAATGTAGATCAGTTGTATGCCGCACACTGCATTTTAGATCTAGTCAATAACTTCCTGCTTTACATAGTTACAGTGAGAGCTAACTAGTGTGTGTACTCCTCCAGATGTTCAGTTTCCTGCACTGGCATCCCATAAAGCAGTCAATACCTAAAGCTGGACTCAACATGAGCAGATATAGCTCACTTTACAGACTGAGCTCCACTGTGTGTCTGTGGAGGTGTAAAGGTCAACCATGGCTGGCAGAGAATAGAGCCACAAACCAAAAAATAGCAAATTTTTGACCAACATGTGCTTTTGGACAAAAGTGGCAGAATGCCAGCGGTCTGAAGTCTTGGGGGGAGCAAAAAGATGGAATGTTACAGCCAGCGAAAGGTAGAACTGCCATCTGGTGCAGATTTACAGAGAGAAAGAGGGAGGGATGGAGAGAGTGTGCTAAATGATTTACTGTGGGGATGTAAAGGCAAGACAATTCATGTGTCCAAAGACGACACTTCAGCATAGATGTCTTACTGTAAGATAGTTATATACTTCTAAATTAGATCTTTTTCAATATGTAATATATATATATATATATATATATATATATATATATATATATATACATATATATATATATGAAGAGTTCAGATGCAAAAGCCTCTAAATGCCATTTGAAATTTTCTAATAGAATGATCATTTTTATCAAGCTTGTATATTTAAGTTCAGTAATTTCACTTAAATGATAATTACTAGGTAATCTTCATTGCCATTTAAGTGAAATTATTGAATTTAAATATACGAGCTTGATAAAAATGATCATTCTATAAGAAAATTTCAGATGGCACTTAGAGGCTTTTGCATCTGAACTCTTCATATATATATACTGTATGTATATATATATATATATCGTAAACAACTACTGAACAAGTTCACCCAAAAATGAAAAGAAATATTTTAGGGGAAAATGGCCTAAATTTTTGTCTGTTCCTCACAAAAAAACGATCAAATACCTTTAGAATACATTAAATATTGCACATGGGTCATATCAACCATATACATTTTAATGGTTACTCTGACATTCCAAGGTACTCTAAACTAAAGAATAGCATGGTGGTGCTTTCATGGTATATGTCCAAAAAACATAACACTACCATGATATTTTTTGTTACTGACACAATAAACGTCTCTAATGTCTATGGCACAATGCTGTTCTTGTATGGTGATATACACTATTGTTCAATAGTTTTAGAGGCAGTTAGATTTTTTTGTTAAAGTTTTTGAAAGAAGTCTCTTATGCTCACCAAAGCTATATCTATTTGATAAAAATTCATTACAAACTGTAAATGTGAAATTTATTACAATAAAAAAAAATAAAAAAAAACACTTCTTTCCCAGGATTCTTTGATCAATAGAAAGTTCAATCTTACTGACCCCAAACTTTTGAATGATAGTGTAGATCAGAAAAAAACATGGTATTACCATGGTCCCATAGTCAAAAATCATGCGGATCTGCATTTTTAATAGATGATGATGATGATGTTGATGATGATGATGGAATTTTCTTTCTTGGGTGAAGAGCTGTTGTCAATTACACTGAGTGATGCAAGTACCCCGTATTTACACTGACGAGACTTCACTCCGTACTGGAAGCGGCACTGCTCGTCTGCATCATATGCTTGGCCAGGGGCTGTGGTGGGGTAAACAAATTCCTGTTTGGGGGGAACATTGTTCAGGCAGGAACCCATCCCAGAGCTAAGAAACAATCAGAAAGAAAACAGAACGGGTGTGTCAGAAGTGATGGAAGTCTAAAGGCTAGTTCATACTGCCCTGATGCCAACAAACACTGATCCAACAAAATTCAAAACTGTTGGACTTCAGGGCCAGATTTACTAAATGGCAAATTAGCACGAGAGCGCAATTCCGAAAAAGCGCAGATGGGATTGGAAAGTTCTGCATGTGATCTCCTTACAACACGCAAATGAAAGAATACAGATGTAGCCGGATCATTTCCATAATGACCAACGCAATCTACCAAGAGCAGCGCAAAGTAGTGTCTGATTTAAGACATGCTTTTTTTGCCATTAAATAATGGGCCAAATACCAGTACATTGACTAGCGCAAACCTTATATTAAATCACCTTGCATGATTCATTTAAATAATCTTCCTACAAATCCTACAAATGCTTATGCAATAATGTCAGCCGCAAAAGTAATTGTGTCCACGTTTTTTCAGCGCTAATTTTTCACTGCGTGTCTTTAGTAAATCCTGACAGTAGTTTTTAAGCGCCAAAAGGGGGTTTGCGCTGGCGCAAGCTGTTAGTAAATCTAGCCTTTAGTGTGTCAACTGTTTACATTTGTTGTGGCAGAGTGAATCAGCTTTAATAGTTAAGGAACCTGTTTTAATCACTAAGGCATTTACCCAATGTGACACTAATTTTTTTCATTTTTTTTATATATTTTAAAGATTTATTCATTCATGTAATGGCAAAGCCATTTCTACAGCTTTTTTAGTGTCAAATTGTCCTTCAGAAATCATTCAAATATACTGATTTGATGCTCAAGTAACATTTCTTATTATCAATGTTGAAAACAGTTGCTTCTTAATATTGTTGTGGAAACTGTAATATATTTTTATTCAGGATTCTTTGATGAATAGAAAACTCAAAAGAAAAAAATCTTTTTTAACATATCAAAAGTTTTTACAGTCACTTTTTTGATCAATTTAATGCATCTTTGCAGAATAAAAGTATTAATTTATTAAAGAAAAAACACCTGGGTGAGATGCATGATTGTGTCTGAAGCATGTGTGAAATCACTCCAATCTCGCTGGTGAAACGTCATCCCGTGACGCATGACGGCATACTGCGGAAGCAGTAAAGGATACACGGACCAAACATTGTCAGCTTCTGATTGGCTGAAGTAACTCACTCTCAGGCATGCAGGAATTATGGCAAAGTGTTTCGTCCAGTTCTCAGGAAACCAAGGTTATAGTCGTGACAGAGACATTACCTTTCGATTGGTCAGCAATTGGTCAGTGTTATGCCACTAGGCAGAGCAGTGGACGTAACAATCACAGACAACCCCTCGGATGAATGAATCTCCCACGGAGAGCCATTCAGGAGAGACATCAGGTCCAAGAATCATACTCATGCCAGCCAAAACTGGCTACTAGTAATAGACGAACACAGTCCTGGTGAACCCTCTCCTAGTACTCCTGAGAGCAGAGCAATCGGGGGAAACGCGTACAGATGTAGCCTCTGCCCTGTCCAAACCATGGCATCCAAACCCAACAGAGCTGGATGCGTGAGGGAGAACCAGAGTGGACAGTGCGTCATCTCCTCTGATGCGAAAAAGTCCACATCCGCCCAGCCGAAACTCCTCCAAATCAAGGAGGACCACCCCAGGCCCGTGAGGGAAGTGTCTGTTGTAAGCATTTTGCAACGACAAGGCACCCCCCAGCACGAGACCCTGGGCCAAGAACCAAGGCTTCTTCCACATCACTAGGGTACGAAGGTATCTGTGTGTAACCCTGATGATGCGAAATGGGTTGCCCCTCAGGGAAAACCCCTTGGTCTTGAGCCACCACTGCAATGTACAGAAGGCCAAAAGGAATCACATTGGATGCAGCTGCCATGAGTCCCAACATTCTTTTATACTGTTTTACAGTGACGGCTTGGCCTACCCTGATCTTGCCTACAGCTGAGAGAATCGACTCGATACGTGCAGGAGACAGACGTGCTTGCATCATAGTCGAGTCCCATTCCACCCCTAGAAATGTAGTTCTCTGTAGTGGAGAAAGCACACTCTCAATACTGAACTGCCATTTTCTAGGATTGAGCTAGAATCAACCAGGCGTCCAACAGAAAATTCTTGTCCTTTTCCTTTATATCAAACAAGTTTAGCCATAGGCGTCTCTCCATAGCCACCATAGCTGCCATGGAACACCTGATGACAAGGACCATGGTTTCCTTGGCGGCCTGGAGAGACAAATCTGTGGCCCGGCGCAACTCTTTCACAGTATATTTTAAGTAGATATTTTGAAGAATATGGTTAACCAAACAGCCTTCCATAGTATGGAAAAAAATAATATGGAAGCCAATGGTTTCTGACATTCTTCAAAATATCTTCTTTGGTGTTCAGCAGAAGAAATAAAGTTGTTAAGGTTTGGAACAACTTGAGAGTGAGAATGATGACAGAATTTAAATGTTTGGGCATACTACGCCTTTAAAGGCAGACGTTCACAGTGAAAACTGTCAGGTCCCTCTAGAGCTGACTATGATGCTCCACTCCCAAGCAGACCACACAGATCCCCTCACACAATATAACGCAGGCAGGGAGACACACACACTCTAACTGCTGCTTATTCACCATACTAGTTTCCTACAGGACAAACAACACCAAAAAGACAGACATATTCACACAGTGCTCTGAAGGCACCGAAGCTGATGATGTTTGGTCCGGGTATCCTTTATAGCTTCCGTGGAACGCCGTCTTTCTTCACGGGATGAATGAGATTGGAGTGATTTCACACATGGTTCAGAAGCAATCATGCAGAACCGGTCCCATAGCGTCAACTTTCTGATGCAGCGTTGAATTTCTTCGAAAGGGAACGGTTTAAATAAATACACTATTCAAAATTAAATAAAATAAAATTTGATTAAAAGTAATAAAGATTCACTAAAATCTTTGAAAAATGTGCACTAGCTGTCAGCGGGATTTCAGACACATCCCAATAATTTTATAATCTACAAATCTATCAAAAATTATAACAAATGGCTCTTATACAACATTATAGGCTGAGTTTGCGTTTGAGTTAAAAAAGACATTCACATAATTTAAATTCATAATGAAATCCTTTGGAAATGTATGATACTGAAATCCAAAGTTGATACAGTCAATATTTCACACTAAATACAGTACACTTCAGTGTAAACACAGATATCAGACTCAGGCAGCAGACGCACTCAAGGAAGTTGGTGATGTAATCGCGGCTGCAGGCAGACCAGACGAAGGGGTTAGTCTTCATGGTGATGTGGGCAGCCATAAGTTTAGCGGTCTCCTGACTGCGCACCCCACATGCATTGCCAACACCATCATGATTCATCCCAAACCTGAAAGAGAGAGATGAATGATTTTATGGAAGCATAAATATAGAATCCATTGGTCCAGGTTACAGAATGTGAACACACACACAAACCCATCAGCACCTCACACAACTTATGTAATCCTACACACAGACAAACATATGCCCCCTTGTCTAGACAGCCCCAGTGCGCAGCGTCATATGGCCGTCAGTTCAAAGGTACCTGGACGAACCATTAGGACCAGACCACTAATGACTTCACCACCTATGAAAACAGCTCTGCGGTCCGTTATCGTAGCCAAGGCAACAGAGTACAGGGTGACCCAGCACAAACAGCTCAGATCCGAACAATGATAGCAAAAAAAATACTTTTCAACTACCAAAACAGCAGAAATGACAACAAAATTTCCTTTCATGGAAGTATTCTGAAGGTTTGAGGAATGATATGTGCAGGCAGTGGCGCGATATCAGCCAGGCGTGCCCATAAATCCATATGCATGATTAAGCTGCAGAAAGTGAATGGAATGCTGGGCCACCAAGTAAAACAATACTTCAACGTCTTGGAGCGCAAGAAACCACAAATGAAAAGCCCAAAGTAAGCCGCCTGGAGCATCAGAGTCTGTCGTCACTTGCTCCACTAACAAGATATAAATATTGCAAGACTGAGAGAAAATATTAGTGCAGTTGTTGTTAATGAGCATTATTCATATTTAAACGCCTCAAGTGGCTTTATAGTTTATCCTTGAATTTAACCCAAGTTTGTTTTGGGAGGCCAAATGTCAAGGGTCAGAGTTGAAAGGGGTGTGCCAATGACATAAGTAGGTAAAACCGGAATTTCAGAGCGCTGACGTATTGCTGACCTATAGTAGAGCTTCAATAGGTGCTATGGGAACAATGAAGATTTTGGAATATGTACTGACATCATTTAGTCACAGTTTTTGAAAACAGGTACATCAGGGATTCCCAAACTTTTTTTGTCAGCCAAACTCCTTGGTTAATGGTCACAAAGAAATACATTCATTTTATTTTAAATTTTCGTGTTTATTTTCATTTTACATTTTTATTATTTAATTAATTATTAGCTTTTCATCAACTCACAAACCCCTTGCCGTTCCCTCAAGATCCCACAGTTTAGGAAACCCTGAGCTACACAAATAAAAAAATGTAAGAACAACTAAGCCATTTTGACAATGTAGAAAATAATGTAGCAATTTATGTAGCAGCATAAAGATACAAAAACAAAGACAGTTGCTTGATTTCACATTACTGAAATCGAACCTTGACTCAAAGCAAACCGCATCATCAAAAGACATGGAAGAACAGAGGAACACAAGACACTGTAGGAGCATTTGGAGGTTTAGGAAAAGACTCACGTGTGTCCAATCTCGTGCGCAATCGTGAAAGCAGTGGCCAGACCAATGTCTTCGTTGATGCTGCAGCTTCTCTCTGGCTCACACATACCGCCAACAGGTGCCAGACCTGATACAGACACGTGTGTGCACATGGGCACAGTGACATGGACACACACACGCACACACACATACATATATGCTACAATACTATCCACCTTATTTTTAATGTAAGAGCAGGTGCGGCCATTTTTCTTTTGAATTTGAACTTTTAGCTCCACAAAAACAGTTTGTTGTGCTGTTTGATATTGTAAACTTGTTTTTGTTATCATATTATTTTAATTTATCATCACAATCATAAACACATTGGTTTGTTGCACAATAGTTTTACAATTTACTGCACTTTGTCATTCTTTCAGCGGCTAATGAATCTGAAGTCTCACACATTCACAGGGAATAGCTTACTTCTGAGTTGAAAAATAAGATGGATATGCAAATACATATATGCAAATACTATACAAGCCCCACTACAGTACTACACATTAGTTAATTAATTAGTGTCTACAAACTAATCAAAAGTAAAAACTATATAGTACCAATAAACCTTCGATTAGCTATGTTATGGACAGAGAAGAAGTGAGAATTTGATAAACAAATATTTCATATATGTTGACAGATAAGGCGATGGATGGACGGATGGCTTACCAAGTGTTCCACAGGGTTTGTTCTTGTAGATGCAGATGTCATACCTGAAAGCATACCACAGAAACATGTCTGATATTTTGTTGGGGTGAATGAACCTCTTGGGTTTCCACAGAACAAACACAAACTCAGATAACAGAGCTGTGAGACAGTTCACAGACTGGACACTCTTCTGATAAGAGAGCGAAGACAATGAAAGGAAACGTTTGATGCATCCAGCAGACATACCCTCTGAAACAAGCCTCCAATATAAAGACTCAACACTTGTCTTTCTCTGTGTCTATCTCCTTCACTCTCACTCTCTATTTCATACTCATACTTCACACATACCTCACACACTCAGCTTTCAGGCGCAGGAATTCAACCCAACTCCTCATTGTGTGGATTAAAGCTATAGCATGATTTACCATAAATCGCTAGTTCTTCCAAACACACATTTCAAGTACTTTAAAGCCATTTTAAAATTATGACCTGTTGCCTTTAGAACCAACGGAGTGCTACAAAACGTTAGACAGGTGTTATAGTGTGTATGCGTTTAAAAAAAAGTATATATTTAAACAAAAGCATATACTGACATAGGCCTATTTCACTCTTTTGACAGCGACAGAGACCTAAAGTTTGACTAACACAACACCACAAACAGAGCTAGAAACATCCGCATGCTAACCTGGTGATGAGGACTGCTGTATCATGGTGTGCGATTCCATTGTCAGGGATGGCATTCCCATGACCGTTCCGGTGCAGGATGGACTTTTGCCACTTGCAGAAACTGTCTAAAGACTTCCCTGCATGATGGTTAACCTCTAATGTGGGCTGGAAAGAGAAAGATTAGGATCAGAAAGACTTGAAAAAGGCCAGGTTCATTGCATGTACATTGTACAACGTGTGTGTATTAGTTTGTTTACTAGCTATACCGATACTAGACTTCTTTTCAAATAATAGTAGAAAATGTGCTGGTTCTTTCAAAGTATTTAATTCCTGTGTGAAATGGAATTGCAAAAACAATGATTGTTTTCAAAAAGGTTTCCCCGAGATCTCCTACTATTTGCCATTGGTATGGTGGTATGCATATGGCTTACGTATAATGTTTACACCTTAGGACACGGTCACATTAGTGAAACTTTTGCAAAGTAGAAATTAGGACGTTTTTGGAAAGTAGGTCCATTGTGTGGTCCATAGTGTAGCGATACATGAAGCATCGCTTACTCAAAGCTCACTTTCAAACCAAGCAACTTTATATCTGTAAACAGTAAATTTGAGTATTACAAGTTTACAACTTGGGAACACCAGGGGAAATTTTTCGCCTGATGCAAATCATATCATTACCCCCTCATGCAAAATTCCAGATCGTGAGGATTCCTATTGAGCAGACTGCATTTCACCAGTAGAATTTTTGTTGGTATAAAGGTAAATGTGACTGCACTTTTAAAATGCAATAGGCTACGTGCACAAGCGTCGTGACGAACTTCCGCTATTTTAAATGCAAAAGAAAAGGCATGAGAGTCGGCTGTTTTTGTCAATTTACAGTTAAATATTTGACCACTTGCTTGAGCAATTTAATATAAGTAATGCAATGGAATAATAGCCCTACGTTGTTTAAATTGCTATTATTTACTGTTATTCACTGCAAACGCATCATATGTGAAGCACTATAGCGCGTGCTGCTCCTGCACCACACACACACACACTGCACAGCACACGGAGTATGTGTGAAACGGGCGTTAGATCCACCTACAGTTCTTAGAAACTTATATGTGCCACGCACATCATGAGCCCTATTTTAACGATCTGAAACGCAAGTGTCAAAGCGCAAAGCGCAAGTAACTTTGTGGGCGGGTCTTGGCGCTGTTGCTATTTTCCCGGCGGGATAAATGACTCTTGCGCCGGGCGCAAATCTAAAAGGGGTTGGTCTGAAGTAGCTTCATTATTCATAGGTGTGGTTTGGGCGTAACGTGAAATAAACCAATCAGAGCATCATCTCACATTCCCTTTAAGAGCAGACGCACTTTTTCCTTGGCGTATTGCTATTATAACGGCGGATTTGCCAGGCGCGCGTCAAGAGCGGTTCACAGCCGAGGAGAGCAACGCTCTCTTCACGGCCGTAAAAGAGAGAGAAGTGACATTGGGGATGGGAGAAACACACCCAAATTAGCTTCGGCTAAACAGGCATATAATAATGTGGGTAAATGTGTAAGCTAGATGTATGCTTTTATAATAAATTATTATATTTATAATAAATTATCTATCTATCTATCTATCTATCTATCTATCTATCTATCGTTTGTAATAATATGATTTGCAAAAATGAAAACTGCTGCTTCTGTGTAGATTAGAGAATCACAGTGTATGAGCGTTTGTGCACTCTATACATTATGGTCAAGCATGCGCCCTTAAAATAGCATAATGAACAACGCGCAACGCGCCACTGACTTTAGACTAGGTTTTTTCTGGCCAGTGGCGCAATTGTTTTATGGAACAGTAAAATAGCACCAGGGAACGTTTGCGCCAAAACACGCCTCCTTTTTTGCGCTGAACCGCCCAGAGAGCGCAAGTTCATTCCCTAGTTTAGCGACGTGCTTCTGTGGAGGGAAAAGCGCGCTTTGCGCGGGTGCAAAATAGGAATGAAACATGCGTCGGTGTACAAAGTCAATTGCGCTGGGTGCAAGATAGGGCCCTATAACTCTTTGTTTCTTACAACAGCAGCACTCATCTTGTTTGTTTATAGCGGATGCCGATGAAGACAGTCGTAAACCGGAAACTGATATGCCGACTTCTGACAATAGCGGAAGTTCGTCACGACGCTTGTGCACGTAGCCTATTGGGAAGAATAAGCTTTAAGGCCTGTTCACACAAGTACAATGTGACTATAAAACAGAAAAATACTTTTAAAAGTAATTTTTATTTATTTATTTTTACAGTTTTCCCACCAAAATAAAGCAGAATTTTCATTATTTTCATAATAAAAAACAGCTAATCATTGCAGTATAATATTTTGGACTTTATATGAAGGTGTCCATAGTAATGCATTATTTTAAAGCTGCAAATTACCTGCAACAAATCTTTTCAAGCTACACTTTATAGCTTCTTTAGTTTATATATGCACAGCTCTGACCCATTTCTCTGCTTTATTGAGTTTACAGTGGATCAGGGCAATGGTAATATGGACACAACAAACTAATAACACTACCAGTAGCATGTACAGAAAGACACACAGGCCCGGTTTCACAGGCAGGGTTTAGATTAAGACAGGATTAGGCCTTAGTTTAATTCTGACATTTAAGTAGCTTTTATAAACGTGCTTTAGAAAGAAAAGAAAAAACATTATTGGTGTGCATCTTGAGACAAAACAAGTTGCTCTCAATTAAGACAGCTCAAACATGCATTTTAGTCTGGAGCTAGACTTAAGCCTCCAATGTAAAACCAGGGGATAGTGTTTCCCTACCACTCTGCCTGGCACCCAGCACCCGAGCCGGCCACAGCACCATTACACTTGTAACCCAAGACTGCACAAACTGGCATAGCCTATAATTGTATCATCCCACAATCCAGTGTTCTAACTTTCCAGGTTTCCTCTGACACAGGGGGTGGTGGGGTGTTCTCATCTGGAAATGAACCATGTTTGGTTCCACGAAACCTCAGCACTCCACACGGTGGTTATCTCAACACGGCTAATACTGCTCCTAATGACCGGTCTCCCATCATTTGTCAAATGACATTATGCGGAACAAATTACAGGGGGATTTATTTTTAGCTGTCTGCGATTTGGGATCATTAATGCTTCATTAAATACACCACAAATCCCCACTCCTATCCCTTTCCTGCCCTGTGTCATCTGCAGGAGCCCGTTTGAGGTCCCGACTCTGTCAGCATGTTCCAGAGATCTTGCCGCGTGAGCCAACTCGCTCATGCAGTGTCGTCACGCCCCGCTCAGGACAGAGGTGGAAGCCTGAATGCATGACAGAGGCAGATTGATTGCGTTCAGAGGCAGGTGGCAAGAACAGTAGCGGTACAGTTTGGATTGCCCTTAGATTTCACTCAATATTTTGTACGTTTTTTTAAGGTGAGTGTGGCAACATTAGCGTTCACAATCAACAATAAGAGCAGTCATGGCAGGCTCTCTGGATACACCCAGAAGAGCCGGGTAGAAAAAAGCCCAGACTTGTGCAGACTGTCTCAACTGCCTCAGACTAAGATGCCTCAGCCTGCAAACACACAAACAAGGAATTCTTTGACAGGCGAAATAAGCCAGACTATGGCTTATATGTATGTGTGTACTGTATCATGAAGACATTTTATCTTTGCATTTAAAGTATTGCAATAAATGATTAATGGCCTTTTTTCTGTTGCTTGTAGTAATCTACTGCACATTTACTTGATTTTACAACAAATTTAAATATTGTTTTAAATATTGCACCGGTTCGAATTAGCATAAATAAAATATTTCACATGTATTTTTGAATATTCAAAATATTCAATTAAGCAAACTTTCTTTTCACACGTATGTTTTTTTTTTAATATAATCATAATAATGGTTTGAATATTATAAAATCATGTTTTTGTTTTTGATTGGTAAGATTTTTTATGTTTTTATAAGAAGTCTCTTATGTTCACCAAGGCTGCATTTATTTGATTAAAAATACAAAAAAAAACAGTAATATTGTGAATATTATTACAATTTAAAACAGCTGTTTTCTATGTGAATATATTGTAAACTATATTGTAAATTGTGTCACATGATCCTTCAGAAATCATTTCTCATTGTCAATGTTGAAAACAGTTATTTACATTTTTATTTTAGGATTCTTTGATGAACAGAAAGTTCAAAAGAACAGCATTTATCTGAAATAGAAAGCTTTTGTAACATTAAACACTACCGTTCACAAGTTTGGGGTCAATCCATCCTTTTATTCATCATGGATGAATTCAGTTGATCAAAAGTTTTATTGTACAAAGGATTATATTTCAAATAAATGCTGTTCTTTCATCAAAGAATCCTGAAAAAAGAATCCAATGATTTCAACATTGATAATAATGATTTTTTTTTTAAGCATCAAATCAGCATATTAAATTATTTCTGAAGGATAATGTGACACTGAAGACTGGAGTAATAATGCTGAAAATTCAGCTTTGATCACAGGAATAAATTACATTTTAAAATAAATAATTTAACAATATTAATGTTTTTTATTTTATTTATTTTTAATCAAATAAATTCAGCCTTGGTGAGCAGAAGAGACTTATTTTAAAAACCTTACCGATCAAAAACTTTTGACTGGTAGTGTATATGTAAGCAATAATTGACGAGGGGCCGTTGAATTATTAGAAAAATAATGCACATCCATTCTCTACTCGGGTGTGCATTATTTTTCTAACAATTCAACGGCCCATCGTCAATTTTCCCGCTTATACTATGGTTACCACATCTCAAAACATTGTTCAGATGATGTACTTCAAGAAGTTTGTCAGGTTTTTGTCCTTAAAATGCTATTGTGTGTGGGACTAATTTCTTACGCATCTCATCCCAAGCTTCCGTTGCGAATTCCAAAACGTCATTTTAGAGCTAGTAACAGAGACTTAAGCCACTGATAGCAGACTAATGCAGTTATTAGAGAGATAGATACATAGATAGTACAAGGAATAATAATATACACTACCATTCAAAAGTTTGAATTAGGTACATTTTTTATGCTTTTAGGTACATAAGTCTTGTATGCTCACCAAGGCTGCATTTATTTGATAAGAAATACAGTAAAAACAGTTTTAAATGGTTGTGCTGCTTAATATTTTTGTGGAAACATTCATTTCAGGATTCTATGATGAACAAAAGGTTGAGAAGAACCATATTTATTTGAAATAAAAATCTTCTATAAAAATCGTCATTTTTGATAAATTGAATGCATCCTTGCTGAATAAAAGTATAAATTCCTTAAAAAAAAAGTTTGGGCCCCAAAAGTTTGAACAGAAGTGTATATTTCTATCATCTAAAAGCAATCATTTATACTTTCACAGATGGCGCATTTACACCAGAGGCGTTTATATTTCACACATTAATTTGGCGCACTCACAAAATGCACTGCTGCATTTTGAAAGAAATCATTTCTATGGTCACTTAAAATGTCCTTATTTGGATGGCAATATGTGACCGGAATTAAAAAGTGCACAAAAAATCCGGATCAGGCAAATGTAATAATCGTGACAGTCACATGTATTTCTTACGTGAGCAAATGTGATTTAAAAAGAGTACCTGGTCTTCCATCAGTAGAATAAGCCTTGTCACAACGATGTTCACTGCATTCCCCAGGCTAGAATCCTGGAACAGTTTGGCAACCTGACCTCCAGGGAAACAAGAAAAAACCAGTCTTAAAAACGAGCCAATTGTCTGTTTTTAGACCTTTCTAATCCTGCTGTTTACTGTAAAGATAGACATTTTACAGTCTACTATTAAACCAGTGCTAACTGCTGCTCTGGGTCCATGAGGTGAGGTAATCCCTTCATTAAACACATTCCACAGGTGTAAAACTATTTGTAACAATGCCACAAATTGCCCATGGGGATTATAAATATGGATTCGCAGGGTGACAGAAGACAGTTACTTAGACAACTGGTTTTCATTTAGTATTTCTTCTTTGAGCCAATACAAATGACCTGGATATGTCAAGACTATTCATTTTAGGTCTTCGTAAAGAATCTCAAGTAACTTGTGAAGAGTTTAGCAGAATGTCTGAGCTGCTTTATTCCATACAATGAAAGCAAAGGAAGACCAGGGACAGTCAAACACCAAATAAGCACCAAAAAAACTCCCTGAAAGTAGTTCATCCAACTTATGTGCTGGTAGTGAAGTAGTCTGAACACATGCCATTGGTTTGTGAGGAACAGATCAAGATTTGGACATTCTGCAATACGTAACTCCTTTTTGGTTACATGCAATTAGAAAGTCATATGGTTATCACAAGACATGAGGGATGACTGGAAATTGCGATGACAGGATTTTAATTTTTGTATCCTTAAAGCATGCAAACAAGAACAAGGAGAGTTGAAGCTTACAATATTCATGACCGCCAGAATGTACTGCTCGATATCGCGACGTCCGTGATAGCTGACCATCATCTTGTCGGCAACCACCAGGGTTTCGACGTAGCGCTCTCGGCTGACAGAGCGCTTCAGTGGTAACTGGCCCCGTCCCATCTGGTTGGGTAAGGGCTTTATTGTTCTCTGCCACCATCCATAGCTCTTACCCGGCTTTTCGTCTGAGGAGGAACAATGAGCAAGACTGTACCTACACAGTTTTTTGTAAAAATCCTGTGACATAAAAATTCATGAGTTGAAAACCTTCTGAAAGACCATGTTTTTGCTCTTTTTTGTGAAGTACTTCTAGCGTAACTTCAAACTGTGAATGAGCTGGCATTGGATTGATTACTTTCAATAGTCAGGTTGGTTTCAATAAACCAGGCTGTGTACCAAATAAGTTAGATCTGTAAAGATGCATGGCATATAAATTCACCCATGCATGATTCAATCTTCTGATGAAATTACAAACTTCTCTCTGGTGTATGTCAGGCTTTTCCGATCATTTAGTCAGCTTAAAGGAAGAGTTCACCCAAAAATGGAAAGTTTTCCGCAAAAACCTTAATTTCTCTTCGGCTGAAGAAAGAAAGACATATATATCTTGGATGGCCTGTGGGTGAGTAAATAATCAGGAAACTATTCAGATTCAGATCTGCGTCCATCTAATCAACGACTGATAGATAAAACCAAGTCTCTGCTCAATATTTTTGGATTATTTGTTTTACTCAGATGAAATAATCTGTCACTACTTCCATTACAATGAAACTTTAATGTCAGGGATAAAACGGGATACCATACACACTGAAAGACACCATGAAATGGTTTAGTAAATTTGCTTTTTAAGGGGTTGTTGATGTATAAAATACATCTTCATGGTTTTTATCATTCTTACCAATGACTCCACAGGACTGGTCCATGTTCTGGTATCTCAGAGACGACCGTTTGTACACCACATGTGGGCGTCCTTCTCTGCCATCCTCATTGGTAAAGTTTTTAGCAGAAACCAGGGGTTCGATAAGGTACTCCTCACCTCCAGCTACAATAACCCCTTTCTGAAAAAGCCAAGAAACCATAGATTAGCCTGCCAGCTCAATCTGAGTTTTCAATCTAGTAGATACACGGCAAAATCATCAAATCATCCCATCATTAGTCTCCCCACTAAAATAATGAGCTTGCATTGGCCTTATAATCCTGGATGAAATGGGAACTCATGGAAGAAGGCCAAAGGATCTTAGCATGTTTCATTGTTTCCTCTCTTCATCTCTCTCAGTCACACTTTTCAAGTCCACATAATCCTGTAATTTGCTTAGTGATGCTCTTGTGGACACACTGAGAAGTCCCTGATGAATTGTGTCATGCGACTCTGATCACCAATAATTAACCTGGAAGTTTCTTCCCGCCTTCATGAGCAAGCTTAATCCTCCATTGTATTTACTTGTGTTGGTGTACACACAATTGAATCAAAATGGATACATTATCAACCGGGCTGGACATTTATTAGCACCTGTGATGCCAGGGAGTAGAATCACCCAATGCCACAGGAACTAGGACGTCTGATGGCATTTATCAGACGTAACACTACACTCAAAGGGTCTGGATAAACAAGCACTGGTCTTGACTTTGTAATCTGTTTACGCAGGTGTATTACCAGCTCATGCAAGTAATGAGCATGCCACAGCATGCCGCTTGAAACCAAATCCATCATTAGGCTCCAAAACACCTGTTTTTGGAGCAGAGCTTTACACCAGCTGGGAGAGACAGACATTAGCAACAGCTGCCCATTTCAGATCTACAGGGGTGTCATGACAACTCACCGGAGGGAGTTTCACCCAAGAAAGAGATTACATTGTATAATACATAATTACTTTAACATGCAGAATTATCATTATGGATATCTGATGTGATGGAAATGTTCAACAAAATGATAAAGCCATTTAAAGGAATATTCTAGGATTGACTGCAAAAAATAATTTCCACTTGTCCCTCTTTTTTTTTTTTTTACAGTGAGATACTTAAAATTTAAGGTAAGTCACTTAATACTGTTTCAAAAGTATAGTAACAAGATGTAAACAATATGCATGTTAACATGATTTTAGTTTGAAAAAAACTTTTTATAAAGAAATTGTTACTTTTATTCAGCAAGGACACAGCAATTTTATTCAGCAAAACTGACAGTAAATACATTTATAATGTCACAAAAGATTTCTACTTCAAATAAATGCTGTTCTTTTGAACTTTTGGTTTCCACTAAAATATGAATATATGAAAATGCAGCCTGGGTGAGCAAAAATAAAAAAACTCTTTCACCCGCCAGCGTTTAAAAAAAAAAAGTGGCCAGCCACCACCAGCGCTTTTGAACATTTTCACAAAAATGTCATGGCCCCCAGAATATTTTGTCGTATGAATATCTGAACATGCAATATATCAAAAGAAAGAACAGATCCTCTGCTTTGTAAACAATCAAACAAAAAACTATTCAAGCTTCATCCATTTTTTTTTTTTAAATCAACACTTGAATATGGGTGTTTCATAAAAAAAGATAAATTGAGCAAAAAGCTGATCAAATCACGTTTTTGTCAAAGACTTCATCTAGATCAGATTCAGACCGGTGATCACAACATAGATGGAGTAGATCGAGTCCATCAACACCCCTAATGCTTGCACAGTCCTATAGCTTGTCCTGGGTCAACATTTCATTCGATAATGTTAGGCAGTTTTGATTTATATACTGCTTAATGCTGATGATCGCGTTATTTTACATATGCTTATGATTGCATTTGATATCGCTTGTTTCTACATCTTCTTCGCATGTGTTTTGATCACGAGATTCAGTACTCTTTCAGAAGATGCGTAATAGTACGGAAGCGTATTGCATTCACTTGAGGAAAAATAATCGACTCTGTTTTTCTGAATTAACGAGTTAATTATCTCAGAATTACGAGATAATTAAGTCATTAATTCAGAAAAACAGAGCAAATATTTTTTATGAAAAATGATCTCATAATTCTGAGATAATTAACTCAATAATTCAGAAAAACAGAGCAAATACATTTTATTTCAAGAAAAATGTATCTCGTAATTCTGAGATAATTAACTCGTTAATTCAGAAAAACAGAGCAAAAACTTTTTTTCATGAAAAATTATCTCGTAATTCTGAGATAATTAACTCGTTAATTCAGAAAAACAGAGTAGATTATTTTTCCTCAAGTGAATGCAATGCACTTCCGTATAATAGTGCCCCCTACCGTATAACAGTGAAAACAAGGAAAGCCGGAAAATTCCGTCAATGGCGGGAAAGTGTTTTCTTAAATATTACGGAAATTTACATCAATGGCGGAGAAAGAGTAAAGAAAATGTATTATGTTTTGAGGTAATCAACATTATGCCTGTTGATTAAGCTTAACTTGCATTGAACCCGGAATATTCCTTTAAGGCTATTGTTGCAGCCAATTTTCGGACTTCCACATTTGACATCATAGTGCTTAGGTTTAGTACACAATGATTAGTACATCATTTGAGACTCAGCACTGTTTCCTACAAAAGAACAGTGGCGCTCACCAGGCCGTTACAGTTGCTAAGAGCCACAGAACTAGAGTGAGGCTGGTGCTGCAGGTGACCCACGTAGTGGCAGTTGGGCAAGTATGGGTGACTCCAAGCCAGGTGCCCTCTCTTCCAGTATTCCACACGGAACTGTTGCGAAAGCAGTCCTCCCTGCAGCGTGAGGTTGAGCAGAAGGTCAGTGCTCGACGTGGAGAGCTGATAGTACAGCTGTGGGTCTGGAACGCTCTGCGTTTCTGTGCTACGCCGGTGTCGACCATTCCCGTGAGAAGTCTCCTCTTCCGATAGTGTTTCCCCATGCGGCCCCACACGCACTGGGATGGCGATCTCATACTGGCCGATGCTGGACAGAAACTCAGCTGTGGAAACACAAAAAATGACCATGAGATTGATGGATGGAAGTCGAATTGAGTTTATACAGCTCCCACAATAAGCAATTAAATGTGCATTGAATTTTTTCTTTGCATTGAAAAGTTATGCACATATAATTTACCGTTCAAAAGTTTGGGGTGTATATGATTTTTTTTTATTGTTTTAAAAAGCAATCTTTTATGCTCACCAAGGCTATTTTCTATTTTAAAATGTAGTTTATTCCTGTGATGCCAATTTTTAGTCTTCAGTGCCACATGATGTTTCAGAAATCATTCTAATATACTGATTTCATGCTCAAGAAATACTCATTTATTTTTTTAAATAGAAAGAACAGCATTTATATAAAACAGAAAACCTTTTGTAATATTATAATCAATTGATTGTGTCCTTGTCTAATAAAAGTATTATTTTATAAAAAAAAAAAAAACTTACTGACCACAAACTTTTTAATGGTAGTGTATATTATAAAAAATATGATAATATACTATACAATTTTATCATAGTATTATTTTATAATATTGTATTAAAATATATTATGTAATATATAATAATATATAAAAAATGTGAAATATAAATGTACATTCACATGGATAAAGTCTCCAATCACATCAGAAGCCGACAAAAGCTGTGTTATTTTACTTTAAAGGTGCAGTAAGTAATTTTTGGTAAATGCTGTTGATATTTGAAATCATCAAAACAAACATGCCCCTCACCAAAAGGATCTGGCAATCTTTCGTTAATCTGGAGCCATCGCCAGCATTTTTTATTGTTTTCATAAAACTTTCAATATTTTGTTGTATGAATATCTGAACACACAATGCATCAAAAGAAAGAACAGAGCCTCTGCTAGCTTCATACATTCTTTTGTTTTTGTTGAAGACTTTGTCTGGGTTGGATTTAGAACGATGATCAAAACATTGATCGAATGGATCATGTCCATCAACACCCCCAAAGCTTGCACACATGTACCTCTTCGTAGGTTTGACGTTTCATTGGTAACGTAATAGTCTGGCTATCACCAGACCAAGCTCAATCTTTTAAGACTGAACATTAGTCTGGGGAGTCCGAGAGGCGTGATCAACGGGCATAGTTCAAATGACTCTGTATGCAATTGGATAGTCCTTCAACCAATCAGACCAACGATCCGAGTGACGTACTTTGCAGAGCGACGCGAAAACTCCAGGCAGGAAACGTGTCAACAAACGTGTTGGTTTGTAGCATTGATCATCGGTTTGCAGAAGCAGCAGCGGCATCGAGCGTTTTTTGCAGGTTATGCAAAAAAAACATGAAAGTGAGTGATATTTACACCCACTCGAGCAATTTGTTTGCTAAACTAAAGAAGCCATTGAGCATCGTCGAAAGGTTAAAAGGAATTGGATTGACGGTCGTGCCAGAGACGCTTCTCTGTCGTCATTGTGTTAGACCCACCAATAGCCAGGTGGATAAGCCAGTTTGTGATTGGTCCCCGCAGATTTGTAACGGAAGCAGGATAGAAAAATGCACAGGTTTCCTGCTTAGATGCTTAGATGTGCGTAAGCAATCTTCTATCACTTGTATCTGCTGCTTCACTTGTTTTTGGATCCTGTATTTAATTCTGCACTATTTCAGAAGATGCGTAATAGCACCCCCTACTGTATAGCAATGGAAATATGGATTGCCGGAAAAACTCGTCAATGGCAGGGAATACATTGTGTCATTGATGATGGAAAATCTCATCAATGGCATGGAAGCAGTTAAAAACCAAATAAGTGAGAACTGTTAACTCAAATCAACAATACATATGAAAACAATCAATTTGAGGCAGATTGCTATATACTGGTTCAGCTGGGGCTCATTCAGAGAGCCTCTGGCCTCTGGATTTTATTCATTTGCAGTCGTGTACTCTGACCATGTCAAATGGCGAACAAAAGAGTTCACAGTGAAACTATTGAGTAGACCACAGAGAAGAAACACAAGCTAGCAGCCCAAAGGCCAAGGGCTGCCTGTTGCTATGGAAATCCTGAAATTGTATACTTCCTGTCCCGACAGCGAGCCTGGAGATTAATTGTCCAAATTTGGCATTTGAAAAACTGCACCCAATGGGTGGAGATTGCCAAAGAGACAAACATCCTGAAACCAAACCAAACTCATTTAAACATTCAGAAACTCTGTGTAAAGTAGTACACCATGATCAGTGTCCTTAATGTGAAACAAGGTTCGTTCCATTGGTTTGTTTACCCCATCCTGCCAGTTCAAACACTGTGAGCAGGGCGACAGCAATGACTCTTTTGTTTGGGTCCAGAAGCATGAAGATGAGACTTGTGCGTGATCTTGATTCAGCTTGTCTTAGTACTTTCCATAATCTCTCAAAGCTCTAAAAATACAATCAGCAGATCCACCATGTGAGTAATATTAAATGTGGCATTGTGTACAACGGCGTGAGAAGGACAAGTAACCTTATAATATATGGTCCATTTAATTAAGCCTCAAGGAAGGAAATGGGGCTCAAACCAAGTGCTGAAAATATAAAAGATCCCCTCTTTCCCTCCTCACAGCAGTAATTCAGACTGGGCCGCTCAATAAGACTGTCTAATTACTGAAAGTGCAGCTGCTTCTGAGACCCACATGTGTTTTCATTGGGTTTTTAAAACATGTGCAGACTCAAAATCATCACCGGACCAACAGAAGAGCTCAACAGATGAGGTTTGTCGCTTTGATTACATTTAAGGTCACTGCTGGCCTTATACACCCTGCGTTGCTGTCTGAGTTTACATTGGTGGAGTGGTTTGGTAGTAAAACGACTGTTAACTGAAAAGTTGTATGGTTCAGGATCACTTTAAAGTTTTAACATGCTAAATAACATGGTACTTTTTTAAATTTACAGTATAGACGACTTATTTCTTTCAATGTTACTTTTTAATAGTTCTAGTCAAGCACAAAACTAGACTGTTTAAACAGCAAAACTGCACACATATTCAGGCGTTAAATTAGGCCTTTTAAATAGGGATGCACCGATACCACTTTTTCCAGAACGAGTCCGATACCTTCATTTTTGGTACTCGCTGATACAGAGTACCGATAAAATACAGGTATCGGTACTCTGTATCACTGCATTTGTCATTTTTAAATGTATTGGGTAGAGAAACCAAAATAATATAAATCATATTAGTTGGCTTAATTTGTTCATCAAATATATATTTCCTTCAGTTATTTTCATGCTTAATTAAGCCTGCTAAAATGCATTGTATGAGCTTCTGTTACTTTCACTGTTCATTCTATTGCTCTATCATATTTTATCTTTCATTTAATAGCACAGCACATATTTAGAGCTGCTCCCGCAGGGCTCAGTGCTGAGGATAGGGTCAGTGGTTCAAATGCTTAGACACCAGTGAAATATAAATTTATTGTTCCAATTTTTATACAAAAACTACCAGCCTAATTAATGTGAATTTAAAACATTAAAGACAAGTAAGCAGTCCGTAATAAAAAAAATCACAATTAAATACAATAGAACAAAGAAAGGCTAGAAATTAAATAAACAGTGTTTTTGGAGTTTTTCAGGTAGATCTAACAGTAGTTTTCAGGTACATAAATTTGAATAATGGAATCAAATGTGAAATAACACTGCATATTCATAACTGTATAAATTAAATATAGATGGATATTTTTGTAAAGTTACAAAATGTAGCCTATTTAGTTAAGAGCAGTGAGTCATTTCTTTGTCCTTTGTTTGATTAACATTAAAACAGCAGCAGGTTTATTAGACTGCTCTCACTTTAAGACCGAACACATGGATCCCATTTGAATATAGGCTGTTCACTTGAGATATAACCGACTTTGTTTACTAGGATACTCGCCAAGACGGGCGTTTTTACATAATTTTGTGTGAATCGTCCGTACAAGCGCAAGACGTGAAAGATAATTCAATTCAGTATTCACTTGCTGTCTTAGGGGCGCGCGCTTTGGATGTTTGCGTCCATGAAACTTCTTGACCTTCAAACATCCTTGTAATAATGTAGGGAAGCATTCATTATACATAAATCAGGTAATAGTTCATGGTTTACTTGCATATACGATTTATTTTTAATCCAAATGACACATGTGGTGAGTGAACGATAATCAATCAAGAGCATTCAACAGAAGTGCTCTCTCTCTCTCGTCAGTTAATGTTAATAATAAGCTACATGCCTCGTTTTACTTTCTATGCCATTGACGTCCGACTGAACTACAAACTTACCACTGACCTCTGTGAAAAAGGGATGCGCTCGACAAGCTTGTGCGTTTGTAACGCTGCGCGCTCAACCATCTGCGCATTTTTCTCTTCTCCGCTCGCGCACCACAGCTATATAGGTGTTACTATATTTTGTTTAATATTCCACTAATTACATACATTTACTTCATAGACAGCCTTCTTTTTATCCCCATTATACTCTCTGTTGTCAGTGTTTCTTTGTCTGGACAGACACAAACACTGTACACACGCTGCCTGGTATCGTTTGTTGTGATCGGAGCATTTTTATGAGTACGAGTACATGAGCTCAGTATCGGGACGGATACCAATCGGTGCATCCCTAATGTTAAATTAGTAAGCATATAACAATGATGTAACATGTATGCATGCTGTATAGCCGTAAGTTGCTCCAGAGGGGTCATCCATGGAGCAAAAATCCTTAAGTCACTGATAAAAGTGTCTGCAAATTAGCCAATTTAGGCCTCAAGAGGGCATTTCACACTGCATTATCGTCGTTTTAACCTCGGGTAAAGGAACGTTTCACACTTGTAAATTATGAGCAGTGCCAAACTTAAAGAGTCTGAAACAGCAAATGAAAACCAATAGCGTGCCTCATATTCATGTGCTTCGGACAAACATGGAAACACTACGCAATGTATAGAAACAGCTGTTTTAGTGTTTGAGGGGGAAAATGTCAATTGGAGTGAAAAAGATTTTCATTCTTACCTTTAGAGTGTGAAAAGTCTATTCAGTATATAAACTTAATAGTACAGTTGGCAATAGCTATATAATATGAGGATGCACAATGCTATAGTCTTTATGTAATCAGGCCATGTGCTGCGCTCATCAAATGATGTTAACCCAGGGTTTAGGACTGTACAGTGTGAAACGTCAGCTTGTGGATACCCAGGATTAATTGTTAACCCCAGGTAAATTAAGAGCAGTGTGAAACGTGAAGCAAGATAACCCAGGGTTCCGTTTACCCGGGTTTAGAAGACCCAGGGTTAACCCTTTCAAGTGTAAAAAAATACACTTAGGTATTCCAGCCTCTCTCTAGAACATGAATCCAGACAGTCACAGTAACAGGAGCACAGCTGGGTCTTATGTCAAAGCATGAAAGTAGAGCTCAAACTGTACAACACACCCAGCCCTCTGACCGCCATCAACCGGCGCTATCTTAAATAAACATAAGGCCCACAATTGATGGAAGGGTATTCCCTGCTCTCACACCTACAAGTGAACATTGATCCTCCGAAGCCTTTGATGTGTCTTTAATCTCAACGAGGAACCAGAGAGGAGGAGGATGACTGTGTTACTTCCCCATAAACTCCCTCGCCATAGACAGAGCCCCATTAAAAGTATAAAGACTTCACTTTTGATTCAAATAAACCACCGTCAGGAGCCGCCCAGGGTTTGAAAGTTTATTTTAGAAGGTTAAGGAGAACAACCTTTAATTAGGACCGTGCGGCAAACCGAAGTGAACCCCTTTTTTAACCAGTTTTTCTCTGGAAACCGGGCTGGAGAAAGAGACAGAGAAAGAGAGGCGTCTCTCCACCTTTCCCAGATGTGCAACAGCTGTATCAAGTCAGCGAGTGCACCCAGACTTGTGGAGGAGAAAAAAAAAAACCTCTTCCTTATGCCAGTCTGAGAAATCAGTCTTTCTTGAACGGAGGCCCTGTCAGCGACTCAAAAACCATCCATATCCTGTTTGTGTATCGTCTGCCATGCTGCTATTTGGACTACAAGATTTAAATATATCCTTGCGGTGACTGGTCCCAGCATGTGGCCAGATTATACATACACTCAGTGCTCTGCTTTAATAACTGTATGCTACTTGATGTAACACTAATTATAAGCTATTCAAAGGACAAAAATTTAAGTTTAACAGCAACTAGGTCTGCAAATTTGTCCCGTACGCCTTTTAAATAAACACACAGAAACTCAGCCAGATATGCTCACGCACTTGCTCAGAACTGGACCAGACGACAAAATGAAGTTAAACCCACATGCTTGAACGTGTTCTTATGTAACGTAAAGGTCTAAATCTTATATATTTGAAATGACTTAACGGGATTAGTACGCAGCAAGAATGTACATTTTGATGTCAGATGTCTAAAAGGGTGCCTCATGTGAGTCTTGTCAGAGAGATAACTGGGTCACTAATCGTATGAAAAGAGAAAGCGGTCGGTTTCACGGAAAGATGGGTCATCGAGTCTGGCTGGCTCTTGTGATGGCTAACTGACGTTGCAGTGCATCTGTTCCTGGTTGTCTAAATGGTTTGTTACCGCTCAAGGCTCGAGGCTAGCAATGCATTCCGTTTTACAGCTTTGATGATCTGCCGTTGCTGCCTCCATTGTGAGACGGAAAGTTACCTCAGGTAACGTCTAGCGCAACAAGTGCATTTACATGCATTTTAAAAGTTGATTTGAGTCAGACTAAGGTAATAATTTGTTGTTTTCAGATATTAAATAAGATATTGCTAATTATGTTGAATAGTGGTAGATTTAAGTTTTTGTTTGCGATGCAGTTTGTGCACAAGTCCGGAATAGAGATCAGCCAAAATAAAACGAAAAACCGCCCGGTTCCAATATGTGCCAAGTCGACCGGTGCATCTCTAATTTTAATGACAACAAATGAAAAAAAAATGTAAACAAAATTAATACTTCATTTTCACACCATTTATTTCAACGGAAAAACAAACAAGAATCTTACCTTGAGACTGAGCAAAATCCTCAGGACTCCAACTCTCTGCCACTCCACTGGCAACCATGGCGATGATGCCAACGCAGGCCAAACTCCTCCACACCGTTTCCATGGTTACTACAGCAAGCTTCAGTGCAGTGCCCAGCCCTCTGTCCCAACATGTCTTCTGCCCTCTGATGGCCCCACGCTCACCAAAGTGACGCACAGAATTCCGGAGCCATGGCGGCTTCTCTTCTACGTGGATCCTGACGCTTCGCCTCTCAGAGTCGGAGGTAGAGGACGGGTAGTTCTGAGATGTGTACAACCGTGGAACATCAATAAGAGCCTCCCTATTGAGAAAAAAACATGTTAGATAGATGCAAAAGAAAAGAAAGAAAGGGGGAGTCCCTCGGCTGAACGGTTCCTCTCTGAGCGATCAAACATGTCGGCTTGGGAGGCGGTTGTTTGCACCATGTCGCTGGAGTTAATCAATCATTCCTCCTTTCACATCCAGGAGGAAGGAAAAAACCTGCATTCTAACCTGGAGGCCGCTGTTTCTCTTCACTCTGTCCCTCACCGGAAGAGTGCAAAAGAAAGGAAAGCATTGTGGGGTCAGGAGGGCAGGCTGACGTCTGACGCAGGCTATAAAACAAAAAGTCTTAGTTTGAGAAATGCCACAAGTGGTACTTGTGTAGTACCACTATTCCTAATGGGATACACTGAGAGAGGCCATGGGCTGTGTTTGGAATTAACACACTGCATAATGCATACTGGAGTACATACTGTGTGTGTATACTGCCTACTATTTTTTATAGAGGTATGCAAGTGCGAGCGCACACATAATGACAATCACATTATCACTGTTACATGTTAAACACTGTAACATTGAGTTATTTTTAGTTACATTTAAGTTTTTTAGCAGACGATTTGATCCAAAACGACTTTAGTCATTTATACATTTTAATTCAGCAAGTAAATCAAATTATTTTGCAATTTACTTTAACATAAAAAGTAAAGAAAATGTTATATTGTAAAAATTGTGATTGATTTTGCCTCCGTCACACTAAAAATAATAGGTTATGTCATGTGCATTGCATTGTGGGATAGCATATTCCTTTCAGCGTGTTTTGATTGTGTACTGGACTTTCGAAAATTTCATGCATATAGACAATGTGCATACTTTGTGTAGCATACTGCAAATATTATGATTAGAACGGTAGAGCGCTATTTCAAACCCAGCAATGCACAAGATTTATCAGCAATGTGATCAAAATCAACAAAAGCTATTCTACCTCTTCCTCGCCCCACTTCCTTTTTCACTATTCATTCCTCACTCCATGCTTTCTGGGAAGTGGTAGAAAGAAATGCCATACAAGCCCTGATGGGTGAAGAGAAACCAAGTGCAGACAAAGGTAATCAAGAACAGATGGGAAATTATTTGGCAACATAAGGATACAAGTTGACTGTTGATGAAAAAAAGGATGAACTCAAACTCAAGAAAGAGAGGGAAATGCATTAGAGGGGTTAAAAGAGGAGGAAAGTGAGACAATTTGGGTAAGGGTGAAATAATGAAAATGTAAGTTGCACACTCACATCCATCAAGGATAACTATTCCTGACCAGTACCAAGAAAAAAAGACAATGGCAAAAGTAGTATGTCTGTGTATGAGGGAGATTTGTCTAATTTCTACAGAAAAACTGTTTTGGAAAGTTATTTGAAACCACAGTGCAAAACTCATCCAAGATTTCTTTTGCCTCAAAATAAGCCATGTTAAACTGCTTGACAATATTCTACATACCTCCTCCATTAAAAATCAAATACTCACTCTATCTTCATTGAAAAAAAATAGCGTCAACAAATAGGTCAGGACCCAAAAGTGGCCTCAGAGGCTGATGCTGGTTTTAAGTTCCCCTCATTTCCTATAAACTGCATTGAAACAGCTTAAGTTCAGCAAGCTAATCTTAAAAAACACTAAGAGGTCTTTGTCCCCTACAAATAGTGATGGACTACATGCCCTTTCAAGCCTCCGGGATTTTTACTGTTATTTCCTGCTTGGCAAAAGCCTCTTTACCTACATTACCTCTTGTTAGAGTCTTGTTATATTGTAAAGTTACTAGACTGAGATCAGTGGTTTTCATTAAAACATTGTCTTATCTAAATCTTGGAAAAGAAGGGCTAAGATTTGGTCCTCCATGTTCTTCATTTGTGTGTCACGAACTATGCTGCTTTGAGCCTTGCCAGCCAGCGCAAGCATTTTTGATAATTTTCACAAAAATTTCATGGCCGCCAAAATATTTTGTTGTATGAATAATCTGGACATGCCAGATTTATCAAAAGTTTATCAAAAGAAAGAACAGATCCTATGCTTTTAAACAAAAATATTTTAACCTATTGTGGCAAGCAGGGTGGGGCCGAGAGCCGTGGGAATGGAGCGACAACCCAACAAACCTTGTTGCTTCATGAATTCTTTTTTTAAAAACACTTGAAAAAAAGCTGAGAAAATCGTGTTTTTTGTCAAAGACGTCCAAATCGGATTCATAACGGTGATCAAAACATAGATGGAATAGATCGAGTCCATCAACACCCCCAAAGATTGCACAGACCTATAGCTCTTCCTGGTTCGACATTTCACTCAGTAACGAATGATTACGCTATGATTAATATGCTGATTTATTATTTATATGCTGTTTAATGTTTGATTATCTTTTTTTTTTTTTTTTTTTTTTTTACATGTGCATAAGCAATGCTTCTATCGCTTGATTTTGCTTCTTCTTTGCCCGTGTTTGGATCCAAAGATTACGGATACTCTTTCAGAAGGTAATAGTGCCCATACCGTATAACAGTAAAAAAAACATGGATTGCCGGAAAATTCTGTCAATGGCGGGGAAAGAGATAAAGAGCCGGTTCTTTTAAGTGAATAAAAAAAAAACGATTCTCAAATGAGTGACTGTGAGTTAGTTCTTTTAAGTAAATCAAAAAAAATATATTGCAACTAGGGATGTCCCGATCCGATCCACGGCATCGGTATCGTGCCGATACCGGCCCAGAACGCTAGATCGGATATCGGAGGGGAGAAAAAAATATTTTAGGGGTGGAACGGTACGTGTATTCGTATTGAACGTACGTTCGGTACGTGCGTCACGGTTCGGTGCATGGATTTACACGGAGAATACACGGTATAAAAATAAATAAAACTCGTGTGCACATTAATTAATGTAATGCGGAACTACTGTTAGATACGCGCGCATAGACATATGCGGGTTCTTTAGGGACACCTAATCTGTAGCCCCACCTTAGCTCTGAACGCGCGTCTATTTCGCTTCAAACGCTCGCTTTATCATTATACGCGAATGGATTCAAAATGTTCAAGCGTCGAACTAGACGCGATAGACGCGAATTTGACGCTCTATTCGCGTTTGGTGTGAACGCAGCAAAATGAACAGGCTGCGATGTCAAGATTGCAATGCTGGAATGTGTGTGTCAGTGTGTGTGTGTCAGAGAGAGAGAGAGAGGCACGGGCGCGATCGAACAGTGGAAACATAAAAACATACTCCGTCATTTTGTTCATACAGGACATCATTAAAACTGCAAAAAGTGTTTAGCCTACTTTATATTTGTGTAAAACACAACATTGTGCTTTTGTCAAACTGTAAACTCTTGTCAAACTGTAACCTACAACTGTCACCCAACCAAAATGACACACACACACACACGCTGTTTAAAAGCAAAAATTATCTCATCTTTTGGACATTCATCATATTGCATTGGTTTTCATTTCTTGTCCTAAAACAGAGCACTAATCTGTTTATTTTGAAGTTACACATTCTACATTGATTAAAAAAGAAAATCAAATGTGTTTTTAATGGTAGGGTTATTTTATACAGAAATAAATTATTTATAATTCAGATGAGAATAACGTTAAAGTTAATTAAAATTTTAAGGAAACAAATATATTGATTTGAAATATAGCAAATTAATTTTAAATTCATTCAGGTACAATTACTAAACATATCTCAAGGTCTTTTGAATAAAGGGTGGCAGTCTTTCATTATCAGCTGTTGTTGTTGTGGACTATATACTGGAGAATTATTTGTTCTCCATTTGAGTGAGATGTTTTTATGTGGCTAATTGAGCAAAGTGCTTCCATATATTTTATTATTAGTAGTATTAGTTCAAGAATAAAATAAAAATATCGGATTGATATCGGTATCGGCAAATAGCCAAAACTGCGGCATCGGTATCGTATCGGAAGTGAAAAAGTGGTATCGGGACAGCCCTAATTGCAACCAGTGTAATCCGATTCTCTAACAAATGACTCTAATGAATTGGTTATTCTTAGCTAAATTAAACAAATTTGTTTAATATATAGTTAAGGAAGAATTAAAAGCATCCTTAATGGAGTCGTTAATGAAACTATAAAGGAACCAGAAACATTAAGAGGAATCAGATTCATTCAGTTCCCATCACTTAGTCCCAAACCAGTTATAATTAAAAAAACAATATAACAGTAAAGAGAGAAATAATTCAACTTTTCCAGCGAATGATTCACTTGTCCATCTGCAGTCTATTTTGTGATAAAAACGCAGCCCACAAGCAGAAAACGGAGCTCAAGCCACAGAGGCCACAGGAAGATATGATCTTGTAGAGCAACATCTCCTCCAAAAAATTCAGCTGTGGCCTTAAAGGAGTTGAACTCCGTAATTGGCTGCTCTTGGGGGCAAATCAAGAACAAGAAGCATCTGCGGGCTACAGATGGCGTGTCAACATATACTAAATGTGACACGGAATTTCAGTAAGGGTCTTGTAATCTGTTAGTGCAGACATGAGGTACAAAATGTGTATGATCTGAGATGGCAAGAAGCACATTGTGCTGTCAGACTACACCGGCGGAGACGGGGAGCCATCAGGCACGAGTAAGACTCTGATAATTAAACCCACATGACAGACTAAATGTAAAGCGCTCTCTGCAATGGAGAAATCTTTGGTCTCAATCCTCTCTGGAAACTAGGCAGTCTCTCTTCATCGCCATTTGGATGACATGCAAGCAGTAAGTCTCCTCACTTAAGCTTGACATTGCACTGTAACAATATGAAAGAGCAGCAGACCACTGGTCTCCACAAACACTGTCTTACCCACTAACAACAAGACTTGATTTACACAAACCAGAGGGTTCAAACTGGGAAAGACCCCAAAAAACTAAAACTTGGTGTATCACACTTCTCAATTCATTTTCCGCTGGCTCTTTAAAATAAACAAAGCACAAACAAGGGAATTAAGATCATGATCACTGATGCACTGTCAGCAGAAGTGACTTATGTAACAACCGGTAATGAACTCTGAATCCATCAACGGAGACCATAATGTGAGAGCTATTCATGACCGGCTGTGGAGCATGAACATTTTAGTCAGCTTGCAAAACCACACACTCCTGAACCAGCCATGAGTTTACCACACTAACCCTATAAACACTTGGGTTTTTTTCTTTAAAAGAAAAATAGATTGTTTATTTTATGACAGAAATCATCTATTAAACAATGAGCTTCTTCAGTTTTCTTATGATGTTCATGATGTTCACCAGCAGAGGGTGGTAATCTAGTGTAGAGGTTTTCAGTCTTTTAGATGCCACAGATCCTCAAATATGCTCATGCAAGGGACCCTCATACTAAAATTTAAAAGGTGTAAAATACTATTTATAATTTATTTAATGTCTATTAGCTTACTATAGTACTGTTGTTTGCATTATTTATATTAACGTATGTTTATTTAAATCTGTTTTAATTATTTATTTTAATCCATTTTTATTATTTGTTTATTTTATTTCATTTTCTATAAAAAAAAAAAAAAAACAACCCTGGACTAGTGGATCTGAGCTGATAACCAAAGATTTAACCAAATTCTTTTTCATCTCCTGGAGAAACATCAGGGTTCTAACCTTTAGACCAATGCATTTCCATGATTTTCCATAACTTTTCCAGTTGTTCATGATTAAGCCTTTCCAAAAACCATCACTCAAAAGAGAAATATCAAACCAATGAAATATAGCTGAAATATTTCTATTCACTAAAACATTTCGATGCCTTTTTTCAAGTCCTGGAAACATGTTTTTTTTTAATTATCTGATATTTACTTATTTTCCATGAGCGTGGGAACCCTGGATCAGTTCTTGAAGTTACTTTGGATAAAAAGTTATATGCAAATCAAGATGCTCTGCTTGTAACAATCCTAAATGACAAACATAAGGCCGTGTCTGATATCAAAGTCTAAATATTAGACTTCAGCGGCTATACCCCAAGCTTACCAAACTCTCTCTGCCAAATGTAGATACGGACAGACAGCCGTGGAGTCGTGCCAGGAGAAGCGCTCGCTCTTCCCAAACCTGTTCCTGGAGCCCCCCCAACAGTACACATTTTGGATGTCTCATCTGACACACCCATTTCAGCTTTTGGAGCCATACTAACAAAATGATGAGTTGAATCAGGTGCGTTTGATTAGGGAGACATCAAAATTTGTATTATTGGGGGGCCTCCAGGAACAGAGTTGGGAACCACTGCACTACCTGACAGGGAGCAGGTCTCCTAGGCGTCCTTGTTGCCAACTTACGCATTCAAACTACATCATTTATCCAACTTTCAAACGTCCATGTCTCGAATAAGCCAAATGGTGCAGTATTATGCTTATATAATGACTATGTATTTTTATGAGGGAGACTGTTGAACTGTGATTCTTCATTTTTTGTCTACCAGTCATTCCATTTGATAGCAGCTGTAATCAGGCATTAATGGAAATATTACAAGAGCAGATAATTTATTAAATCGCTTAAGGAACTGGACGCCTTCCTCAGAGGCTCCTGGCAAACCCTTTGACTCTGCACCCCACAGACAAAGAGAGATATTTCTGCTCTCTGCTAGAGTGATCACCAGCAGGTCTGACAGCACTGGTGCCTCCATCATTTTAGTTTCACTGCAACTGTGTTACAAATTGACAGCATAATAGACATGCATATGTGTCCCTAAAAGTTTTGCGTTCAAATAAGAATGGTAACCATGAACGGTTACAATGTATTCATTAGCACGTTTATCCATAGTAAAAGTACAAATTTGACAACGACCTTACCGTTTAATTGTGCAGGAATGGGCAATTCGGTGACCCTGAGATTTACCGACCTCCGTCTGCTCTGTCGTCCTCCTTCAACACCGGGTAGGTCTCTGCAACATACTGAGATGAGCCGGTGGACTGTGCTCTAATGCTGCGTGGTTTCTCTGTTCCTTTAGTCTAAACGCTGACGAGAGGAACTGAGTTCGGACTGCGCGTTGGTGATGTCCGAATCGCGAACGAATCGTTCGTTTGAACAGGTTCTTTTTTTAGTGACTCGATCGAGCCGATTCGCACGGCGGCCGTTGGAGAGACCACCGTGACTAAAACTTCCTGAACTTTAACCAACTTCAACATAATTATTATTATCCTTCACTACCCCCACACACTATTTTAAACATTTTAAATAAAAACGATAAACGAAAGAGTGGACTTAAACTGAAAACAAACAACAAATTTGGAAACAATTATAAATACGACATTAAAAGTGCTGCAAGCAAGCGACTTTTAAGGAATGTAAATAATAGCCTACTTCATCATAACGATTATGCTTCAGTACCCCGGGCCAGACCCATTTCATTTTGAACATTTTCAATAAAAACAATAAACGTTTAGATAAACGTGCCTCTCAAATAATTTTGCGCGGGCAGTAACGTTAGCTACGCTGAACTTGAAGCGGGTTTCAGTTTGGAAGCCGCGAACTGCGAAACGTTCTTTTCTTTTCATTTGTCAACAACGGATTACACGTTCTAATAGGCTATAGAATAGAAGTGAACATGCTTTTCATCGCTGGAGGGAGTTCCAATTCGCCTGGAGGAATTCTAAAGCGCCTGTGGTTTGCTTCTGCTTGACAGGTAAAAACTACCATGGTTACGCCAAAGCTGGAACAACCACATCTCTACTTGGAGGTTGTATAAAGAGGGGCCTAGTAGTGTTTACTAAAATCGGCATGACATCATTAATGATAAACACTGCAATATTCTATAAAAAAAATTAGAATTGTCAATTTTCCATTTCTATGGGGGTGTATAAACAAACTTGTGTGGCTATCCAATCCAATTAAACAATAGAACCTGCCGATTTATTATCAGATGATACCAGTTCTATTAATAGATTTTATTTTTTTTAATAGCCTATTCACCAGTAGGCCTACGGTCGCTAATCGAATTATGATTCAAACGCGAAATACTTTCTTACTTCAATTTTTTTTTGTTCTATAAATCCCTTATATTTATAACAGAGACATAATTTATAGGAGATGGGATGTGATCATCTACATAATTTCTTGTTGAACTGATGGTGTTACAACAAACACTTACCGTTCTCTAAAACATCTGTAAATCGTTCGAAAACTCAATTAACAGAACCGTAGCAGAACAAACGTAAAACGCCGCGCGGGGACTTCTGGGAACCATTCGAATCTTTTTGAATAGTTTCTAAAATGAACCGTCCGAACGAATCGATTCTTTATAATGAATCAGACTTCCCAATGCAACAACGTTCATTTGCAGGAAGACAGACGCTGAACGCTGGGAGGAGCCATCGCTAAAGAACAATCGCGCTCTGTGAGTCGCACTGTTATATTCGCTTTGATGAGCTCGTGCTCAGAGGAGGCCGCCTCGACTCGATCACCTGTTGGATATCGTATACACCCCCCTCCCCCTCCAAACAGAGCCGGATACCACATGCACATTCGTCAACAGTTATGTATACCCTCAGAGGAAAACGCGATTCCTTTACCCTGAAGAACATATATTCTGTTCAGTTTTGGATCTAGGAGACCCCAAGGCTTTTTTAATCTAAAAAAAGTGTCAGGTTGATACTTAACGACTTATTTGAAATCGTGTGAAAACTGATTAAAACAATTTTAATTTCTAAAACACTAAAAAGGGTTCTGCTTGTTGTCTTCAAGACTCTAGGTTAAATACATCAGTAAAGACAGTGGTTTCACATGGTAAGATTGTCATTGTGTTTTTGCTGTGGTCCAACTGACCCCAAACAGAAACAGATTTAAGAAATTTTAACATTTATATTTTTATTATAATACACTTTGAACATTAGGAGTCTCTGAGAACCCAAACATAAATATAGTAAAACAGACTCAACAGAACATGAGGATTAAATTATCTTCTGATTCTGTTTTTTTTTATACACACTATTCTATTCTGTTCTATTTTATTATTTTTATGTGTACGACAATAAAATCATGTAATGATATATTTGTTCAAGAGAGTTTTCACTGTGCATTGCTCCAAATAATTGTCTCAAATGCCTTAATGGGTCCCTAAACCAACTGAATAAAAAATAAATGAACCAATTTTTTGTTTTAGGCATTAGTTTGCAGCACAGCTTTTCTAAGCATTCAGCGGTTGCATCCAAAGACTTGGGTGAGAAAGTAAGTTACAGTTTTTGAGAAGCCTGAAGGGAATACAAATTTGAGTGATTCGAGCAGCCCACACAGTTCACCTGTGTTCACAGAAACACACAGACCCATACGCACACATAAGCGCACACGTTTTCTCTCAAGCTCACACACACATACACACTAAAACTTGGCAAGCATAGAAGCCATCTAGCGTACAAGCCAGATCAGAGAGCTTCATCACTTCGGCAGACTAAATACATTTGTTATAACTCCTTCACCAGTTCATCCGTGCCGTGTCTCCTCTCTCTCTCTCTCTTTCTCTCTCTCTCTCTCTCTCTTTCTTTCTATCCCTCTCTTCCTGGATTTCAGCTACAGACCACGGTGAGTGTTTAATAAGATTATTCTGGCTTTTTTTGGCTCTGTCTGCCAGAGACCGTCTGTTCTTATCTTATCCCGAGGCAAATTCCCAACCTTTCAAGGTCGATCAAAATGTCAGACGTGTAACATGTGCAAATGAGGAGAGATGTTAGCAAACGAATGTTCGGCAGAGGTCAAATACCGTACAGACACATAACCATTGCATTAAATTAAGATTGTAGATATCAGCTTAATTTGTAACATCTTGCTGGCACATATGTATGCATGTTAAGCAACACTTTTGAGAGCTGTCTGAGCAGATGTGGCGTGTTGTAAAGCATGTTCTTAACACGGAAAAGTCAAGTGTGCAATTTTCGAAACCTTATCTTTAAGCTGTGCAGTCTACAGCTATTTTTTAAATATTGTATTTTTTATGATAAAGCACTGCCAAAGTTTGAGTTTTTAAAATACAGGGTAGAATTATTATTATTAATAGTGTAATGCCATTTTTTGAGTTTTTGAATGCCAGCATGGATGCAGTTTTTTATCCATTTGGAAATATGATATGCTTATGGTCAGTGTTTTCTAAGTTCAGGTCATTAAGTGAATTCTTAAAAAATTACATGAGGTTTAGCCAGAAGGGTAATATGTCAATTTGCAAACATAAAATTGCATCACTTGCACTGCAAAGTAGCAGAGAATTTATCTGTGGCTTCAGAGACGAAGATACAATATTTGTTGAGCTGCTGAACAGGTGCAAAAGATCTGCAGATTTTCACCCCAGATGATGTTAATTGGTTTTAACCAAATGTGCAATTGTAATTTCCGAGTACAGACCATCATTAAACAAATATAAAATGTTATATATATATATATATACATGAATATATATTTGTGTGTGTGGTTTTGATAATTAGATATTACTAACACATTGTCCCATTATTTGAATTATTTTGCACAACTTGTGTCATAGCACAAAACAGGTAACACTTCTTTTAATTCAGCTTGTTTGAAACTAGTGTTTACCAGACTTCATTATTTTACCATAAAACGTTATACGCAGTATGTGGAGCACTGAATCACAATGGTTTCACTGCTGTGAGTTTGGTGGCAAGAATCCAGACTGTTTCACTGCCCAAATGCCCATGATATTTCAGTGGTCCTGTGAGACCATCTAAATATGGGCACAAAATCATGCAAAGTTGGACAAGAAAAAGTGTAATAAAAAAAAACACAAAGTGAGCAGTCTTGAATGGGGCAGGGGTCAAATAGCCTTTTACGTATAGGAAAAAGAAAGTTTTGCTTTCCATTGTAGGCTACTTGGCCTTTTTGAATAAAGTTCGTTTCCATTCAAGGCAGTTGAGTTTGGGTTTATGGACATAAACATTGTGAATATTTTGGGCGTCATTAAGCAACGTAGTTCAGATTCTTGTGTTCAGAACATGGAAAATCTGTAAATGCGATGAAACATTTGTTAGGGCATTTTATTGAACTCAATCAAAAGAGCTGTAACAACTCAGTTTTCTTAGCTTTAAATTCATCTTCAAATTCTTCATGTACTTCTAAACAACCTTAAAAATGAACGTATGCCTCAACACCTTGATCTTATTTTCGTCTTGAATAATTTTCAAAGACGCTCATTTTCAAAGCTCCTTTTATAGATTAACAAGACAGCGAACACCCATCTCTGATGTTTGCTTGTTTCTAAATGCATCTGTGAGACATTTTGTTCGCAATGAAAAAATTCACGCAATACGGAAGAGAAGATTTTTCGATGAGGTTCAGCCGCAATATCGTCACCCACTTTTCACACCGGAAAATAATGTTTAGACAAACAAATTATTAAGTTCCATTACACTTTCCGCTGAACATTGACAAATTTATCTTGAAGTTACATCTTTGACTGCTGAAAATACAAATTCAGACTAGTAGGCTTACTAATAGTAGGCCTAAGTAAGCCTACTTTCCCAGTATTATATACAGTTTTTGTGTGTGTGTGTGTGTGTGTGTGTGTGTGTGTGTGTGTTCTAAAATGGTTTTAATTTAAATATAATTTATATAGCTTGAAAAGTTAAAATGTATATACATTTTATAGTTAATATAATTTTGGAATATGCTTGTACTGTATATAATTGATAAATATATACATATGTATTAATATAATGAATCCTCTGTAGGGTCACAGGGATGTTGGAGCCTAACTGAAATATTTAAATAATAATATACATATATATGTAGTGTGTGTGTGTGTGTGTGTGTGTGTGTGTGTGTGTGTGTGTGTGTGTGTGTGTGTGTGTGTGTGTGTGTGTGCGCTAAAGTGTATGTAGTTTAAAAAAATTCAATCCAACGAAGCAGCTAACCAATACCTTATAATTTACTTTTTAATCATATTGTATAAATCCTTCATGGTGCGCTATATATTCAGGGGTAACATAAATAATAATAGTAAACAATTGCAACATCACACCTACATTAAGTTCCAGATGTAAAATGGAAAAGGATCAAATTGCCTCATTAGACTCATGTCTCCTCTCAGACAGTGCACTGTCCCCCAGTGTCTTTGCTGTGGCCTGTGGTGGTTTAAGACAATGTCTGTGTGTGTGTGTGTGTGTGGCTGCGGCAGGGTCTTTCTCTGTGTTTTAACTGTTATAGCACTTACAGGGAGTAAGTGTGGGCAGCTCTGTGTCCAGGAAGCTGTGGTTTAAATCAAAGCTAGGGTCCTCCATTTGTTGTCACTTCAGGTGATTCCACCTCAGAGCATGTTCAAACTAGACATTCTGAGATAATTTGCATAAAATTATGGAATCTAAAGTGTGAGGTGCAGAGAAAAGCAGTTGGGATTTTTTTTGTGTGTGTGTTTTTGTGCAGTTTTGACTTTTGGTGAAAACATGATGCATACATGTTTCATTATTGACCTCCTACTCTCCTACACAGCATTAGCATTCAGCCACTGGAAAATGTTCATCACTACATAAAGAATCCATTATAGACACTTGGTGCCACATTTGCATCTTTTTGCCTTTTTTGGTATTTTTTAAGCAGCTGCTTCATTTTCTTTCACTTCCCGAGATGTTTCAATATAGCATGTGTCTGTTGACAAGCTTAGGAACATTCTTGAAGCATCAGCACCTGCACAGGGTGGAGGGTTGTCATATAAGAGTGGCGGGGGCGGGGAAGGATATGTCTGAGTTTCCTGTTGTGGTGATTCGATCCGAATGCGAGACTTTGCCGGTTGCAAAGCAACACTTAAAGCACCAACCACACCAACTTTTACTTTGTCTTATTAACTATATGTTCCTCTACACACCAATAATTTGATCACACAGGCCCATCAAATGCAAATTTTCATGTTCAAGTCATAAAAAGAGGGAAGCTGAGAAAAGAGGGAGAGATGCGTTCAGACGGGGAACATCCTCCCACATCCCACATCAGCAAAAACACATGCTCACAACAGTTTGCCCCATTTTGTTGAACTTATCAGCCGCTTCAATCTGTCTCGCTCTCTGTCTTTCTCTGTCAAAACTTCATTTTCCGCAGCTTCTGATCTAGTGAGGCTCTTCGACCCCTCGCCGTCTCCATCATGACCGACCCTGCCGCGGACCTCCCGTTCTTCTATGGCAGCATCAGTCGCTCGGAGGCCGAGGAACACCTGAAACTGGCTGGCATGGGAGACGGCATCTTTCTCCTGCGCCAGTGTCTCCGCAGCTTGGGTGGCTATGTCCTGTCCTTGGTCTGGAACCTTGAGTTCTACCATTACTCCATAGAGAAACAGCTGAATGGCACGTACTGCATCTCGGGTGGGAAGCCTCACTGCGGGCCTGCTGAGCTCTGTGAGTACTACAGCAAAGACCCAGATGGGCTCGTGTGTACCTTGAGGAAACCCTGCCTGCGATCAAGCGAAACGGTAATCAAGACGGGCGTCTTTGACAGCCTGAGGGACAATATGCTCAGGGAATATGTGCGCCACACCTGGAACCTGGAGGTAAGGGTTTCAAAACAGGTTTGATTCTGATTCGTTGACCCACAAAGTGTTGATTAATATTTGGTAATTGCACGACTATGAAATAGTAGGGGTGTAGCGATACCCTCCCTCGTGTCACGATTCGATACATATCATGATACTGAAAATTTGGAATTTCATTGGGGTGAAATGAATAGGCTTGGACTTGGTGCTGACAACCCAAAGCACAATGGTGACACCACAATAAAAAATGTCATGATTCTGAAGCTGATGTGATTTAAATATGTTTAAATAACGTAGGCCATTTTTTACTGGTAACATAAGACATTTGGCATAATCAGGACCCTCAAATATTCCCCCATTGCATTATTATACATTATATTCAACATGATGTATTGTAGTTTAATGTAGTAATGACACTCAATTTTTCTCACACTATCCACGATACATATTGTTGCATTTTTGTATTGCGATACATTGTGACGGGATATGTTGTTACACCCCTATGAAATAGTACGGTTACATATCACTCTTCAGTGTTGTATGTTTTTAGCAAAACACATAATCAGGGACATATGGAAATAGTTCAACACAGAACAAAAACATAATAAACTTGAAAAATGTTCTGATCCACACAAATGATACAGCCTTATACATGAAGTAAGGTATAGTTTATAAAAAAATTATAATAATTATAATAATAATTGTGTCGTCGTTTCCTTTTCTGCGGAACAAAGAAGATATTTTGAAGAATGATTAAAAAAACACTGAATCATTTCTCAAACTACATGAGGGTGAATAAATGACGACATAATTTTAATTTTAATCAAAGTTAAAGTGGAATAATTGACTCTAAACCTTAAAATTCTTGTAACTTAAAATTGACGCGTAACAGCTACTCAGCTTTACATTGTGGCCGAAATACATTTGCACATATTTTTGATTATCCTTTAAATAAGCATGCATTTAATTTCTTTATAGTTAACCGTATAATGGAGTGCTTAAAACTACATTTGCACAGAGACACTTGCAGAAATTGTCTTGCGTGCCGTGCACATGAAAAGAGGTCTCAGGGTTTTTTCCTGCAAATGACACTTTAGATGCAGCGCTGTCCAATTCCCCTTATCCAAATGTGTTTTACTCCCTTTTTTAATCCATTTTATGGTTTCTTAAAAAAAGAGGCATTCTTACTGTCACGCTCCAACGGTGAGGAAGGAAACACTTGTGCATGCTAGCAGATTTTTAATGACTTTTAACTTTTTATGTTACCTTTTTTAGGGGGAGGCCATGGAGCAAGCCATCATAAGCCAGGCCCCACAGCTAGAAAAACTGATTGCCACCACAGCGCATGAGAAAATGCCCTGGTTCCACGGCAAGATCCCTCGGCAGGAGGGTGAGAGACTACTGTACTCAGGTTCTCAGCCGGATGGAAAGTTCCTGTGAGTGAAGAGCTTGGTTCATCAGACGTGACAGTCTAAAGTTTTCCAGCAGCATTAGTGGAAAGGTCATGATGACACATGGGCTGCTTTTAGATGCAAATGAGATGAACAGTATTGTTTGTAGCAAAGATAGAGCTGGGTCTTCAGTGGTGTCGTGAGTAAATTCAGTGCATGGATGATTACAATGCGGTATTTACTCATCTACATTGCCTCAAAAAGCTTCCTCTGCATCATGGCCTGCATAAACTGCTAAACTCAGAAAGATAGTCAGTAGGATTGGTCAAGATCACATATTTAGTCCTGTAACATAATTTAGGCCAATCAGCAAGCACATCGGAATGCAAATATGTGACCTCCCAGCTATAGGAACGTTCGCAGAACTTTGGCTAACGCTCTGGCAAGGTTCTCTCAACGTTATGAATACATTTCGAACGTTCGATCAGGGAACATTCAAAAGTAAAGTTTCCATAGTGTTTGCAAAATGATGAAATGGAATGTTCCCTTAACAGTCATATAACCCAGAACAAAAAGCTTTTAAAACATTTTTTTTTAAACTAGACGTTTTGAACGTGCAGGGAACATAACTTAATGGAAACGTTAGCAAAACATTCTTAGAATATGGTTTTGTTAGCTGGGCTGTGATTTCTAATTTTCTAAATCTGTTTTCTAGAGTTCGAGAGAGAGAAGAATTTGGGACCTATGCGCTGTCAGTCACTTACGGAAAAACTGTATACCATTATCAGATCTTACACGACAAATCAGGGAAATACGCGATGCCAGAAGGAACTAAATTTGACACTGTGTGGCAGGTATGCTTTACCCATCAAAGAGTCTGTCATCTCATTTTACATAAAAAAAAAATACTCTTCTATGCTTTCACGATGTCTTCTATACTCTCACGGTGTCTTCTATACTCTCACGGTGTCTTCTATACTCTCACGGTGTCTTCTATACTCTCACGGTGTCTTCTATACTCTCACGGTGTCTTCTATACTCTCACGGTGTCTTCTATACTCTCACGATGTCTTCTATACTCTCACGATGTCTTCTATACTCTCACGGTGTCTTCTATACTCTCACGGTGTCTTCTATACTCTCAATGTCTTCTATACTCTCACGGTGTCTTCTATACTCTCAATGTCTTCTATACTCTCAATGTCTTCTATACTCTCACGGTGTCTTCTATACTCTCACGATGTCTTCTATACTCTCACGGTGTCTTCTATACTCTCAATGTCTTCTATACTCTCACGATGTCTTCTATACTCTCACAATGTCGCCAGACGAAACTGCTTTTACAAAATTACATTTAACATTTTTCTAATTGAATTAATTTAGTTCCATTAACATTTTAAAATGCCTTTTGACATAGATGTTTATGTTTTGTACAAAAGCTAAAAGCTACGGGTTTTTTTTTTGTACATACTGTGGTGTTTGGCCAAAATAAAGACAAAGTAAATTTAAAGAACTTAAAGATTAATTGAATTGAAAAAAGTATTGCACAAAAAATATTTAAAAAAATATATAAAAAATATTTTAATTTATAAAATATATTAATTATATTAATTTGTAATCTGGTCGAAAAAAAAAAAAAAACTAAAACATTTAATTTATGACCATGTTAAAATTTTGATATACAAAGATTTCTACATAATCACATAACCCATAAACCTTTTTGTATTATTTTATTATTGTAGTTGTCATTCATGTTTTTTTTTCGTTGTTTTTTTATTGTTTTTTCTTATAATCATATTCCTCTGGAGGGCAGCTGGTTGAATATTTAAAGATGAAGCCTGATGGTCTTGTGACTGTACTAAGAGAACCGTGTGTCAACCAAAGCAATGCACCAGCAAGTATGAACTTCTATTCATCATAGAATTGTGATTTATGTAAAACATATATCTCCCAAAACTGCAAAATACTGTTACACATATGCATATGCATATGAACAGGTATCAGTTCTTTAGCTATAAGAAATATGCGTGAGTGAAAATAGCTAAGATTCTTTCTTCTTTTTTTTTACTTTTAGCTCTTGTAAATGCTCCGGTAAGTATAGCTGACAGAACACATCTATTTTTTGAACACATCTAATTATATAATGCATGTGGTAAATTGTTTTCTGGGTTTCTGTTTGTGTGTTGCAGAGGAGGCCGAGAGGTAATGGATACACACCGCCCCCTATGGGTATGTTTATAGTTGTACAAAATATAAAAGTTTAAACAATCCAACAGCAGTGATAAAATCAACAAATATGCCTATAAATTTATGTCAAAAAACAGTCCAAGTCTCAGAGTCACAGAGCTGTCTTAGTGATAAATCCATAATCTTTTGGCTATTACTGCTAAACCATTTGGAATTGGACCACAGTTTTGCAACAACAAGGATAAATGGCTTAATGCAGCCTAAAATATTTACTACAGAGCTGCTTGCATTAATCATGTGTTTCCGTTGGAATTTCTATGGGTTTTTAGAATGCTGGTTTTCCATTTATGAGTAAAATAAGGTCTGTGTTAACAAAACCTAAAGAGACATTCCCACAATAATACCTCAAATGTGAATTTTTAAACCGTTGTGCGCTTAAAAAGTCTTAATTTGCCAACATGTTGCTACTTAAGAACTACAACTACTATAAGGATGTTTATGAGGCTGAAAACGGTTGTAGGATGAAGCACCTTATTAGCAAAAAAATTAGCGTTAAATTACAGCAAATAACCATTTCACAAAATTACATGCAAAAAAACGTAAAAATACAGAATTGACTATACAGGTCAAATTAATTAAATTACAGTATATTTCTGTTGATAATGGCTTATTAAACCGTGGAAAAACAGATAAATTATGTCAAATTACATTAAAAAGAACATTTAACTTCCCGGTTAAACTGTAAATTTAGGGTTTTATAAAGTTATTTTATAATAATGCTGTCTATCTACAGTAATTTTCTTTTAATATATAGTTTTTCTGTGTAAAATAACTATGAAGTTATGTATAAAAATGCAATAAGTACATAAATTCAAATATTTTATTTTTACAGATCCGATTTCAATTTGGATCTTTGACCAATCTCTAATTAAGTACTTAATAATAGTACATTTCTGTTAAATTAACTAAATTTACAAGTACAGAATACCTGCACATTTACAGTATTAGTCATTAAACATAAACACTGAACATCAAGATACGTGAATGATATGAAATACAAGCTTAGTATATAATTTAGAACATGTAAAAATATCCACATTACAAGGCAATTGCTGTATACCTTTTTACTCTAATATAACTTATTATTTTATACATTTACAATTATATTTTATCCAAAGTGACTTACCAATTAAGAGAACAATAGAAGCAACAAGTGCAGTGACAAGTCCCAGTTAGTCTAGCACGGTACACATAGCAAGGTTTTTTATTTGTTTTTATTAAAACAAAGATTTAGTATTATTGGTTCAAGTGTTTACGAAAAAGATGGATCTTTAGTAGTTTCTTGAAAATGTATTGAGTTGGGCAGGTCATTCCACCAGCAGGGAACAGTCCAGGGAAAGGTCAGTGAAAGTAATTTTGTGTCTCTTTGGGAAGACGCCACCACAAGGCGCCGTTCACTTGCAGAACACAAGCTTCTGGAGGACACATAGATCTGAAGCAGTGAGTATAGGTCTGGATCAGTTGCAGAGGTTTGACTGATGCTGGAAGAGCTGCCAAGAGAGCATTACAATAGTCCAGTCTGGATAGAACAAGAGTTAGACAAGGAGTTGTGTAGCTCCAATAGGAAGGGCCGGATCTTTCTGATGTTGCATAAGGCAAATCAGCAGGATCACAGCAAGGATGGTTTGGCTGAAACCATAAGCAGTTCTGTCTTGGCAAGGTTGAGTTGAAGGTGAAGGTCATTTATCCAGCAAGAATTTTCCATCAGGTAGGCTGAGATGCGAGCTGCTACCGTCAGATCATCTGGCTGGAATGAAAGGTAGAGATATGTGTCATTAAGATAGTAGTGATAGGAAAAGCCATGTTTCTAAATGACAGAGCCTAGTTACAAAAAAAACAATAGATGGGTGGAATCTTGTTTGCCATGATCATCTGCTTTCCACATGACCTGAAATCATAAAAAAAAAAAAAAAGAATTTTAAAACTCAGTATTACATTTACACATGTCAGAATATTATGTTCCACTGGGACAATGCAAAACCTCAACTGACTATGATCTGGAAGCTGAGCAGGAAAGGCTAACAGTGATGTTTTGAGCTGCCATGTGATTTTAGCTACATTTATAGAAAGTAAATGTAGCCTATATGATTTACTGTGACTTAGCAAGCATCAGTAACTGTCCGTTTAACAGCCGAAAAAGGCTGCCTATGATGACCCCCAGGCCATCCAAAATGTAGATAAGTTAATTTCTTCATCAGAACACAAACATTCTATCAATTTTTATTTTATAAGCCTAATATATGCACCTATATGCATTCTATAGCTAGTGCTACGTGTTGAATATGCCAGAATATGCGATTCATCATGTTGTGCTCATATTCTAATCTAGTCTCATGTGCTTTCCTGTATCATTATCACCAAGTAGGCTACAGTAGTTTACTGAATTTGATTTCTTAACGGACTTGATAGAGTTAGCCACGTTAACCCTTACGAAAATTAACCATGGTTTAACTACAAAGAAAACAACAACAACAACAACAAAAACCTTGGTAGACCTATTTGTAGTAAAACTGTGGTTATTTAAAATTACCCGACAGATCAGCTAACCGTTGTTGGCGAGACGAAACAATGGAAAAGTAATGGCGGCTAATTTGAATCTGAGTCATCGCGCGCACAAGCACACACAAAGCCCTGATTGTGCAGCAACGCACATTTGGAAAAATAGGCCTATTCATAAAATATACATGAAATTAGGGGAGAATAAAACAATGAAATGATGATCAAAATGAGCATCTATTTGCAAGACAAGATTAAAACACTATACAATAAATAATATTTCAATACAGGCCTACTGTGTAGCCTACTGTATGTACAAATACTATTATTTAATCTAAAAAAAAACTCACTTTAACCCCCACATGCTTAATGATCTTCAAGGAAAACACTTGAATGACTGCTGATTTCTTCAGTTATACATTTTTTTCTTTGTTTTCTAATTTCACAGAAAGAATCTGTAAAATATTACTTAATATTTTATGTAAAATTTGTAACAATGTAAAATTGATGTAAAACCAAAATACAAGCAATTACCTCTAAATTTAATTGCAAATATCTGTAAAATAACAGGCATTTCACTGTATGATGACAAAACGGTAAAAAAAAAATACAGATGATTACCTGTAAAATTACACTTTTTTTTAACAGTGTAGTTTAAAGCAAATGTATGATAGCATGCTAATAACATCTGCTGTATTGTTGTCCAGTGCCTTTTGGATCCGATTCTTCACGTCCATCTTTGCCTATGGACCATGATGCATTCACCAGTCCTTATGATGATCCAAATGAATGCAAGAAGAAGACCCTGTTCATCAAGAGAGACAAGCTCATGGTCGACGAGGTGGAGCTTGGTTCGGGCAACTTCGGCTGTGTCAAGAAAGGTGTCTTCAAAATGGAAAGGTAAGTACCAAGGGTGAAAAGCATACAAATGTGTGACAGTTTAATTTTTATAAAATCTTACCTAAGTTGTTTCCTTCTCCTGTGTAGCAAACAGATTGATGTGGCAATTAAAGTGTTGAAGAACGAGAATGAAAAATCAGTAAAGGATGAAATGATGCGAGAGGCCCATATTATGCATCAGCTGAGTGACCCGTTCATCGTGCGCATGATTGGACTCTGTGAGGCCGAAGCGCTCATGTTGGTGATGGAGATGGCCCCCGGTGGCCCGCTCAACAAGTTTCTCTCTGCCAAGAAGTGAGTTCATCAGAATAAAACATTTATAAATTACTCTTTATATGTGTGTTATTAATATATAGTCGAAGAATGTAGAAATGGTTTTCTATAGAGTCTGTTATGTATTAAAACATAATACTGTATGAATAAAATTTTATTTAGTGTATGAAATTTAGATTTTTATAAATAGTGACCATAAACTATAATAAATATAATAAAAAGGTAATTTATTTGTGTTTTTATATATTGATATTTTTATTTATAGTTTGATATTTATATGTAATTTTATATTATGTAAATGTAATATATATATGTGTGTGTGTGTGTGTGTGTGTGTATTAGATTATATATTATTGTATGTTTTATTTTTTATATAATTTCATTTATATTTTCATATTTGAAAAAACTGTGATTTTATAAATTTATAAAAGCCTAATATAAATTGATTGTGAATTGAATTGATGTGAATTGATTTAGTAGTGATTTGTGCTCCGCTTAGTGTTAAAGTGTGAAAGCTCTAATCTGAATTATGGAAGCAAATAGCCAATCAGAAAGTCATAAATTAAAACCTTGTTCTGACTAAATCAGAAAATACCCGAGGTGCTCAATAACATCAATTTACACTGATACTCTTTTTGTTCCTTTCAGGGACCAGATCACTACGGAAAACATCGTGATGTTAATGCATCAGGTCTCAATGGGGATGAAGTATTTAGAAGGAAGGAACTTTGTGCACAGAGACCTGGCTGCACGTAATGTGCTATTGGTCAACCAGCAATATGCCAAAATCAGTGACTTCGGCCTCTCAAAGGCACTGGGTGCAGATGACAACTATTACAAGGTGGGCTGTTCTCAGATGTTCTGCAGGAGAAACACAATTACATTTTAATTATAGTAAATTGTGTTTCTATATAACACTTTGTAAACACTGTTTTAGGTACTTATTGTGGTCTTGGAGAAATGTAATCTTTTCTAAACATTTGTAAATCTTCTATATTGTACTGTCAATATACTAACAATAGGACCAGTTCCTTGTTCCTGTTGCATGACTAGTCACATGACCATCAGTGGCCCATTACAGAAATATAGGCCCGGTTTCACAGACAGGATTTAGATTAAGCCAGGATTAGGCCTTAGTTCAATTAGGACATTTAAGTAGCTTTTATAAACGTGCCTTAGAACAGAACATTACTGGTGTGCATCTTGAGACAAAACAATGGCACTGACATATTTAAAGATATGTCAGTGCAAGTTGCTTTCAGTTAAATCATGCATTTTAGTCTGGGACTAGACTTAAGCCTTGTCTGTAAAACCGGGGGGGATAATGTCTAACAAGTTGGATGCTACCTATGATGGTGCAGGTCCAAGGTTAAAAGAATAGTCATTCAAAGTATGATTTTGTATGTGTATAGGCCCGTACAGGTGGAAAATGGCCTCTGAAGTGGTATGCGCCAGAGTGCATTCATTTTCACAAGTTTTCCAGCAAAAGTGATGTTTGGAGCTTTGGCATTACGATGTGGGAGGCCTTCTCCTTTGGAGGGAAGCCTTATAAGGTAAATATTTACACTGTCACATTACTTACAACCAACTTAAATGAGTTGCTCGTGTGACTTTTCATCCATTTATTTTCCCCATGAAGAAAATGAAAGGCCCAGAAGTAATGAGTTTTCTTGAAAGTGGTAGCCGTATGGATTGCCCAGCTGGATGTCCTGAGACCATGTATGAACTGATGAAAGAATGCTGGACATACAAGTAAGTATAATCTAATGCCATCAAGTTTCTTACTTTAGCTATGTTTCCGTCCAAAGTTGTGACAAAACTTATGCGCAAAATTAGAATATTGCATAAAACATTTGCAGATAAAGCAGCGTTTCCATCTCATGTGTTCAAGAGAACAACATCATCACTTCCAGGGAAATTGGCACAAAATATCTGTAAAAAAAAAGGAAGTGCTGCGATCGGGGAAAGCCACTGTGACTCTGTTTTTCTACATCATAAATGACTAGCGTCTCAGAGTGCGCAGACGACACGCAATATACCCTTTCATGTTATCCTGCGTTCGGATGCCTGGTGTTTGGGAACGCAATCATGTGAGACACTTCTGGCAGGTCATTATGCTAAATTATTCTGATGAAAGACTTTGGCTCAGGCATTTCAGAATGATCAAGCCAACATTTGAGATGCTGTGCAATGAAATTGATTCACTTGTTAGACTTGTTATCCAGTTACATCCACTGTTGAGGCAAAGTCACGTGTGATTTATTTATTTATTATTTTTGCACATTGAGGGATTTATTTGGGAAATGTGTTTCCATCGTAGTTTATGCGCATGTATTATCGGAATTTGTTTTTATCTGTCTCAATTGAGTGCGTATGTTTTTTATGCAGATTTTTTTTAATTTATGCACGTCTTGGCGTTCCCATACAGCGTTTTTATTTATTTATATTATATCCCAAAATGCACATAAAAATAGGTGGGTGGAAACATAGCTATTGACATTATAAACTACTAGTCATACTTGTCTGTTTGCTTGTGTGTGGATGAGGGACTGAAGCAAATATGAATAACTTCTGAATGACGTCTGACTTTTGTCTTCTGCAGGCATGAAGAACGGCCAGGCTTTGTCAAAGTGGAGGAGAAGATGAGAACTTTCTATTACTCCATTTCCAAAAAGATACCGGATTACATGAAAACAGAGAATGGAAAGCCTCCTAAGTGATCAGAGGAGCAAATGGAAACATTTCAAACCAGGAGAGAATGAAAACATCGGAAAAACTGTTTTAAAATATGTTACTGTAACATTATGTCTATCAAACTATCTGACTGAGCAATGCAAGTCATCTTTTTTTTATTATTATTATTAGCTTGTCACTATCAGTGCTCATGATACTACTTTTCAGCCAGTGCCTTTTTACTATTTAAATATGATATATAATAGTTGGTTATCAAAAGAAATCAAAAATCAAATCAAAAGTGTTTCAGTTAATGCAATCAGATGGATGTATTTTCTCCATACATTAACACTTTCAAGATGAAAGTATGCTACATATTTACTCAAACTTTATGGTCTTGTTCTCTTTGTTAAATATTCTGTGATTGTATGTTTCCTGCCATTCCTTTTGTTTAAGAATATATATGTTCTCAAACTTTTGTATTTTAATTCATTTTGTAACAGTTCTTGAGTTTTCAAACTTGCAATAAACTGCACATGCCTCATTACTTCTCCCTGACACCTTTGTTTATAAATAATTTACTTGGTAACACTTTATTTTACAGTGACCTTGTTACATATCATGTACTTAACATAGTAATAACTTACATGCAACTAACTCTCAACCAAACACTAATCCTACCCTAACCCTAATTAATATTACTCAGTACTTAAATATAATTACACTGTAACAATGAGAGTGTTAAAATAAAGTTTAACCATTTAGTTTAATGTGAATTTAAAAGGCTGCTTTTTAACTTTTAAGCTATAAATATCTCCAACACATGAAATGTTTTGATGTTAGTGTGTAACCATAGTGAATTCAATACACTTCCTTCATGTTCAGTGGCAGACAGAAGAGGCTCTACTGATGTTTCAATAGAGGAAGTGTACTTTGCTCAGCAGGGAGGGGCTTGTGGTTTCCTTAGAAAGTGTGGACTTAATAATTGTTACAGTGCGAAGGCCACGTTCCTTTTAACTCTATAACAATTGCAAATACAATGTGATTACAATAACGAAGAACGTTCTTGAAAAACGAACAAAATAGAGGGCGGTGTAAAAAGGCGCTTCACATCAAAGCGGAACAAGAAAGGCGCTTGCTCGCGGTAAGTTTGCTTCAACTTCACTGTACGCTTCGAAGACATTCGCTTTACAAAATCGTTTTTTAAATACGGTTTGGGTATTTAATTCGCGCTTTTTACAAAGGTTATTTTGTTATCGTACTTATGTGTTTCCATGAAAGTTAAATTTTTGTGATTATCACTCCCGGTCACGCCATTAAAAACGACATCGTCATACGGAATTAGCGTGTAGACAGACGAGAGTCTCGCGCAACATGTTGTTTCGCTTTTTGTGTGCGTTACTGGGATCCATTCATTAAGAAACATGTACAAATTCACATGTTTACAATATTTAAGTTGTGTGTGTGTGTGTGTGTCATTAATCAACATACTATAGATATTAGCCTATAGAAGATGCTGGAATCCCCCTGCCCTGGCCAATAAATGCCACCCATGGTGCCCTACAGGAAATTACTCAGAAATTCATAATATTCTAAATATAATTCCTGTGTATACAACCTGTTCAGTGACCAACATTTCTTTAACATGCAGATATGATATATTGTATTGTTTGTTCATCATGTTAATCTGAGAAAATCTGTTTTCTGTTTCTCACTACATTTTACCACTTGATGTTGATGGAAGAACAGCAAGCAAATTGGAATTAATCCTTGAGTTTGAGAAAAGAATCATGTAAGAAATGCATGAAAGAATGCAAGTATAAAAATGTTGATTCAAAGACTTAAGTTATTTCAGTGTCAGAGCCGAAAGAAAATCACAAGTTCTCTTTTTATGTGTTGTTTTGTTCCCACCTGGAAATATTAGAGGAGGTCTTGAAAAAATCATGAAAATTAAGAAAATCCTCTTAAAATATATATATTTATCTTGTTTAGCGTTAAATAATATAAACATAAAATATTGACTAGAAACTGCTCTTTATGTGTGCAGTGTTATGAAATCTTGTTCTCATCATAAAATGAAATCATTATCCAAAAGGTCTGGGAACCCGGGAGCGGACAAAGTTTGACCTAGTTTTATTTTCTCTCCCTTTTTCGCATTCAGCATCCGTCCTCCCTCAGAGTACAATCGCTGATTACCGAGAAGCCTCCACACAATATTGTCATTGTTTATCCATCCTTTAATTTGTCATTTCAGGCACCCCTGCTATCAAAAGGCTCATTTTAAACGCATCACACAACAATCCCGTCCTCCGGCAACCATGTCCATGGCCCTAAAACAAGTCTTCAACAAGGACAGGACATTCCGGCCCAAGCGCAAGTTTGAGCCTGGAACGCAGCGTTTTGAGTTGCACAAGAAAGCACAGGCGTCTCTTAATGCCGGCCTGGACCTGAAGCAAGCGGTGCAGCTGCCGCATGGCGAAGACCTCAACGATTGGGTGGCCGTTCACGTGGTAGACTTCTTTAACCGCATCAACCTCATCTACGGCACAATCAATGACTCCTGCACAGACCAGACCTGCCCCATTATGTCCGGCGGGCCAAAGTACGAGTACCGCTGGCAGGACGAACAGAAGTACAAGAAGCCCACCGCTCTCCCAGCACCCAAATACATGAGCCTGCTAATGGACTGGATTGAAGTCCAGATCAACAATGAACATATCTTCCCCACTAATGTTGGTAAGGACCACATGATCCAAAACACTTTGTTGTTGACCAACATTTCCTTAATTTGTTGGATGCGTTTAGTTTTTAATCAAGTTAAAAGTCCAAAGTATACTTCAGTTTTTATGTGTATGCAAGGGTACATAGTGCGCGTGATGCAAATTTCGTCACCAGAAACAGTTTTTTGTAACCACGTGTACAGACACCCAGTTTTTGTAACCATACGTACTTTGTATGCACAGGTCACACATTACAATTGAATTGAAATTCCGGAGACTGCAACAGCAACATATGCCCGTATTGACAAGCGCTTGTGTAAGGGGGTTATAAGATAGTCGCAACTTTAGTTTCAAAGAATACAAAAACATTTTTATCTGTCATAACTTCTGGAGAAAAATAGCGCAGACACTGGACAAAGATGAAACTTTCTAGAGCGCATGTGCCGACCGCCTGCATTCGCGCACATTATCAAACGGAGTATACTTTGAAAGGCTACGTGTTCGAGTGTATGCATACGCGTAAAAAAACGGAAGTGTTCTTTGGGCTTTGCAAAAGTGTTACCAAACAGTCTTTATTAAACTAACAACGGAACGCTTAGGAAATCACAGGAGCTGAATGTTAACACAACCACACAACATTGACAATATTGGACACTGAACAGAAAGAACTCAAGGCTTAGGGACTGTTTACACGACACCGTTTTCAACTAAAAACTTTCGGCCATTAATTTACATGACAATGGCTTTTTGTGGGCGTGAAAATGCAAACCTTTGAAAACGGGTTTCAAAGTGCAAGTTTTTGAAAAAGATACCGTTTTCTTCTCCGTGTTAACTACAAAAACGAATTCGTGAAAATGGTGATGTCATGCGCATGCATATTACATGTTCAGTCTATAGGCGCGTAGTGTTTCTTTACAAAGTGACTGCCAACTACTGGCCTGGCATGAATAATACAGTGTTTTCGTGGATCCGTGTGAGCAGGGATCGTTTTCACAACATTGGTGTATATGCAAAAAAAACGCAAAGGAAAAACGTTTCTGTTTTTAGTACATCATTGTCGTGTAAACGTACCTTAAGATTGCTGACAGTTTCCATTAAGTCTACTGGTAACTTACAGTTTTCTTCATTGTAGATTGAATATCAATATTGCTAGATTACTAACATTAAGGTTTGGGGTTCGAGTTAGTTTGCTTAGAAGGAGTGAATTAATTCATTATTAGTCCAAAATGTATTTTGACACCAGAGTCACACTTTAAAATGTATGAGATACATTGCTCATATAGCAAAGTATGAAACAAAATGGTATCTGCAAACAAATTATCCAGGACATTTTCTTAGAACGTTTTGGAGTCATTTTTACACTTTTAACCAACTGACAATTTTAGTAAATATACAATATGAAATCAGTTCAGAAGTTTGACACCCAGAAAGTGTCTTTTGTTAGTATGTCAATTGGTTTATAATTGAAAACTTTATTTTGTGAAATATTTTGCTTGAAACATTGCTCATTATTCTTTAAAATAAATGCCACTTGATTTGACATTTTGCAACGCAATAACATTCAAACTTTGTAAAATGTAGCTTAAATGCCCAAAATACTGTACCTTTTGAGGTTTATATATATATATATACATACATATCATTTATTTATTTATTTATTGTCCTCTAAACCTTTGTAGGTCATCAGAGTGAGCTATGCAGAAGACATTTGAAGATAATTCTAGTATGGCACGGCCATCATATAGGTCATCATACAAGTATAACATGTTGACCATTTGAAGCAGCATTTAAGACATTAATAAACTATGAATCAAGATGTAGTTTGTCAAACATGCAGAAACCTTCGGGATGGTCAGGTGCAGTGTTTGACCTCCCTGGCTTTGTCTCATTATCTCCAACCTGCCATCTGACATCTGTGGTGCCTTTCAAATGGGGTCATACAATTTACAGTGGGATATAAATAGACTAAGTCTGCATATGGACCAGATTCTTAGAATGCAATGAGACGGTTGCAAAATCAGTTATGTATAAGGACATGGTTGTCTGCATACAGCCCAGATCGCAGGACTCTATTAATAAATGGTGCTGTGGAAATATGATTCATCATATCACGTGTCCCAGATAAGAAACGTATAATGTGAGGACGTGCAGATGAGAAAATAAAGTTTTAAAGTGAAAATGAAAATGAGTTTTCACTCATTCAGAGATACGAGACCCCTCTGATGATATCAGCAGACTCGATGGCATTTTTATCTTTAAGTTCTGGGTACACAAAAAGTATGTAATGCAACATAATGATGTTAAAATAATGATGCTGCCATCGGATATGACGGATATTTGAAAAGTATTAACACTCTGTTAACAATGTTTCGTTTTTGAAATTCTCGCTCTTGAGAAACACGTAGGTTATTCATGCTCTTTGTGGTTTATTTTCATTTTCGTGTTTTTTTTGTTTGTTTTTTTTAGGTACACCATTTCCTAAGACCTTCATGCAGGTAGCGAAGAAGATCTTGTCTCGTTTGTTCCGGGTATTCGTCCATGTCTACATCCACCACTTTGACCGCGTGAGCCAGATGGGAGCAGAGGCCCACGTGAACACCTGTTACAAACATTTCTATAACTTTGTTACTGAATTCAACCTCATAGACCACAAAGAGCTGGAACCTCTGGTAAGCATACATGTTAAAGAGAACAACAGTCAAAAAGCGCTTCTTTTTTTTTTTTTATCTGCAGCAAAATGCATATATTATATTAAATTCATTTTATATTACATTATATGTGCATTAAATTGCTATAGGAAAACATTACATAAAATTGCATCTGCAGTAAAATGCTACAGAAAAACAGTATATGATATTTTATCTGCAGAGAATGCTACAGGAAAACATTATTATATAATATATTTTTATCTGCAGTAAAATGCTACAGGAAAACATTTATTATATCATATTATTTAATATTATATGCCTGTCTATGTGTGGGTTTATAAACGTGTCAAAGTGAGTTCCCATAACCTCTTGAGAGCAGAAAGCGAGAAACAAAGAGCGACAGATACAGAAACAAGCGCTAATGCTTCATCTCATGATTAGTAGATAACAAGGCCATTTTGTAATGGCTTTGCTAATTGGTAGGGCCACACTAGGACAGAATGAGTCAGCAGGTTTGATATTCCAGCCTGTATCATTTTTTCATCACAGGCAGAAAACCCCTTCCTTCTATAGCTGCAACAGTTCATTCTCTCAGTTGTCACAGCTGAATTGGTGATGTGGGATCAGGTGACACCCACAGGTCCTATTACTGACATCAGGAGCTCAGTCACTTTGCAAATTTCCAAAGTTTTTGCATCTGTATATATAAACAAGGAAAGATGATCTTTATGTATTTCACAATAAAAACATAACATTTATATCTATAAATAAATAAGAAAGTAAAAGTCATGATAATTTAATATCAGAGGCAGGTTCTTTTTATTAGACAAAGCTTTTTGAATGCAGAGATGTGGTAGGTGCCTGAACATAATGTGATGCTTGAAACTTGTGGTTTGGTGATGGTTTATGTCATGCTAATGCAGTGCTATTTCCCCCAACAGAAGGAAATGACGTCACGGATGTGCCACTGAAAAGAGAGCGGACTTTTACATTCCAGTCAGATCAGGACCACGCAAATTTACGATTTAAAAGCAGACAAACTTTCAAAGACTTTATTTTTTATACACTTTTAAAGTACTGTAATAATCTATTTAGAGAGAGACATGTACATCTCTCTGTATTCTCATGTTTAGGCATATGGAGAGTATTTTTTATTAGAAATCAGTATTATCAGATATTTTTGTTTTTCCAAATTTGTTCTGAATCATTCCTTTTGTTCTGTTGAACTGTTATAATCTTTAACATGCAGATTATATTTGACTATTTATGTATGTGGTTGAGATATTAAACCCACTTCCTCTTGTCTGTGTATGTCATTGTTCTGTTCTTGGTTTTTGGTCATGTTCTCATCGCTAATTCTGACTAAAAACTTGATGAAATAGTACGACTTAATGTTTGACTACTACAACAAAAATGATATATATATATATTTTTAGTACATAATCCCGTTTTATTTCACCACCTGCTATGTGTGGATTTTTATTTTTTTTATATATAATTTCTCTGTGTCTGACTTAAATGAAAGATAATCCTGTTTCTCCAGCTCACTGTCTTTTCTGATGGTTTTGTCTCAGTCTCATTTACTCAGCCTTCTAATGATCTTCACAATCAAATCCATTAAATGAGATAGCAGTTAAAGGTAGACAGAAATAATTGTGCTTTTAGGCTGCTGCTCCATGTACGTGCAGGGCAACACACATTTGTTTCTGTCCACTAGATGGCAATGAAGGCACATCACAACATGAGACCTAGATGATGAAATGTTGTATTGAGTTAGATCACTGACTAGGTCCGCAATTTGGTAATGCAACTGGTTTTCATTATTAAACAATGCTCTTTTATAACTGTGCTTTCTTTAGCGTTTTAACTATGACTAATCAGCGATTTTATTTTATTTTTATTGTAAAGAGTATTAAGTATTTTTGTTTTATAGAGTATTTTAGTTTCATAGAGTATTAAGTTTATAGAGGTATTTGTTTTGTTGTGGAGTAGCCTACATGCTGAATAAGTGCTGAGTTGCACGTTTAGGAGAAATAATTATTCAGCCTCGGTTTGTTTGGATGATGAAATCGTTAACTGTAATCGCGCTCCACCCTTGCCTTAAACACCACCTCTGTCGCAATCTTTCTTCCGTCTGCCAGAAGAAGCCAGATTTTTCCAGTAGTCTCTGCATTATAATGAGTAGGCGTGTCTTAGTGTCATCCAACACTGACGTTGAACGGTATGACAACAAGGTCATGTTTGTTATGTTCCCATTCTCAAAGCCAAGTTAATATATACAGATTCAAACCCATTCAGAAAGCTAAAAGGGTGTACTTTGCCATGGTCTTTTCTTATAGGTATAATAAGCGTTTTCATGCACAGTTGCACACCGTTACTAAATGTAGCTTCCAACTATTCTACAGAAAAACAACTACTGAAAGCTATTGTTTCGACAAAGTATGTAGGCCTACACTAAAATATATTGCTGTTAATTCGTTTTTTAACTATAAATATAAAAAAATAATAAGTTGTGTAATTTTTATAATACATGTTTATTAGGATTTTTACAGCACCATTTTAGTTTTTCTATGCTGTACACACTGTGGTAGCCTAGTACCACGGTGATTTTAGATGGAGATACCATAATACTTTGATGTAATGCCGTGACTAAATACCATACATTAAATAATGTCCAAAAAGGAATCGATGCGTCCTAAGCATTTCCGTTTGGCTGATTCAAAAGAGTGATTCATTCACGATACGGACATCCCTCTGTAAAACAATGTAGCTGCACAAAAGCTGTATGCATATGGATACACGCACAATAAATGTTTTCTTTTCTAAATGTAGTTGTTGGAAAGAGTTACAAATGTCATGGTTAGGTTAGTGAGTTGCATCAGGCTAAGCATACGTCTGCTGCTCCGTTGCAGTGATAAACAGATCCGCACAATGACAGGCGTTTTCTTTCGTTTTCAGCAATAAAACAAAAACTCCTGGCCGTGTGTTACGTGTTATTATGTCCAGTAGGGGTTCAGCGAAAAAATCGGAATGTACCAGAAGAACTAGAGTGACGTGTAAAAAGGGGAAATGACACGTCAATGGGCGGAGTTTTGACCCTATGTTCCTAGAGTGCTGATACGTGCAGGACGAGATAATAACGCGAGCGCGCGCTGCAATCACGCATTGGCAGTTTCAAGCTGATTCAATACAGGGAAATGTTGCATAGTATATTATATACGTTGTATCCTGGTATTCTAATATGCTATTTTATACTGTTAACTAGACTACTGTAACCCAAGGACTCTTCATATACTAAAATAATTCTCTGAATAAATGTTATACAGTTATAATGTTGTGGAAAAATCGAGTTTATAGTCAACACATCAGTATGCACAGCGAAAATATCCTTAGATATTACTACATGTACTACATGTTTTAAATGATAAAGATAAAATAAAATGTAAAATGTTCTTTTGGAAACTTCTTTTGTATCCAATGATATTTTCTGGGATGGACAAAATTCTTTATTTAGGAGGAAAGAGGAAGTCTGTGTTTCCCCCCACTGTGTTTTCTGTGCTCGTCTGTCTTTCCTTCACTCGTCTGTCTATCCTTCTGCAAACACACAAGCTCTCACTTTCACACTCCACTGTCATCATACACACAAACACCTATCTTTCTCACTTTCTCCCCCAAAGAGGGCCCTCCTCACTTTTCCTCCTCATAAAAATATCACATGTTCCTGCACTGTACATTCAAATGCAGATAAACAGTGCAATCATCTCTCATACAGAATAAGCAGACAATACACTTCCTAACACACCCATAAAACCTCACCAATCAGATTCCACCCTCACAAACACTCTTTGAGCTGTACATGTGTGTGCTGCTGTTATTGACTCTGTTATGCATTCCCGCCCAATGGAGTGTTAGAATACCATTTGGACCCTTTTACGAAGGCCACATTCTGTTAACCCAGAGTACCCCCTACTCCTCCCTCTATCACATGGCTTGTTTTCAACATAACTTGGCATTTCATCATGTGCTTCTTTCCTCCCGAGCCCTGCACTGAACTTTGCGTAATCTTCAGGGCTGTTTTCATGGCTGAATATATAGGCCAAAACACACTGAGAGGGCAACTAGAAAGATAGACTAAAGGGAGGGGGGAAGTCACAAGATCTCCCTCAGATCCAAATGGCCCTAAGTGGCATTGAATTAGGTGACCACATGGGCAAATAAAGCCTGAGCCATCGGAGAACATAATATATAACTATTGACACAACCTTGTGAGTTTAGGATAAGTTTCATTGTTTAAAAATATTTGTGACACACTGCATCAAATCTGAAAATGACTCTGGTATCAAAACCAGTCTATGCCTACTTGGCTCATTGAAGGGGTCGAAACCATCAAAGCTTTCATTAGCACCAGCATGTGGATCAGTTACTCCTGACTCCCTATCTCCGACTCAGCATGTCTGTAAAACGTGCCGGTGTCATGACTGCGTGTGTGCACGTGGGTTCCGACATTCCCATCCATCTGTATCAAGATTCCATCGTGTTAAGGAAAAGGTGGGTTAGAGTTCCAATTAAGATGAGACTAAGTTTCAAAATGTAACAAAAGTTGTTCTATTGTGTGTAGTCCACATGCATTGTTCCTAAATAATCAACAAGAGAACTATACAATCAGAGAACTATGAACATGTGAAATTGTTGTTAAATTATTGAAGCATTAACTTCAAATCTCAAAGGGGCACTTCACTTATATATCAAATAATCATTTAGGTCAAAGGAGTTGGGCTGATAAAAATGATTTGGAATTCCTGCATTAAACAATTATACATTCATTTAAACCTGGTTTATTTACATCACAAAAGTAAAGAAACTTTTTATTATTATGAAATTGTAAAATTGTACGTGTATTTGCAACCTTAGAAAGAAACAGTCTTCTTTGTACAATATAAATACAAACTAATAAATGTATAGGCCTACCTTAATACAGTTATAAGAAAAAACATTTTATTACATCATTATAATTTCTTTGATATTTCCTTTATAGAAAGCCTGTTCTAACCAGCTGCTCAAACACTCACGCTTAGTCATTTGGGGTTTTTGACGATTAATTTGTCTGTTGCAGAATATTGCATCAGGCAGAATGAATGCTAGTTATAGCCTACTAATTACGTCATGTACGATTAAGATTATGGACATTTGAGGCTTCATCATACATTCGAGTGGATTCTTATTACTATAGCGGTGTTAGTTTACAAGGCTTTTTTTATTTTTTAGAGAAAAAGAACGAACAGACTAAAGCATTACAGCCTTTCTATTCACCTCAGGCTATAATCATAACATTCGTCGCCACCCCACGTGACTCTCTCTCTCTCTCTCTCTCTCTCTCTCTCGATGTGGAGAATGTATGGTACGTGTTTACAGACAGAGAGGAGGGGGCTGGTCTAACTGAAAGGAGGTGGGTAGGTAGGAAGGGGCGTGAGATTATAAAGCCGAGGATCGTCGCATGTCTTTTTGTACCTTCCACACATTAGTCCCAACCGCCCACGGCCACCATCTGCTGCTCCCGAAGCAGAGGCTCATACAACGGCGTCAAGCCTGGAGCTTTAAAGACAACAACGGGGTAAGGACGAGCTTTACATTCAGCTGATAGATCGATCGGGCTTGACAGATGAGCGGACTAAACAAAAAAAACTCCACGGTTTGATTTAAAAGGATGCTGCGCAACGGTCTGATTTGGTTTATTTTTGGCAGAGTGGAAAGGTCTAGAAATTACATTTGGGTCGGTTCAATATTGTGCTGTCATTTGCCTTTCTGAGGTTTGTGTTTCTTCGCACCGATTCCAAATGCTGATGGACTCTTTGCATTCGCTCATTGTATGATGTTTTGAATCATTCATTTGAATCATTAAGTGTGGTGATTCGTTGAACATCACTAATAACTGTTAGTGCATGTGATTAGTCGCGTAAAGAAAATAACGTATGTCGTTGAGTGGATAACGGACGGAAATAGCTAGCTTTTATACTGGAGTTATTCTTGGCTCAAGTCTCCGAGGCATATGCTAAATGCAAGTCCCTGCTTGTGACGTGACTTGCTATCACTGCGCCTGTAACGTTAGTCTCATTTTGTCTGTTGCAGTAAGTATTTAAAGGGCTAGTTGACTCAAAAATGAGTTTTACATAAAACGAAAGAATTATCATGTCATTACAAACTATGCATGCTGACACACAATTGGACATTTTGAAGAAAGCCTTTATATTCACTTCAGTCTTAATGAATGGTGGTGACTGAAAATGTCAAGTTTCAAATATAACGCAAAATCAGCATAAAACAAGTCCACACGACTAACGTTACCTTTTTTTTTTTATTCCAAGTCTGAATCTGGAGCAATACGACGAAGTGACTGTGAAGAACAGTCCAAGAAGTAGCGATGTGTGATTTGTGGACGAATGAATCATTTGAATCGAATCTGTTGAATCTCAATCTACTCTATTGATTCAATTTATAACAACAGGCAGGGCTGCGTCTCCCAAAAGCACCGTAAGCACAAGTAGATCGTAGAGATAATTGGTGGTAATGATTTTTACGATCTAACATCGCTTTTTTTGGAGGGGCAGCCCTGAATGATTTGTTCACGAATAGGACTGATCCGGTTCACGAGTTCAACTCTTTGATTCAATGATCAAATCACCAGTGAAGGCCAATAGTAAATAACAACTTGGCTTTGTTCTGTCCTCACACAAAGCTATAAACTAAAGAACACTTGCAATATAGCGTGTGAGTTGTTTGGAATAGTTTTATCGTGATTTTGCATCTTTTAGTCCTCGTTGCATGAGAAGCAGTTCTGCAGAAGAAAAAAATCTTAGTCAGAAATATACAAAAATAGTAATTTGCAACGATATAAGGGTAATAATAAACTATAATAAAATAATAATAACAAAATGATCCCTTTTTATATGCATTTGGTTATTGTAAACTAGTTACAGGAAATGAGTGTTTTCTATGTAATTAAATACATTGCCAAATTAACAAAACATTTTTTTTTTGTTTTTCTCAGGTTTCCCGTTTAAAGCACCACGGTTCTCAAGACATTGGATTAGCTAAGTGAATTTGATCACTAAAGCTAAGACCACCGTTGTTGCCGCCCTCCACCAGTTCAAATAAAGTCACAAAAATCAGGACAAAATGGTGCAGAACAAGATCACCGAAGTTACCGGATTCCATCGCTCTTTCAAGGTGAGAGTGCGATCTCGCTAGTCTCTACTGCTGTTACATGAATGAATGTTTAATTGCTTTGGCATTTAGGCAATGGATCACATAATTGGCACAAATGTCATGCATAAGCTAGGGTATTAGAGCTCATAGAAGACCGTTTAAATATTAAACCGAATGCCAGGAAGTTCCTAGTTATCCATTTGAACTCTGATAATAAGTATCTGCTGTGCATTTAACCAGTGTGTGAACTGTTCAGATTGTGAATAATCTCCTTTTTTTTTTTTTTATGTTCAGGGGCAAAATCCATTTGAATCTGAGGAATTTTCCAAAACAGGATCCCATCTCCTTGAATCTGCCTTCAATTTTGATTGTTCCGCCCGGCATGGTAAGTTGTCGTTGTTGTTTTTAATCCAACTGTTCCTGAGAAACCAGTAGGAAGACATGAATTTTGACAAAGCACTGCCTGTAATTCGTGACCTCACACCAATATTTACATATTTTACTTTTAAAGATACGGGACAAATAACATCCGCTTACTTTTTCCTTAGTTTAATCAAGCCACTATCTGTAGGTGTTTGTTCCTAACCACAGCGTATCAGGTTTTTAATTGGAACTTTCTTTCTGTTGTGACATGCAGACATGCCATCCAGCCGGCCCATCGACATCCCAGATGCCAAAAAGAGAAACAAGAAGAAAAAGAGATGTCGGGCAACAGACAGCTTCTCAGGGCGATTTGAGGGTGAGTTTTCTATTTTTTTTTTAATGGCTAAGGTGTTCAAGTATACTTCTACAGTTTGAAAGGTCCAAATGGGTTCAGTAGTTTATTAATAGAACTTGTTTTGATTTCAGATGTATATAAACTGCAAGATGAAGTGCTGGGGGAAGGGGCCTATGCTAGGGTCCAGACTTGCATCAGCCAAATCACCCACAAAGAATATGCTGTGAAGGTAAGATTCTTTAGTTTACATTGTTAAATTTGATTGAACTAACTTGAGTTGAGACAATGCAGGCACATCTTTGGGTAGTGTAACCTAAAATAGCATACGCTTGTTGTAAACAAACCGATACTCCACGTGCAGGATCCGTGCAGGTTATTGTTAGAAAGGACTTTTCCTTTGAAGCTGTCTCTTGGAAATTGAATCAAATGGGTAACGGGAATGATATTTCCCTCTTTGACATGCATATGTGACTGTAGTCGGTTTGTGCTGACTGGCACTGTTGCATGTGATTGGTGAGGGAATGTTAGATTCCTGCAAGCTGTGGTGAAGCTAAGGTCACGGTCAGGCCATACTTATGAAATTCGCACTTGTGTTTAAAAATGATAATATTACAGAATTCATTATGTAACATTATTTTTTTTTTTACATTTGTGTATTTACGTTGCAAACTGAACTGTCTGTGTAGTTTATTTGAGCAGTTTTTTTTTTTTTTAAGAGTAATGTTCTTATTTAAAAAAACACGGATGTTTGAACAACCTTAGTTATGTTATTGTAGTTTGTACAAGTTACAGAGCAGGCTTAGCGGAAAGACTTTGTTATTTTTGTTAGACCAGATTGAAGGCCAGCCAATCAGAGACGTGGAGTGGTCACATGCTCTTACCATTCGTTGCTCTCATTGGCTGGTAGATTGAACCGAGGCAGGAACATTATGTACTGGCAAGTCTGCCGAAACATAAACCTCAAGAGAAAGGGGGGACTTGGGTGGAGTTAAATACTTGTGTTTACCTACTTTTTTTTTTTTTTTGTCTTTCCCGCACATTGCGGAATCTAGAACAAAAGCATATTAGGAAATGTACATTGTGTGCCAGAAAATGGTCTTGTTTTCACTTTTTGATTTGAGGAAGGGAAACTTTTTTTTATTTTATTTTATTTTTTTTATTTTTTTTAAGCATTTGAATTTTTACATAATCTCTTTAAAAGGAAAAAACCTTTGTGTTCAACATTTAACAATATTATACTATATTTTTCTTATTGCCGCAAAGACAGCGTTGATTTTATTTGTTGTTGTCATACTTAAAATCCTCCTCCTAGATTTCATAGCATGTTTTCTTTCAATATAGCCAGCCACACAAAGATAATACGATTATTTAGGGATGTGTTTCAATCCCTGAGGAGGATGGATCATTACAAGCATTAGGTCAGTTTATGCTGAGATGGGTTTCAGACAACTCTCACCAGATGTCCTGCCAACCCCCTCTTTGCGTAGTTTGGGTTGGGGTGGGGGGTTGAGATCTGTGGCGTCCTAGTCTGAACAAAAGGAAAGGCTGAATGAAAACAACCCCAGTAGCCGTCTCAGCTGGGCCTGGGTAGTGTTTACAAGAGTGGTTTGATTTACAGACAGCGGTCAGACTCTATAGGGCTTCTTCCTAAGCTAACATGGAGATTTATGGGTGCTCTCACTCCTACTGTATTGTGTATAATGTATTTGCCAACATATTGTTAAAGAATTCTGTGCAACAAATAACATGTTTAGACTTCAGCAACTAGGTGAAATTTGTCACCACATCCCTCAAGTTCCCTCGAGCATTTATTATACCCTGTCATTTTTTTTGTTTGTGGTTTTTGAGAAGACTGATTGCTGACTCAGCCGTGTGGCGGCAGCGCTGGGGTTTTTGGGAATGCGCTGGCCCGCAGGCCTCATTCTTAACCCTGATACGCATTATGTGCTCGCCTGCACGCTCTCAATAGCACTGCTAATCCAGGGAGCTGGAAGAGCCGCACACTATCAGGAAAACACAGAGGCCTCGAATGGGGGAGGATGTGATTCAATGTCAACAGTAACTTTTGCTTGTACTTTTAGTCGTTGGACTCAGGGGGGTTGAATGAACAGAGTCATTGTCACTTAAAAAAAAAAGAAGATATATTTAGAGTTGTGGGTTTCTGTCTTAAAGGGATACATCCAAGACAGAAAAACATGTATGACATTCTTTCTTCTGTGGAACACAATATTTTGAAGAATGCTTCAGCTGTTTTTGTCCATTTTTGTTATTCAATTTTAATTTAATCAACTTTTATTATATGCAACACGCATACCAGTAACATTTATGCATATAATACAAAAAAAAGACAACACTTAACGTGTATACGTTTGCTAACGTACATACAATTGCCAAAGCCTTGGAGAAGAAAGAAAGAATTGATATATCACAAATAAATAAACACAAAAGCGGAGCGTCATACAGGTTTGGAATAACATGAAGGTGAAAAAATGGCAAGAATTTATATTTTTGGGTGAACTATTGCTTTGAAGTGGTTTAAACTGCTATGTTTATCACTTTAGGATAGTAATTTGTAACCAGTTGGTCACTGAGATTTTAAAGGGCGGTTGTCACCTCAGGATGTTGCTTCTCATTTTGTCTTTGATCCTAACCTGGTATCTTTTTCACATCATAGATCATTGAGAAGAGGCCAGGACACAGCCGGAGTCGTGTTTTCAGAGAGGTGGAAATGCTGTACCAGTGTCAGGGCCACAGGTAACCCATTCATTTCTTTAATATCTTTATCTGTAAATATAGTCAATAAAAAGTGTTACATGCGATACATTTTAATGGTCGACAATGTTATTTTATCTTAAAATGTTGTCTTTTGTCCACCCAACAGAAATATTCTGGAGCTAGTGGAGTTTTTTGAAGAAGAGGACAAGTTTTACCTTGTGTTTGAGAAGCTCAGAGGAGGTATGTGTGTTTTCTGTGGTGTTTTTACTTTTCAGAAACATTACCCAGCCTCCCCTGGGCCCAAAGACCAGCCCTGAGTAATTTAATTTAAATGTAAAGACCGCATGCACTGGTGTTATGCGTAACAATGTGGGGTTTTCTAGGCTCCGTCTTGGCCCACATTCACAAGAGGAGATACTTTAGCGAGCAGGAAGCCAGCATTGTGGTGCAGGACATTGCGAGTGCGCTGGACTTCCTTCACAATAAAGGTACGAGAAATCCTATTGGGATGGGTTCTTTAGGCCTGAAGAGTGGAGATAAGAAGATGGTGTTACACATGGGGGGTGGGAAAGGGAAGGTTATGGGGGTTTTTGGAAATCGTATCTAGTTGTAACTCGATCATATTTCATCGACTAGCTTGAGGGATGCGCACTGGATTTCTAGGTTAAGTTGTGGGCTGAAAGGTTTTATTCCTGTCTGTACTGTTGGGTGAGGGGATGCTAAGGTAATTTTAGTAGCACTTAGCAACAAGCTGTGTTGGAAACATTTGCCCCCATCGACAATCCTCACTTAGCCTGAATACCACACAACTAACGCATGACTTGTTTGTGCTCTTGTAGGTATGGCCCACAGAGACCTGAAGCCTGAAAACATCTTGTGTGAACACGAGCACAGGGTGAGTCTTTTACGACAGCATGTTTGGCTAGTCAGAAATTCAAGATGCACTTTGCATTTGTGGTTTAAAAAGTTTGATCAGATGATTTGAGGTTTCCAGGCAGACTGTAAACGCGTAGTCATGCCTGTCAGTTGCGGATAGTCATTTCGGAGCAGAAGTGATTTCCTGCTCACTTGTTTCTTGCAGATTTCGCCTGTGAAGATTTGTGATTTTGATCTGGGCAGTGGGATTAAACTCAACAGTGACAGTTCCCCCATCTCCACTCCAGAGCTCCTCACTCCAGTAAGTGTCTTTGTGACCCTGTGAACACCGATTCGCCCAAACAAAACATAGCATTTGGTTGAGAAACAAACAGGATAAGCCGTTAACAGCCTCCTCCCTAATGTTTCGAAGTCTATGGATAAGATGAACACATTGTCATTGTCGTTTCTTATCAGGAGGACCTGCTTTAATGCCATTGGTTGACTTAGGGTGGTGTCAGTGATGTAGCTCATTCTGATTGGCTAATTTAATCATTCTAAAAACAGTGCTGAGGTCAAGGAATGGTTTTATGAGCAGAATGGAACTTTTAAAGAGGCCAAATCTGTTGTGAAATAGTGGAGCAGCAGTATTGAGTCCATTCTTTGTTTATCTACATTCCTGTAGTTATCGACTTCACCATCTTATGGATAAGGTGGCTTACAAACTTACAATCTCAAATTATAACCGGTTACGGTTTCTTTCAAGATATTTGAAGCTCTTGTGTTTATCTCTGCAGTGTGTATGTGTAAACAAAGATCTGTCTTCAACTTCATAGATTTGAGTGATTGGGGCGAGACGGCTTAGAACAGGTGATATGGCTGGGGGTGGACAGTGAGAAATCCTCAGCATGGGGCTTTCAGGGTAACCCGAGTGGGGTCCATCAGCTTGTTGAAAAGACTATTTGTGGACTGAATAGTTAAAGGGTGAAAGGTTCTTATGTATCTAGTACGTAAACAATATGGGGTTTGTCTTTATGCCCTGTGCTTGCTTATTAGCCATAGACTGTAAAAAAAAGAAAGTTATTAGCCAATAGTCTCGTGTGATTCTGCCATAGGGGAGAGGGTTTGATTTAATACATTGCATGTATTTAAAGAGAGTTCACCCAAAATAAAATGATTCTGTCATTTACTCACCCTAATGTCATTCTATAATTGAAGTCCAATATTGTTTTTAAAACGGTTAAAACATTCTTCAATATCTCATCTTTTGCATTCCACTGAAGAAAGGAAGTCATACAGGTTCTGAACAGGGGGGTGAACTATCCATTTAAAAGTTCAAACTTTGTTGCACAGTGAGAATTAAATGAAATGAAAACATTCAGTCTCTACATTACAGAAATGCAACTAACTTCGTCAGGAAGGGATTTTTAAACTTTGAGCTAGTTTTTAGATTGTTCCAATTTTATCATCCCCTCCCCCAATGCTACTTCTGGACAGCTTAAGGAGAACAAGAATTCAACCCAAACAAACATTTCAAGCCTTTTTGATCCAATTTCCTGTAGGACCTTCTTCCTTCAGCACATTTTAGACTCCATTTCTCTTTTGTTTTTCGTCTCTGTGAATATTTCCTCAAGCCTGTCTGGGCATTATTCTTTCAATCTGTGTTACCACCCCACACCTAGCAACTGCTCTGTGATTGGTTTGGTGAGAGGGAGGATGAAAGGGGGAGGAGCATCTAGTGCACACTCTCTGGTCATGCACTCAACATGTTTTTCTTGGGCAGAATCCCAGGGATCTTATCATGGGTTTTTTTTTTTTTTTTTTTACTGCTAGCTAGATGTTAACTCTTTGTTTGTCACTAGATTGCTTTGCGTTTTATGAGATTTCTTTCCCTTTTTTCTTTTCTTTTCACTGTTGCCGCAGGCTGTGTGTGTGTGTGTGTGTGTGTGTGTTTGTGTGTGTGTTTGTGTGTGTGTTTGTGTGTGTGTGTGTGTGTGTGTGTAGTTTGATCATAACAAATGCTTCTAAAAAGGCATGATTTCTGAGAAGTACATGTACCTTCCTGCCTGAACCACGTAGAAAAGTGCTTTCTCTTTTTGCTTTTGCACTGCATGTGCTTATATACTGTTAACCTATAACCACAGGGGAAATTCATATCTGCATACATGTAGCGTATAGGTGACTCACACTCTCAACTGATGCATGCCTCACTGCCAACCACTAAAACACCTGAACTGACAACACGATTGCTCAAGCCAGTTTGTCCTTCCTTGGAAATCCCCATACATATATATATATATATATATATATATATATATATATATATATATATATATATATATAACTTGTTAGATACTAGTAGCTACATTGCTCTAAAGTGTCTGATGCTATGCTAGTCTTACAGATGAAGTTTGTCTTGAAAGTGAAAATCTGCTGCGCAGTTATCTTTTAAAACCCCCTCCTTTACTCTTATCTCAAAGACCCAGAGATAGGCACACGAGTGAGCCAGAGGAATATACTTCGATTTTACAGAACAACTGCTGCAAAACGCGAGCCCTCATTTATTAATTACAGGTTACTCTGTTTCTAGAAATCTGGTACAGTTGGATAACTGAATAGTTACATACTGTAGCAATGTTTTTGCTATCAGCTGGTCTGCTCTAGATTGGTCGTGCTTTGTGAAAGTCTTTTTGTTCAAGAGTGGGGGTGGTTGTGAAGTGTTCACTTGAATGTGAGGGTGTTGAGAGGCGGTGAGCAAAAACAGCCGTGTCGAGGGGGGTTGGGTGCAACAGTGGAAGCTTTTGTCTGCACTCGGATTCCTGCACTGCGAAATAGCATTACATAAGAGCAGGAAGGCGGAGCAACAACGGCAGCTGGGTTGAGGATAACAAAAGAGACTAGCAGAGCAGACCGACCGCTTCCTTTAACCTCAGAGACGCAAACCAAAACATGACCATGTTGCACCTGAACATCTGTGAAAACATCCAGAGGAGTGTGGGTCATACCCGTCGTCGGATTTGCAACATTAGTTTGCTGTACGCCCATTTTTGAACTTCACCCTCATTTAATAATGTATTTATAAGTGTACTTTATAGTTAATTATATGAGCAAATTATGCGTTTTCATGTTGGGTTCAGATATTGGCCTTTGATAGATGGCTTAGAACTGTAGTGTACGAATTCTGGGATTCATGATCTCTTATAAAAAATAAAATAAAAACGTTTAAGCGAGTTATTTTGTAACTCTGACCTCAGTTGGCGTTGCATAATAAGAGGTGCTCAATGCAGCAGGCTGGCCCAACCCACTAAGGAAAACTAAAATGAATCCAGTTCTGCAGATCCTTCTAGAAATCTTTGTTTGTCCTGCTGAACTACTGAACTGTGTCTCCAGAGAGGTTTTATCCTTTTACATCAAATTTGTGTGGGTCTGTGTGCTGTTGAGGTTGCAAACGAGTGTGTGTTGCTGTTATGTAATAAAGCACAGTTTGTGGGTTTTCTGGGACACACAATCCTCTTTCGTGTCCCAACGCACGACCTAGTTTCAGGCAGAGGCGGTCAGAGCCCAAACCAACAAAGCAGTCTGTGCATGCAGCTGAGCCTTCAAAACACTCCATGACTCACTACCCCGCCTCCATCTGTGACATAACAATTTTTTACTGCAGTTACTTCATTTTAAGGTGCCTGTATGCCATCGCATTTTCCATCTAGACTGCAGCAGAAATACGTTTCGTGAGCAAGAACCGGGAGTGAATCCTTTATCATTCAAGGATTCACCATATCATGACTGTCAGTTCCATGTTTTTGCCTCATCACTAGTGGCAGTTGATTACCTTCTTCTCACCACTCCTTCCTCTTTTTCTCACTCTCACCTTAGTGTGGATCTGCTGAGTACATGGCGCCGGAAGTTGTGGAAGCCTTCAACGAGGAGGCCACAATCTACGATAAGCGCTGTGACTTGTGGAGCCTGGGTGTCATCCTCTACATCATGCTTAGCGGTTACCCTCCCTTCGTGGGACGCTGTGGAAGTGACTGTGGATGGGAGAATGGAGAACCTTGTCAAGCGTGCCAGGTACAAAACTTACCCTCGTCTAGTCATGCCAGCCACTGCACACCTTTGTAAACCTACGTCAAAAGTATTACATTCATGTGCTGCTCATTGGAATAATAATAACTCATCTCTTGTTTCTTTTTTTTTTTCTTTTTCTTCTTCAGAACACCTTGTTTGAAAGCATTCAGGAGGGCAAGTACGAGTTTCCAGAGAAAGAGTGGGCTCATATTTCCTCCAGCGCCAAAGACCTCATTTCCAAACTGCTTGTGCGGGACGCCAAGAAACGTCTCAGCGCCGCTCAGGTTCTCCTGCACCCCTGGGTACAAGGGGTAAGGAACTGAATGTTTTGTTGTCTTCACTACAGTTCTGTAAAATTTATTTTTTTGTAATTAAGACCTTATCTTCATGATTTTTCTTTTTTTTTCTCCAGGGTGCCTTTGATTATTCCCCCTCCTCTATCCTGCCGCAAAGGTAAGTTGAGTTGGTACAAGCTTTTCTAATAGTATATGCAGCTTGTAGCATCCTCATCAGGCTAACATTGTCCTTCCTTCCACGCTCACAGGAATAGCTGTGCTAAGAACCTGACTTTCTTTGCGGGCAAGGCTGTTGCTATGAACCGGCAACTGGCCGAGCAAGACGACCTGGAAGAGCAGCAGCAGCAGGATCCTCTTCAGGTCATCACGGCCACTGGCACATCCATGCGCCTCTCCCCTCCCTCCAACTCCAAACTGGCTAAGCGCAGACAGCGGGGTAGCCTGCTGAAAGGAGCGCCCGTCTCTGCATCTGAGCTCAGGCAGCTCCTGGCACCGCTGGTCATTGTGGGAGACTGCGCTTAATCGGTTGAGCTGGGCCCCCAGTGAACAATTTTCCAATTTCAAATGGACGAACAAACAAGTATCTGCTATCTTTTGTGCAAATCCTTCTCTGTTTTTTCTGCCCACTTGAATGGGACCCAGTCCTTTCCTAAACCGTGGTTCAGTTTGTGCCTGTTGTAAATCCATTTAATTCCCTCAAGCACTGGAGCAAGAGCTCCTTACAGCACTTTGATCAACTTTCGGCAGCTTGGGAATCACCTTAAGAGCTCAAGGCGAATGAACTGGACTCTGTTTAGGATAGCGGTTGGGTTACATAAGCCATTTGGAAATTTGTCTAAAGGTAGAGCATAAAATACCAGCTCAAACACCAAAGGTCTAATACCCCCACCCCCTACCTTTTATGTGCTGCTTCCACATTACAACTGGATCCACTGTGAATTTTCTCTGTGAGAGATACAACTGCATTTGTTTTTCAGGAATGTTCTGTATGTATGTGTGTCTGTCTGTGTGTTTGTGTGAGTGTGTGCATATATCCCCATCCCCTTCAGCAGATACTGAAGATACTGGTATGTGCTTATGCAACTCTGATGAAGGCTATTTTGACTTGCATTACTTTAGCAGAGATCTTGGATAAGTGGAGCGAAACTCTGATAATAGTGCCTCACCTTACTTAATGCATCACTGTCCTTCCCAACAGCCTTTTAATTCCAAGAAGAAAATCCCCTTATCAATAGAAATAGCTAGCTTTTTTTCCTCCATTACTCAAGCACTTCCAAAGTGTGTCCTTCCAGTACAGACTTTGCATCACTTTGCCAGACTAGCCCAGCAGTCTGCTTTTGAGACATGGGTTCCCCTAGTTAAGGAACCGGTAAACATGCTGCATTTTACTTTGAATGCATGGTTTCCGCCTTGCAAGACTCAAATTGGAATTGCAGCATCAGATGCATTCAACCTGATGTCTAGGAAAACATAAGTTTCCTGTAAAATTCACCAAAAAATCTTGTCAGGTAACTGATAAGAGTGAATATAAACATTTCTGAGCACAACTGGGATTAAGCGCATGCTGGGAAGCAACCAGGTGGTTGCACAAGCACACGTTTGCCAATGTGACTAGATGAATGACGATGGTTGGTATCAGGGAGTCGAGGCTTTGAACTTCATCCCCACTTTAAGGGGGATGATTATGGTACGGAAATTTCAAACTATCAGCTTGTGGATGCCACCAAAGCGAACTATATCAATATTAAGAGTGGAGGGAGAGATTATTTTCAAGTAACTGAAAATGTAAAAAAAAATAAAAAAAAGGAAAAAACATTCCAGAAAAAAGGATTTAAAAAAACTAAACAAAAAAAAAAAAGTCTTCCAAGAAAATGTAGCTGTATGAGTGAAATGGTCTAAGAAAGTTTACTTGTTGTGTTTTTTTTTGTTTTTTTTGTTTTGTTGGTTGACTCCAATTTAGAGTGTGCCACACTGATGTTTCAAACTTGGTTGAGCTTTGTTTAACTTTTTATTGAAAGAATATTTTCTATCTTATTTTTATGCAGGTGCTGTTCAGGTGGAACGTTTTCCTTTTTTATATAGTTTTGTTACTTTATTAATGTTGATTTATATGCTGTAAAGAGCAAGAAGAGTGAATGTGAATGTGACGAGCAAGAGGGGAAAAAGGAAGGAAAAAAAAAGCAGGAAAAAAGAGAGGGAGTCTTATAGGCATACAGATCTGATATTTTACTGTTTTTGTTCTTGCTTTGGAAGTGACTTCAGGGTTGTTTAAACTCCCCTTTTCTCTAGTTTTCTCTAGATATTTCTAGTAAGATACAACCATTTTTGCCAAAGTGCGCTCGTTTCTAAAATCTAATGCACTGAGGTATCTGGGAGTGCTGATCTCGGATCAGTTTTAGCATTTTCCCATACCAATTCATAAGGCACCGCATACTTGGTTGAGCTGAGCACAGACTCTCCGAGGTGCATCCAACATTTGAACCCAGTTGTCTGGATTCAGAGTAAGTCTTTATGAATTCGTGTCACCAATGGGAGTTCAAATCACCCAAGCATAATGATCCTGTTGAATGTTTTCAGAGTGTCACTCACCTATCTTGTTGCTCTGAGATATGAGAAACCTAATGGCAGTCCTTGATTTTGAAGGGCCCATTATGCTGATTATTATGACACTGATTGTAACCTTTATTGATTTTGTCTTTCTTTTCTTTAAGAATCTTTTTACAGATCTTTGTGGGTTTTTTATGTCTTACAGTAAGACTTGAATTGTATGTGCTACAGTTTCCTCATGTTTTGTTCAGGAAACTTATTTTGCTACAATGTAAAAATGGCAAACAAAAATGTTCATAAGCTGAGATTTAAAGCAATCTTTGGTCTGGAAAGTAACATTTCCGCTACTTCTGTTCAGTATTTTGTCTTTCTTCTTGGCTTTGGTATATTTCAGATATCCCAAGTGTTTGGGTTTGTATTTTCTGAAATGTCTGTGGCGCTTGGCTGGTCCTCTGAAGCCCCCGTGCCTCTGACGAAATATTCACAACTCTTTTACCCATATGGTAGTTATGGGTTGCCTTGTAGTAACAGATCTGACTTGTATTCTCAAGAACATCTTTTTTTTTTTTTTTTTAAGGGGGTGTGTAGAAAGTTCTCATTCAATGTTCCTGTTTTACACAGGCCAATATTTGCCATTATAAACAAGTGTAAAGTATTGTAATATGAAGTTTTTTTTTTACCCCCTCTCTCTATTCTTTTCCCACCAATGCAAAGATTGAGATAAAAGTATTCAAATGCACAAGTTTTTTTTTTTTTTTAATAATCTAATGTGATCCTTTAGTCTAACCTCTGAAGGCTATTGTTTTTAAGAGCACTGTTTGTCCATTTCCAAAATTAAACGCTGTCCAAAATAATAATTTGGGAAAAACATGGGGTCTCACTTGGGACAACATAGGTATTGATTTAAAGAAGCACTTTACTGTACCATGTGGCTGACTGCAGTTCACTCGAAGCTAAATTTATGACTGTTGTGGCAGAATTTTGTATTGTTTTGTACAAAACAAACCAACAAAAATGCAATAAAATGCTTTGAACAATGTTCGTTCTTGTTTTGAGTTGAATTGAACAATCCCACCTCTGCTTGTGTTCACACAGAATCACGAGCCTCATATCACATGCTGATACTGCAAACATTGACACTTCTAATAAAGCTCAGTCTCTTAGAAAAGGTACTCTTGGAGCGACTGATCCTGTTGACATAATCGTGGCTTTCGGAGTCACCTGCGCCGGAGTCACATGGTGCATCACCTCACTAAGCAAACATGCTGATTTTTCACTTGAACTTTCCAGGGCCGAAAGCTTCTTTACAGAGTCTGTTGCAAACACACTGTAAAAGTTAGCCAGCCCACGGTTGCCATGGAAATCTCAGAGCAGCTTGTCAGCCTACTGTTAAAGTGTGGGTTGAACATGAACATGCAGAGGGACTGAGGGAGTGAGTCAACAAACTGTTTGGATTACACTACAGTGTATCCTTGGATTCACAAGTGGGAGCGTGAATGAATCAAGCACGATTTTAATTTTATTTGTATATTTTAACATTATTGATATAGATAGTATAAATATACTATAAGTTCGAATACTAGAATGGGAAGTTGACAAATACTAGGTCTTTTTTTTTTCAATATCAAGATTTTAGATTGAAATGCATAATGGGGAAAGCAGATATTTTAGGTGCTGCAACTATTCACCATTTATTTAAAGTTTTCAGCCATTTTAATCCAAATTTTTTTTTATGTTTTCTTTTTATTTGTTAATTTAAAAAAAACAATAGTTCAAATGGCCTTGCATTGCCAAAATATTTTTAACAAATATTTCAGTCTTAAAATGAGACTGCATGTACACTAATTTGATTGAGATGGCATTCAGGTGTGTGCAATTATTATTACTAAAAATAAGTCAAATACAGACCCATGTTTTACATCTTGATAGCAGAGGTTCATAATTCACACTGTTATAATGGTATGTCTCCCTCTAGTGTTAGAAAATAACTTTCTTTCACCAATGACCAATGCTATCTCATTGGATACTGTTTAGTGGTAATTAACCTGTTAATGTACGTCACTTGCCAGTGATAAATTAGGATTTCAAATATATTCTAATTATACCTTGTTTCTAATAGGCTGAGAAGTCCTGCTAATTGAGAGATGAGATGGCATTCAGGTGTGTGCACCTGATCAAAAGCATTATAACAGGGTTTAGCGTCTGAAATCAAATTTTGTGTGTGTTAGTAGGCTATGTGAGGGGTGTATTTGGACCGTGTTGACACTGGACAGATTGCTTTTGTTATTGGACTCAATTGCGCATTTAGATTTGTGTGTATAAGGTGAGTATAGTTTCTCTCACAGAAACTGTTTTGTGTAAAAACAAATTCATTTAGGATCATAATGTCTTAACACTAGATCTATTTCAAAGTGCAATGTGTTCACTTTTGTTTAATTGTAATAACTACCCGTTGAGGGAGGAAATAAACTACTTTGAATCAGCCTAAGATGGTTTATTGTCCCTGGCTGGGCCCCCAGCTTTGTCTGGTTTTAGAGATTAGGGATTTTAGAGATTTTCTTTCTGGTCAAATTGGGTAGATAACTTTCCAAACTGCTGAATTCTAGCCTGGTATGGTTGTATGTTTTTGTAATGGACCTGGTAATGTAACCTTAATACAGATCAATCGAATAGTAAGGGATCCACTGCTTGATTTCAAAATACAGTAGTTAAAAATTCTTGTTTTCCAGCTTGTTGCAGACCAAAGACGCTCTAGTGGGAGGATGACTGAATTGCAGGCTATTTTTCATTGCTAAAATAAAGCTATTTGTGTGTTGTGTCCGTTATTATGAGCAATGTATGCACTCCTTCACACTCACCTCACCAATAAAATGGTATAACATTCAACCACACCTATAAACCTGTAGTAACACGTGTCACTCCACTTCAATCACAAGTTATTTGTTTAAAAGAGAAGATTAAGGCTCAATAATAAAGCCTAAAGCAGCTTTTTAACGTGTTTTAAGACAAACTCGTACGAGAGGCAGCAGTTGCTCGACTGAAAAACAAAAAAACTCAACGCAGACTGAGTACGCTAATTCCCACAGGCAGAAGATCCGGGCAACTATATTACGTAAAGAACGCGACGCTCGCTGGGGTCCTCGCGTGCCTCTGTCGCTCATAAAATATGGCGTCGTAGGAAGTCTGTTGTTGTCCGAAAGAAAGTGGCAACATACGGAAATGCAAATAACCACGCATGTGTTGTCAAAAACATACCAGTTAAAAGGCAGATGAAGTGACAGTGGTTATGAAGCGCAATGTTGAGATCTACGGGGTTCTTTCGTGGGATTGACTGCCCGTTTTATTGTGAGAATAACAAAGGGAAAGCCGGTGCAAATGGGTGCAGCAGACCCTACTGTCACTTCAGACACAGCAAACAAAGACGAGCCGCCTCTGGGATATACGACATCAAAAAGACTAAAGCGCTTTCTGCGAGTCCAAACGGTGAATTAAAATGTCTTTGTGATCTCAGGTTTTCTTTTGTTCAGATAGCCTTTTGGTTCATGTACATTTAAGTACATTTAAATACACAGACGATTTCTGCTGTGGAACAAAGAAACAAAAACAAACAACAAAATTCAACTGTGGATCTGTCAGTCAGTCCAATTGATGTATTATTAATAAACACTTTTTATAGCTTGGTACAAATGCTTTTACTGCTGACAGTTACCTTTTATCCCTCAAATGTAGGTAGTAACTGGGAAATATTTGTTTTTGTTGTATGCAATAAATTATTTTCAGTATGTTAAGTTAGTTTGACATTAGTGCAATATGTTAGTGCAATATATATATATATATATGTGTGTGTGTAATTTATTGTTATGATTCTGCGGTTGATTTTTCAAATCTTGTGACTTTACAGATCAAGGATATGATCCATTCAGTCCGGAGGTTGTGAGACCGGGAAAGCATAATGGGGAGTCACCATCGAGCCTGTCGGCGGGTCAGGATGTGGACCTGGGGACCATGGAGTTGGAGCTGGTCAATCGGGCCATTGAGGCTGTTCGCAATGAGATGGAAAGGGAGAAGAAGAAGCTTTCTCGGATTGGAGATCAGGAATATGAACCCACCACGAGCTCTGTTAAAAGACCGAAGCCCCCTGCATCATCCCATCAGGGCTATGATCCTGGGAGCTATCAGATGGGCCAAGCGAGTGAATACACCCCGTCCCCTCGCTCCAGCAAATACACTTTGGACTCGGAGAACAGCAGTAACAACGCCAGCGCGATGGAGTATGTGCCCACTGCTGTTTCCAAAGCAAAGGTTAAAAAGGTGTTACCCCCACCACCATCCCGTGTCAAGGTTAAATACACTCTGGATAATTCCAAACCAACAACGGACATGGAGTACGACCCGCTGTCAAACTATTCAGCTAAGCCGACTGTTAAAGAACAGAGAACTTTGTGTTCAGAGGGAGAGGGGAGAAAGAGATTTTACCCTAAAAAACAAGGGGAAGATGAGGAATATGTTCCAACGGCAAAAAAACCAAGGTCGTCGCCACCTAAGGCAGATGTCCCGAAATACACTGCAAGTTTGTCTGAATCCGACGAGGAAAGTTCCGGGACAGAGTATCGGCCTATGTCCATAAGCCGCCTGCAGCGCAAGGGGATCAACATCGGCTTGAAACAGGAACGAGAGTCGGGTTTGATGGGGCAGCAAAGAAAGCAGGTGTCTAAAATAGATGATGGCTTCTCACAGAGCGAATCGGAAGACATCCAGGATGTGGACAGGACAAACAAAAAGATGCATAAAAAGATGTCTGTGAGTCAGTTGAAAAATGTTAAATCTGATAAGCCAAAAAAAGAGGAGAAAGACCCCAATAAGAAGAATCCAAAAGAAAGGCTGGAAAGTTCAAGTGTGAACAAGACGTCAAAAAATTCAAGTAAAAAAGAGAAGAACCAAAGTAAGACTCTGGATGGAAGCAGTAAGTCCAAGGAAAAGGTGCGGAAAGACGGAGCTGAGTCAAAGAGTAATGACGAAAAGAACAAGAAGATGGTTAAGATAAAGAGTGAACACAGCCAAAGGGAAAAAGAGAGAGGAAGTGGCGACATCAAGAAACCCAAAACGGACAAACCTGTAAAAACCGATAAGGTGCCATCCAAATTCAAGGACCAAAAGAACGGAAAACTTGAGAGCAGCTCAAAGGAGAAGTGCAAAAAGAAAAGCAGCCATGGAAGTGGCAGTTCCAATAGCAGTAGCACTAAAGATAAAAGTAAAAAAAGCAGCTCGATCCTTGATCACAAAGAGGCAAGAGAGACCAAACAGAGGAATCTCAGCCACAAGGACTTGTTCGGTGCTGAGAGTGCCGAAGAGGATGATGAGGAAGATGGGAGGATAGTGAGGAAGTCTGCTTCCGCTTTTAAACGGGGAAGCCTCATGATTAATAAGAGGAAAACCTCTGAAGATACTTCATCATCGTCAGAGGATGATGATGATGATGATGGAGGTGGTGATGAAGCAGTGGACTACTCCTGTCTGCAGGATGAGATGTATGACTCGGACCCCATGGAGGAGTGTCTGCGGATATTTAATGAATCCAAAGAGGTCAAGATGGAAGACAAAGGGAGACAAGCTAAGCAGGTACCACAAGGAGTTTTTCTTTATTTCTCTAATTCTGAGAATCGTTTCAATCATTGTGATTTCTCTCAAATGCTTTTATGGGGTTTTGAGGATGTGATTCAACATTTTGCTGGTGGTGGAAATTTCTGGGTTTTCTGCAGCAACTGACAGTTTCAGTTTCACTTTCATGTGTGTGTGTTTTTAGCCTTCAAGAGAACAGGAGGAGGATGAGGAGGAGGAAGAAACGGAAAGCACTTTAACTACTCTCTTTCCTGGTCAGAAGAAGAGGGTGTCACATTTTAAAGCTCAAGGAAAGGTGAGCGTTGGAATGCAGATTTACATGTTCCCTCTTTTTGTGTTCCCATATTAGCTGTATTTGGTGTGCAACAGTTAGACTTTAAACAAGTTGTGACAGAATCTGTGACATTTTCTTAACCTAATAGAAGTAAATAGATATACTACACTACTATTCATAAATTCTGGCCCAGTAAGATTTTTATTTTAGAAGAAGGAATTAATACTTTTATTCAGCAAGTACTAATTAAACTGATCAAAAGAGACCATGAAGACATTTATAATGTTCCAAAAGATTTATTTTTCAAATAAATTCTGTTCTTGTAAACTTTCTATTTATCAAAAAATCCTACAAATATACTACAAAATACTACAAATAAAACTTAAAAGACCATAACTTAAATGTACAGCATTAACATAAGCCAAAAATTAGCTATAGCGTTTTGTCATGCCTTTACTTGTTGGAAAAGTAGGTCATGACTGTATTGAGCTTCCCTATTTTGAAAACACCTGAGTTGTTGTACTAAAAAAGTGTAGACAAGGTAGTGTCTCTACTTTTAGATAGTTACTCCACAACACTGCGTTTTAAGTGCTTAAAAAACATCAAAATGTAAATTAGACCAAGAAGTCAGACGAAAAAAGCAAGTTCAACTAAATAGGGTTCATAACGTATATTATTAAATGATAAATCCATAGTTGTGTTCAGATATTGAAGTTGTCCAGTTGTTTAATAATTGCTTTAATAATTCTCTTCGTTCAGTCAGAGGCATCGATGAACGCAGTGCCGATGCAGCAGCGGAGGAAGACGGCGCAGGAGATCTGTTACCAGCGCATGCAGAAGGCCCAGCAGCAGGCGGCACAGCTGGCTGCTGCAGTAAAGACTGCGTCTGCATCGACCCACCCAATACTGGGGCTCCCTGGAGAAAAACGACGGGTGGCACACCGGCCAAATGCCTCCCTGCCCTCCTCAAAGCCTGGTATGAATGGGTCCTACATTCAATCATTTACAGCAGGATTAAGTTGTAGGAGTTAAAAACACATTTATAATTTCTTTTTGGGGATTAGCTGATGCCAGCAGTCAGGTGTTGTCACCCACAAGGGTGACGAAAGATCAGCTTTCAGTCAAAGCTCAAACGTCGGCGGGCATCCTGTCAAAGACCACATCCACTACAATGCAGAAGAGAGTTGCTCACACCCCCACCATGAAGGTAACGTCGCCCTATAACAGTCATGTAACGTTTTTTTTTGCATACCTCCAATAAACACTCTCTTTTCTGCCCTTCACAGAGCTCTGCCATGAAGCGTCCTGTCATTCCTGCTGAATTTGGGGCCAAGGTGCCCACTAATGTCCGTCAGCGTTACCTCAATATCTTCATTGATGAGTGCCTGAAGTTCAATTCCTCTGAACAGGAAGCCTTTCAGATGGTATGAAGTCCAACGTCCATAATTTCAGTTCAGTTAATGTCAACTCCCTGATATATCGTTGATGTGTATATTGTGGATGTCTTCTTTGCTCCCAGGCTCTGGAGGAAGAGAAGGTGGTGTATGACAGGAGCAGCAGTAAAAACATCTACCTGAATGTAGCTGTGAACACGCTGAAGAAGCTCCGCAGCAAGAGCACACCTATGTCCCCTGTCCTCAGTGCGTCTAACACACACACTCAGATCAGTACTCCTGTTATACTGTCATTATTGCTTTTGTATTTATTTAGTAGACATTCGTCTAAAATGACAGAGGGGAAATCTGGGGTTAAGTGCCTTTCTCAAGAGAATAACAGTAGTTTGTCTGGTTTGTGGGTCTCTGTTATTAAACTGTTATTGTTCATGAAAGAGTCCAAAAGTTTGAAACCAGATTGAAAATCTCGGATGTAAATCTAATTTATACCTGGAAATAAGAAACGCTTTAGAATTTTTTTGACCCAATTAAAACTAAGAAATGTTGTGATATAAAATTAATAAAAAATTTAACATTCTGCACTAATTAAATAAGCAGATTTGTGGAGTACATACAAGTGCTTTTGTCAGATTGACATACCAAATACAAAGACATTATGAAATTAAGATATTTTTTCTAAAAAATAATATATATTTAAATATATGAATATAATATTCATCTTGTATTATTTATGAATTCTCTTTGTTCCACAGAGACCCCGGCTGTATCTGGGAACAGAAAGGCTCAATCCCATGAAGAAGTACTTGGTGGACGGCTTGCTGCTACAACCAGCTTTACAATCAACCGCTCCGGCAAACAGCAGGATATGGACCTCAAAGGTACCATATTTGTATTAGATTTAATTGTTATTTGAGGTTTAGTTTTAGTCATTTTAGTACTTTAACTTTATATTTCAGTTAGTTTTCGGAAGCAACATTTCTCGTTTAGGTTTTCTAAGTTTAGGTTTTTCTGATTTATTTCAATTAACGCAAATATTTGTAACAGTTTTAGTTACCTATAACAACACTTTCAGTTCCAGTCTTACTCTCCCATGTCTAGGTGATTATTTTCATAGCGCTGTACAGTCTGAATGATATTAATGGGGTATTTCCAGAGACAGATCTATTTACAGGTGTTTTTCTATTTTCTATTTCTATTTTCATGCTGGTTTTCAGGTGCCATTCTCTACAAAATACTGAAAAAGTATGCAATGACTGAAGAACAGCTGCAGGAGCATGGCTACCCCAGACCTCACCCCGAGATGTCAGGTCACGCTGTCGTCCATAACCTTCCAGAAAAGAAAAACAATGACCGTAAGTTCCATTTTGATGGTTTTTGACCACTTCTTTGATGCTGATTTTTCACAATTCACCCTATAACACAGAGCCAAACCACTAGGTGGCACTACGCTCAAACTTTTATCACCCCGGCATAAGCCAATATAGTTTTGTTTTTCATGGACACAGTGCATCACTTAAAGTTTTTCACAATCAAGTTTTTAATGTTGTTTATATGCCAAACCATGTGCACATTCATAAGTCCAAAACCATTGCTGAGTATTTTCTCCTTAAAACTGCAATGAACCAAAGACATTCTCAAAAACGCAGTTTGAAATCATTCACAAACTACCTTGTAACCAATCACATCAACGTGTGATCGTCAACGAGTGAATCTCTGAGCTGGTGTAAGTGAGTGGAGGCGGGGATCATTTGCATATTCATAGAACCGCATATTCTAAATGAGGCAAGTGTGTAGAGTTGCATTCAAGCTATTTTAAGGCATGAATAAAAAAATTGTCAATGAAAAAATGCTTAAAATGTCATTTTGATGATCAACGATGAGTTTTAAGGGATACAATTATTGACTACAGGGGGACTTTAAACATTTAATATGACATGACCATAATAAAGTTCATAGTTCAGGTAGAATGAGGCGGGAACCGGCAAACGTTCAACATAAACTTTAATCACAAAATAAACAAACAACAAAGTGAAAGTAAAGCCGCTGCCCCTCAAGGACTACTGCGGCATAAACAAAGCCAAAACAACAACTTAATATGTCCCAGGCCTGGTCCTCTCTTGTCTTCCACTGTCGTCACTCCTCCTTTTATCCTTCCGGAGCTCCTCCGTGGGTCTCGACCAGTCATTCACTACACCGGCCTCGCTCCTCTCCCACGGCTCTCGGCCCTACCCTGTTTCTCGCCACAGTGACACTTAATTACATTTGAAAATATCTTCCCTTCCCATAACATTTGCAATTTTGATTTTGATGAATTGTCCTGTATGTCTTCCTCAGCTTTTTCCAAAATCTGTAGTCGATGTGGCGCGGAGTACAAGATAAATGCTAACGGCAGCTGTGTGCGTAAAGAGGAGTGCAGTCACCACTGGGGAAGATTACGCAGAAACAGAGGTGGGTATGTGTATTGTGTACGTATGAGACGTGGGAGGAGATTCTGCAATGACCGTACGACTGCTTCATGTATTTCAGTGCATATTTAGTGCCGTGTTTGTGTGTCTTATGTAGTTCCAGGAGGTTGGGAGACACTTTACAGCTGCTGCTCTGGTGCGGTTGGTTCTCCTGGATGTGAAGTGTGTAAAGTAGGTCTCACCTTGGGTCATCTTCTCCAGCAAACTTGTCTTAAATCTGAAATGAGATATTCTTCTAAATGCCCTTAAATGCTTAAATAACCTATAAAATGTAATAGTCATAGATAATATCAAAGTAAATGTTACATATTAGTTATTAGTAATGTTAGAATAATGTTGCAAATCTCCAATAATATAACACATTTATTATTATAGTGTTACTAGGCAATGGTTTTATTTTTTAACAAAAAATTAAATGTATTTATTTATTGATATTATAGCCTTTGATATTGACAAATAGCTAAATAAATAAATTTACTTCATCTTACAAATATGTAATTATATTATTGCTGATGACCAACAAATTTTTGTTGGCGTACATGAGATAAAAAAGGTTGTTCACACTACTTTAAGGCATCTAGAAGTCTTTTTCTAGTTGAATTCACTGGTTGAAGCAGGCAAAGCTTTTAAGAAGGTGTTTAGAGTAAGTATTATGTTCAGTAATGTGTATGAAGTCTCTGAGGAATTAAAATAACTGTTTTTGCCGTTCCCTTTTTCTTCAGCAACATGTACAAGATGGCCGTAAAGAGTCCTTGGATGGTTTTGTGAAGACTTTCAGCAAACCGTTGCCAGTAGATGAAAATGCTGGTGTCTACGCCTTGGACTGTGAGATGGTGAGAATAACAGTTGTTGAATTACACCCACACTTTTTTAAGTTGGAAATAAAAAGCCTCATGAAGGAAACAGGATGCGGTTGTGGGTGAGTTTATAGTTTTATAAAGCTGATAATATTACAAGCAGCTTTAAACCTTTATTTAATCTGATTAAATGCTGTAACCTTTTTCAACTCAATGCTTGTTTTATAGTGCTACACAAAGCAAGGTTTGGAGCTGACTAGAGTGACTGTCATTAACTCTGACCTCAAAGTTGTCTATGACACGTTTGTCAAGCCAGGGAGCAAAGTGGTGGATTACAACACACGGTAGGAATTGTGTTAAGAGATTTGCAATTCATTTGCTTTTCAGTTTTCCAGTTTCAATTACACCTGTGTCTTTTATGTGTTTAGGTTTTCAGGTGTGACACAGGATGATCTGGAGAACACCACCATCACCCTGAGAGACGTGCAGGCGGTGCTGCTGAGCATGTTCAGTGCTAAGTCCATTCTAATTGGACACAGTCTTGAGAGTGACCTGTTTGCACTCAAGGTTCACACAAACACTGTCTTTATAATGATCCAAAACCTAATGTGCTTCCTCCCTAGATAGCATTTTTAGGAATTTGAAGTGTGCTTGTGATACAAAGGCTGTTCCAGAGAGCAACTTTATAAGATACAAATTCTAAGTATGCAGTCGTATATGTGGTATTGGATATATCCTTCATAAATAAAGCAGTCCCAGAATGCATTGCGATAAGAAAGAGAACATTCAATATAAATATTCTATATATTATATTATATTATGTCATATATTATATTATATATTATAGATATTAAGAGTGATATTTATGTTGAATAGTCTGTTCTATTTCTCATCGCAATGCATTTTGGGAGTGCATTATTTTATACGTATGTATATACACACACAACCATGAAAAAATAGAGATTTGTTTTATGTTTTTGAAAGAAATACTCAATATAATATTTTTGTGAAAACCATGATACATTTTTTATTTCCGGATTCTTTGATGAATAGAAACTTCAATGAACAACATTTATTTGAAATGGAAATCTTATTCCAATCTTGTATCATAGTTTCCACAAAAATATTAAGCAGCAAAAACTTTTTTTTAACAATGATAATAATAAGAAATAAGACAAATCAGCATATTAGAACGATTTCTGAAGGACATGTGATGTGACACTGAAGACTGGAGTTTTTAGCTTTGCTATCACAGGAATAAATTACATTTTATAATATATTAAAATAGAAAACAGTAAATTGTAATAGTTTTACACAATATTACTATTTTTACTGTATTTTTATCAAATAAATGCAGCCTTGGTGAACATAAGAGACTTCTTTCAAAAACATTTAAAAATCTTAAAACTGCATTCTTTAACTTTTTTTTTGTGGTCAAAATGTATATAATAATCGAGTACACCATGAATCCATTTTCCAAACTGAGTTTTTGTCTTATCCTGAACCACTATGGTACACCTATAATAAGTGTTTATATTCAGACTATTTAAGACTGGCTCGGGTCGTACCACTGCAGAGTAGCCCAGTACCTGCGTGACTCGTCATAGACATATACAGAGAGAAGTAGCTCCGGCTACAATGTTCTTCCACAAGACGCATCACTAGATTGCCAAAAGTTATGGACTGCAGCTTTAATTATTCCAAACTTTTGACCAGTCGTGCATGTGTGTGGATGAAAGAAAGAAAGAAAGAACGAAAGAAAGAAAGAAAGAAAGAAAGAAAGAAAGAAAGAAAGAAAGAAAGAATACAGTTATGTAGCATAGTAGGGTTTGGAACAGCGCCATTTTAATCTTTTAATGAATATTTGTTAACATAATTGTGCTATCTGTTCTCTGTTTACTAGCTTATTCACAGCATGGTCGTGGACACCGCCATTGTGTTTCCTCACCGCCTGGGTCTGCCCTACAAACGTGCCCTGCGAAACCTTATGGCCGACTACCTCAAACGCATCATACAGGACAGTGGTGAGGATGTTAATCTGCTCTAATCTGCATCATCAGTATCAGCTTTCTTAGGTCAAACACACCAAAAAATGAACTGGATATATATTATATGGCCAATCTGGCCTGGATATGAGATTCATTTTATTTTATCTAGCTGTTGAAGGAATGTTTCATATTATAATTAATATTTTAATAATAATATCTGGGCTGTATATGTGTTTCCTGTCTCTTTACAGTGGAGGGGCATGACTCTAGTGAGGATGCCCGGGCCTGCATGGAACTCATGATCTGGAAGATCAAAGAAGATGCCAAGGTGAAGAGATGACCTCTGACCCTGCCAGCTCTCTCTCATCATGTTATGACTTGGAATGATTTTCGATGAACAGAGTGTCATAGAGGAAGAGTCACTGAAGCTCTTCATAATGGGCCGTGCGTCACATGGGTAGGATAAACTCTGTCAGAGTAAATGCTGCAGTTTGAATGATGGGGAAAGAAAGAGAAGGACTAACACAAAGGGGAGGAGACCTGTGGGAATAATGTGACAGATTGCAAAGCCCGGACCACCATGGCTCCTAGCAACCGGAGCTAGTGCCCTATGAAACAAGCAATCCTAATTCTCACCACATTAAGAAAAATACCTTGTTATGGCCGTAATTATCATGGACGTAAGTGGACATGGATTGGGCTGAGGGTAATTGACCTTTTGTTGAGTTAAAGTATTCTCTATTTTTTTTTTCCAGCAGTATTTTTGTTTTGTTTTCAAGAACCCTAGCCCTCCCAAATCATCAGTTTTGATGTTTTAATGTTCACTTTAGGTGAAGTGACTCCAGGTGGCGTTCCTGGAAGGTCAATGTGTTGCACTATACGGATATAGTTGTATATTAAATCCACAATTATACTTGAAACCATGTTTTTCAGCACTGATGTGATGTCACTTCCTCTAGTAATAATGTATAGCAATCCACACACTTAAAATCGCTGTCTATGTAGCTGCAAATATGTAAAACTAGATAATTCTGTCATCCAATGTCTTGTAAGCCAGACTCAGTATTGTTACATGTACTCAAATTAGTACAATTTATTTACACATTCAGATTTGTTAGTGATTTGTTCACTTAATTCATGAGCTGACAGGACAATTTGAAAAAAAAAAAACGAAAAAAAAACTGTTTACTTTGATTTACTTTTTAGTTTAATTTGTATTAGGTCATTTAAGCTATAAAACTTTGTAAATTGACACACTAAATGTTATGTCATTTGTGCAGGCCTGCCACCTTAAACACATCAACACATCAGACTGCTCCTAAAAATGCAACTTTCAATAACTGTCGAAACTAAAGATCAAGATGGCTGTACAGTGTTTTGTAATGTTATTAAATTAGTTGACATTAATGCCATGAGCTGTAAATAAGTTGTATCTAAGCTGTTTTTGTAGCTGTTTAGTTATTTATATTAAAAGCTTTAAATAAAACTATTACAAATTTTATTTAAAAAAAGTTATTCCCACCTAAGCATTCATATATTTCACATTATAAAAAGTCTATATACTACCACTAACATATACACTACCATTCAAAATGTTATGGTCAGCAAGATTTTGTTTTTAAATTAGTACTTTTATTTAGCAAGGATGCATTAAATTGACCAAAAGTTCAAAAGACGTTTTATTTGAAATAAATGCTGTTCTTTTGAACTTTCTGTTTATCAAAGAATACTGAAAAAAGTATCATAAAAAAGTTTCCACAAAAATTTTAAGGAGCACAACTGTTTTCAACACTGATGTTAATATTTAGAGATGTTTCTTGAGCACCAAATCATTATAGAATGATTTCTAAAGGATCATGTGACACTGAAGACTGGAGAAATGATGCTGAAAACTCAGCTTTGCCATCACAAGAATAAATCACAATTTAAAAATATAAACCTTTTTTAAATACAGTAATATTCCACAATATTACTGTTTTACTGTATTTTTATCACATTAATGCAAACTTGGTGTTTATAAGACACTTATTTCAGTGTCCCAAGTGAATTTCCAAACACACACGGATGTCAAGCTTTTGATTGAGAATGTTATGTGATCTTTTATCCTGACCTGTCAGTTCCACTTCGCCATCTTCCTCCAGTTATTTTGTATGTCTATATATGAGACCTTTTCCAGCAGGTGCCTGGCTAAGAACTCTTTCTTCAGCAGCTGTTTTCTCGGACAACAAAATGACACAAAGAGCCTGTGGAGGCGTAGAGGGGAGGTCTATTGTATCCCGCTCACCACAGGCCCATGTGTTTACCCTGGGCCCCAGCCATCTCATGTCACAGTCCCGGACCCCAGGTATTAAAAACAACGGCAGGATCAATATCTCGCACAATGTCGGGGTGGCCGGGAAGGGGGGCGGCTCTCACTGTGTTTATTGAGTGATTTGAAGATTTGAGCATGTGCAGTGAAACAGCTTAAAGTCTTGTTCATTATCAAGTTCGATCAGTCACTCTTCTGATCACCTTTGACTGCTGGGGGTCACCCAAGAGAGGAGGGATGCTCATGAGCAAATTTGAGTGTTTTTACTATTTGGTTTGATGTTTAGTCATCTGATGCAATGACGTTCATCAATTTTTTATATTATTAAAGGATTTTGGGAGCTACACTAAGCAAGAGAAGTAAACCTGTTACCACCTCCAACCTGAAAGAATAGTATATGCTAATCGCATATCATAGGTCATCAGCCCATTGTACAATCTTGTCACCTAATTAGGCGATTGATCCTCTAGTTATGTCCAATATCGATCCATAAGACTTAAGATAAGCCAGACTCATGCCATGGTCTGGCTTAAAAGGTTTTGGTTAAATTTGGGTCCACAGAGACTCAAAAAAAGCCTTCACTTGAGTGCCTGACGCTTGTCTTTGGTTAACGCTGTATTGTTAGTGCAAATTAATGTCAGTGTGTAACGGCCACTGCTCTTCTTTGTATATGAGATGAATCTGATCAATTAGTTTAGTAACTCTTTTAATACTTTATTTCAGAACATGCAGTTTTTTTGTTTTGTTTGTTGGGTCCATGTTGGTAAAGCATTTCGATTTTTAGGTTTTGTCATTATTTATGGGTTGTTTGGTGAAGGGCTCACACTAAAATTTTGCAAATATTATTGTAGGGTTTGTTGTATTTGGCTGCATATGCAGTTTAGTCTGAGAGATCACTGAATCATTCAGTATCAACTCGTTATACTGCTGTTTTTATTTTCGTATGTGCATCCAACATGGTTGGTTGTCTTGGATGAAATATTTTACAAGTAAAATAGTTTATTAATGTATTTTATTTCTATGTGTTTCTATTTCTGTCCTTGGACATGGTTTGTATTATTAATAATATTTCTCTGTGATTACGTTTTAAAGACATCCTTTTTAGAGATACTAAACTTTTGTGAGTTTGGCGGTAAAAACTTTCTTAGCATATTAGTTTTATTGTTTATTTGATTTTCCAATTATTACTTGCAAAAATAGTTACTATATAAGTGATTATTTTTCAAGTAAAATTTTGAAATAAAATCGATAGACAGACAGAGATAGATAGATAGATAGAGACAGACAGATAGATAGATAGATAGACATAGATATAGATAGATAGTAGACATCGATATAGATAGATACCTGTTTTCCTACTAACTGGGTCTTCATCATGCAAATATAATATATTATTATTAATATATTTTTTTTTTCATTTTAGTCGTCATTTAAAACTGCTTGTAAATGCTGCTTTTTATGGCATTTCAACACAAGTTCATGAGTTAACTGGTAGATAAACAGTTGATAAGTGAGGATCAGTCCACTTTCAGTGTAAACATCTGGTGCACGTTTTTACTCCTGCTGTGCGTTTGTTTTGTTTTGTTTTATGTTCGATAGCTTTTGTGTTTGCATGTTCAGAGGCTCTTTTGAGAATATCTCTGGGTGCCTCTTATTGAGCTTAAACTGTGCCGCTGACCTCACGCCTCTGGACCCTCACTGCGCAGGGTCAGAGGCCAAGCTATAGCCACATCGATTTCCCCCTCTGAAGAAGTCTTTAGTCCCACAACACTTCTTCTGAGGCCCCCCTCACACACTCCTGTCCACACAGAGCTGCCCAGAGAGCCAATTGTGCCGTGCTGGGATCGATCCAGCGAGTGTCTGAGGGGCCTCTTGGTTAAGCGGCTCTCTCTCAGATAACTGACAACTACAAAGCTCTCCTCTTGACAGGCGCTTGTCAATACAAATTTCCACTATTGATAAGTAATTAAAGAAAGGGAGAGCATTCTGCTCCTCACTCCAACATCTGTTAAACAGGACCTGTAAACAAAACCTCTCAAAAGGCTAAATGAACCCCCTCTGTCCTTCTCTAGAGCCCCCCTGTAGTTTTAAACCAATCCAAATCATATTAAAACGCTTTCACTTAGCTGCAGCTTTAGGACGTCCATTGAGATAAAAGGTCCAATTCTGCTCATAAAGGCCACTCTGCAGCACAAAAGAGCAAAAGTTTCTTTAAACTCAAAACTGAGCGCTTCTAGCACTCCAAACCATCAATAAAAGTATTGTTCACATTTCATTTCTTATATAAAGTTTAAACCTTGTTACAATCTTAAAGGATTTTCACATTTAGGGCCAGATTTACTAAACAGGGCAAATTAGCTCGAGAGCGCAATCCCATAAAAGCGGCATACTGACGATGCGCAAAATAAAGAACACAGACGCAGCCAGATCATTTCCATAATGACCAACGCAATCTACCAAGAGCCGCAAAAATTTGCGTCTGGTTTAAGACGTGCTTTTCTGGGGGCGGTAAATAATGGCGCAAATACCAGTAAATTGACTAGCGCAAACCTTAGTAAATCACCTTGCATTTAAATTCCCTCCTCCCATAAATTTTGCGTCTGAAAGGTTAGAAAATCTGGCCCTTAAAATTGGGTTAACAGATACCTGGGATATTTTTTCCATGTTTCACAAATTCACAGTGGTTAGGAATTATGGTTCTTGTCATCACAATGTGTCTTGTTTTCATATTTTCATGGTCAGTCTCATTGATTGGACGAACACAGCAAGTGATATCCACTTGTATTGCATCAGATATATTCCTGTCCAGTTTGTCTTGAGTATAGGCCCAGGCTTTCGGGACGTAACAGTAAGAATAAAACAATCGCTTTAATTAAATGAAAGCGTTTTTCGCCACTGTTTGACATGACAAAGAAACAAACAACACGATAGTTTCTATGCAAAGCTCATGAATATATAATGAGGCTAGTGCTGGTCAGTTTTGCTGATCAACTGCCTTACATCCTCAGGGCCTGTTCACACAAAATGCATTTTTGCGTTCCACTATGCTATTTCCATTGTTTTTCTAATATGGAAAAATACGCCAGACGGACGTGTTTGACCGTTGTGTTTATGTCTTTGTGCACAAAACACAGCGCTCAAGTTAAAAATCCGTTCCATTGCTTACATCTCACATTTAAAAAACGCAAGACGCTGTGTAGTTAAAGGGTTAGTTCACCCTAAAATTTAAATTCTGTCTGTAATTACTCGTTCCAAACCCGTAAGACCTTCGTTCATCTTCGGAACACAAATGAAAATATTTTTGATGAAATCAGCAACGTCATTGCAACTTTCAAGGCCCAGAAAGGTGGTAAAAACATTGTTAAAATAGTCCATGTGACTGCAGTAGTTCAACCTTAATGTTATGAAGCGATGAGAATACTTTTTGTGCGCAAAAAACCCTAAAATAACGACTTTATTCAACAATGTCTTCTCTTCCATATCATTCTCATAGTAGAGGAGACGTTCTGACATAGAACCCAGAAACGTTGCGCTGTTACACTATGTCAACAGCGTATGAGAATGACATGGAAGAGAAGAGATTGTAGAATAAAGTTGTTCTTTTGTTTTTTTTACAAAAAGTATTCTCATCGCTTCATAACATTAAGGTTGAACTACTGCAGTCACATGGACTATTTTAACGATGTTTTTACCACCTTTCTGGGCCTTGAAAGTTGCAATGACGTTGCTGTCAATGGAGGGACATAAAGCTCTCAGGTTTCATCAAAAAGATCTTCATTTGTGTTCCAAAGATGAACGAAGGTCTTACGGGTTTGGAACGTTACACGAGGGTGTGTAATTAATGACAGAATTTTCATTTTTGGGTGAACTAACTCTTTAAAAGGGAAAAAATGCAAAGTCTAGAAATGTGCTTTTTAAAAGTTGAACTTGTTACTGCTTTTTAGCCCCAATTGCACCGCCCCACCGAATGATGTGATCGTAGTAAGCACTATATTGCGATAATCCGACCTGCTCCTAATCCCAATCCCAATCCTAACCGCACCATCACTACAGCGCATACTAGGGTCGCAGAATTCGATGGGTCTCACAATTCGGCACTACACCGGTTCACAAAGAACGTGTTTTTGCTGTTAAAATCACAAGATTGAGGTCAGTGGAATGATAAAATGCAAGGTCTAGACAGAGAGAAGGTTTTTTTCAAAGTTGAGTTTATTTTAACTTGAGTGCCGCGTTTTTAGAAAGCTGCATCATGCGCGAGACACGAGACATCATGCGTGAAGTGGAATAAAAAAATATATTCTGTGTGAATGGCCTCCTAGGGTTCTCCTCAATACCAGTTCTATTTATTTAATCATCCATCTTTTTGCTTGTCATTTTTGTGTTTATGAAAAACTGAAAAAGTTTTTTTTACAGAAAAACTCTGTAAAGAGTTTACCCTAGTCTGTCCTGTGTTTTTAATGCTGCTAATCTGTGTCTTTGTAAGTGGATCCACTAGCACACATCCTCTAAACCCCTTAAACTCTACAGACAGGGTAAACCTCCAAAGCTTGACTATTGCTGGGCACTAAGACAAATTAATGGGTTTGCATCCAATTACACCCATGTAAATAAACATCTGAATGAGAAAATTCCAGATGCATCCACCACTTTGTTGTCTCTTTAAAGCTGTCGAGTGGGTCGGGGTAAAGCCGAAACGCAATTTTAGCAGGAGATGAAAACTCAGCTCTCATTACGGGCTGAGCCGGAGTTATGAGGTGGGGATGGTGTGTGTTTGGGGTTTGGAGGGGGCATTGCACCGGGGCGGTGGTTTACGGGGAGGGGGTCACACACAACCAGCGTCTTTGTGTGGCTCTAATCCTCCCAGCCAACACAGCTTTGGCCAGGTTTCATCATGAAAGTGCCATGAAATAACTACTTTTTTTTCTTAGCAGCAAATCTCCACTAATCCCGCAGGCTGAAGAGACAAAGGCTTCTGGGCTCTGAGCTCCAAGCTTTTAATGGGGTTCAGAGGCTGCTCAGCTAAGGTTCTTCTAAATGACTTATTTTGAGAGGACACTAATACAGCTTGACAGGCAAGAACATCGCAAAGGGAGAAAAAAGCAGAGCCTTGAACACGGGGAGAAAAACTTCAGCACAATTCCACGATAGTTTGAAAGGTCAGTCAGGTGTGAAAATATCAGAAATGTGGAAAGTGTTGGTCGAGATGAGCTGTTGCCATTTGACGGCTCAAAAAAAGATATCAGAGAGACTTACAATGATATAAAGCATTAAATCTCCAAGCAGTAAAACTTTACAACTGGCTTTTGCCCACCAACAAATATTTATTTGTAAGCACTTTTTTTCTCCCGTCTATAAACTAATTTCACAGTTTTTAGACTAATGCTCAAATCATGAGGTGTAAGAAAAGATGATGAGTTGATATAAAGTATAGAAACTGTATCAGAACTTTCTTGTATTAAAATGTACAGTCTGGCCTAAAACATACGTATAAAAATCTCCACATTTAATGGTAATAAAAGTCAATTTTGACATGTTTAGTTATATGAAGGCTAGCTGTTTTATAGATTGACTACTATGATTGGCTGTTGTATATAATTACAGGAGACCGATTTGACTTAGTAAGAAAGACACAATATATATTGTACAATGTAAAAACAATTATGTTTATGAAGGCCAAAATTAGCAAATATGGACAGTATGTGAGCCGTTTACAATGTTAAAAATAAAAAGTGATATAAAGTCATGGAATATAGCTTTAATGTTTTTTTTTGTGGCTGGTATGTTCATGCATAAAGTAATCATTTAAAAAAATCGAACAATATGGATCATATTCAATATCTCTGTTACACGTGGAGAAGAGAAGATAAGTAGCCTATCCTTAACTGAACACAGCTGCTCGCACTTACATGTTCTGTTAAACAAAAAAGAGAAAAAAACATGCTTAGAAAACCAGTTACAATTTAAAGTTCAAATTTATAGACATTTTTAGAAAGAATTCATTTACCTTTTGAGCGTGTTCACATTCTGTGTAATTTAATGGCTGAGCTCTATAGAAAATCAGTAATGAGGACGCTTTGACAAATACGGGTTTGAAAAACAAAAAGGCGAGAATAAAGAACCCTAAACTCTAACACAAAGAACCATTTCAGCATAAGGATACTTCAGGATGATATGATTCTAAATAGAACTTTTACTACGTTTAAAGAACCTTTAAAGTATCATCTCAAAAGTTTAAAGTCGGTAAGATTTTTAAATGTTGAAAGTCTCTTTTGCTCAAAAAGGCTGCATCTATATAATCAAAAATACAATAACAAAAAAACAGTAATATTGTGAAATAGTACTACTGTTTTCTGCTTTAAAATATTTTAAAATGTAATTTATTCCTGTGATGGTCAGACTTCAGTGTCACATGATTCTTTTGAAATAATTCGAATATGCTGATTTGGTGCTCTTATTATCAATGTTGAAAACAGTCTTTTTGTAGAAACAGTGATCAATTTTTTCCAGGATTCTTTGATGATTAGAGAGTTCAAAAGAACAGCATTTATTTGGAATAGAAATATTTTGCAACATTAGTAATGTCTTTACTGTCACTGTGATAAATTGAACTAATCCTTGGTTAATAACTCATTTTTTAAAACCTTACTACAAATGGATTTTTTTTTTTTTTTTTTTTTTTTTTACAGTATAGTTACTATGAAATGTATTTAACAGCCAAAAGTAGAATCAAACGAATAATCAAAGTGTTTTCAAAGTGTAGCATTTCATTAATATTCCCATAGACTTTTGTAAAAATATAGAGAGATCTTATTGTGTAAATCTGCCTTTCTAATAAAGACCAGAATTCCATGACTGTCTGGATACAAACAAACAATCCTTTCCAGCAGAAAAGTGGATATAAAATTGAGCCAAATGTATGTATGTGTGTGTGTGTGTGTGCCAGTCTCATGCCAGTTTAGCCCAGCTCCTGCTTGGCTGCTGTACTGGTTCCTGTGTTGCCCTCTTGGAGACACACACACACACACACACACACACACACACACACACACCGAGGAGTGTGCAACTGCCCTGATACTCGTGGGAAACATAATCTAGCTCTCCACATGCCTCGCCTTCCTGGCCCTGAGCTGCACAGTGTCAGGATTTAGCGGAATTTACATCTCTGAACCTCCTGAGCCGCTCCCAGCCGCTCGGCTGCAGTTTTACTGAGGATGATCTGATCTGAGGTGACTGAGGTTTCAGCTGGAGCTAAACTGCTGCTTGAGCTCAATGAGAGAGGTGTTGAGAGATGGATGATGGGATAATGACAAGGAGTGAGATTCAGATCGGTTGATATGTTTGCTTCATAACCGTCTCGTTGATTTACTCCATAATTACCAGTTTTGACACCACAGACTGCAGACTTTGTTTATCCCATGTGTCTTTCATTTTATTGAGTATTTTATTCATTTTCAGATGCTAATAGCTTTAATCCTCCCTTTTTTTTTTGGAGAGGATTTGATTAGAAGGAAAGATTTCTGGAACATTTAGCCCTAAGAAATTAGCCTAATAGGCCACTTCCAGAGTGCATTCTCAAGTTGACATTTTCTGGGCAAAATATGGGTCCAGTTAGCAAAACAAACCAGTCAAGCAAACACCCCCCTTGGAGTTAATACTAACAAAAGCTGGGGAACGGCAGAGAAAGAAGGAAGAGAACAACGGACAATCAAAGGCTGTTATTTTAATCTGCCCAACCCCAGAGATTAGCCGACCACATTGTTTTAATTGTTTTAAAGGGGGGAGCGCAATGCCCGCTCATTGAAGGGGGATGCTTTGCCTAAATCTCCCCAAGTTCAATAGTTTCAAAAACTTGAGCCCCCAAAACCCCCCTTTCTCTCCCTCATCCCACTTAATCCAGGCTAATACCTTTCTTTCTATTGGCTAATGGTTGAAGGAAGCTGAAGTTAATGCCTCTTAAATAGTGGAAACTGAGCTGGAGAGAACCTAAACCGTAGTCAACGTGGAGCATTACAGGTCTGCCTTACCAAAAGAAACTTCATTGTAAGATTGTGAGGGATTTTACCAGCTCCTGTGAAATGTTTCCTTGGGATTTTAAAATCGTATGAGTAAAACAAACAGCAGTTACGCATACTTTTACAGGGTGAAACAACTGATCATTTCACAGTTCACTGGAAGTTGTAGGTAAGTGTTCATTGTTTTTGTTTTTGTACATATAGAAAATGGTTTTCTTAAACATTTTATTTTCTATTATGTTCTTTTTCTACCTGTTCCATTTTTCCATTTGCTATTTTTCATTTTAAGCGATACTCATATATTTTATCCTCTCAGTCAGCAGAATGAATTCTGTGTATTTCTGTGGACCAAGAAACGGCCAGGGGCCTTTTCCATTGCAACGCGTCAGCTCGTTGTTCCACGAGGCTCACCAGCAGATGGCGCAGCCGCACCAGCTTCATTCAGCGGCCAGCCCGGCGTCTCTGCAGACTTTCACGGTGGCGGAGCGCCTGGCAGGTGAGTTGCCGCATGGACTTTAGAGACCCGGTACCGGAATATAAATAAAGTGCAGAGCAAATGCAACATTTGTAAAAATGTAACTTCTAATTCGTAGAGCTTTTAATTACACACCCTTTACAGTAGTGTTCATATTAGGCCTATAGGCTACGCGTATCCTATTGATAAAAAATGAACTAGATGTAGGCTAGATGTGTTGGCTAACTCGGCTTAATGTCTAATAATTTGATTATATTCACGAAGACATTTAATATAAATAGAATGTAGCTTTAAATTAATATTAAAACATCTAATGTTTTTATATGCTTTATTGCTTTTTTCCCCTTTAAAAAAAATAATATCCAGCGAGGACGTCTGAAAATGCTTTTAATGTGCATGTTTGCAATTTAATATTACAGATGTTTCAATAGTACAGATATCAATATTATAGGCTACATTTATTTATTTGCTTAAACAATAGTGCACAAAGTTAAATAATAATGCTTTTTTTTTTTTACTTTGTTTATTTCCATATTCTGAATCCATTCTTCTTCTTTGTTTTATGTGGACTCACAAATTTGAGCCCAAGTATTGTCTGTTAGACAAGCCATGTTAAGTATCATGAAATGAATTGTAAACAGCTAATAGCCTGAATATCTTCTTCTTTTAGAACTCATTCTTGAGGCACGCTATGGGAACCAGCAAAAGCAGCGTCGCAGTCGCACGGCCTTCAATGTGTCCCAGTTACAAGCACTCGAAAAAGCCTTTCAGCAAACCCAATATCCAGATGTGGGGATGAGAGAGAGACTAGCAGTCTGCATCAACCTCCCAGAGGCCCGTATCCAGGTGAGACCCACAGGAACAACTGCAGTGTCCAACAAGCAGAACACGTCTAAATATTAGGTTCTTTATTGGCATTGATGGTTCCATGACAAACCTTTAACATCCATGCATTGTGTATATAAAAAAAAAATCTATAAAAACAAAAGTTGCTGCTTTAAATTTAAGCACAATAAACTTGGATGCTTAAGTAATTTCAGCTTAAATTGGATTAACTTGCATTAAAAAATGAGTTGAATCTTGTATAACATTTAAAAAAAACTTGACTTAACATATTTTGATGAGTTAATCATATGATATTTTTACAGTATGGAAGCTTAATTGCACAAAAGGTTCAAAATTTTTGTTTTTTTTTACAAAACTTTTCTCTGAAAGGAACCAAAATGGCATTTTTCAATGGCATTACTGCGAAACACCCATTTTGGAACCTTTCTTTTCAAGAGTGCAGGTTAAATGTGCTTAAAAACATCTTTGATTAACAAAACATGTTTCTTCAGGTGTGGTTCAAAAACAGACGTGCCAAATTTAGAAAAGGTCAACGCTTCACACCCCTTCCCAAAGAAGAAAGCCAAGTGCATCGCTCTGCTACTAAACAACGGAAAGAAGGGGCGAAGGACCAAGAGAAAGGCTTTAATTCAAAATCTCAATCCTCAATTAGGGAAAACAAGACCATTCCTTCCTCAGCGGACTCTATTCACCTTCATTCCCACTCCAGACTACACTCCTCTGCTGTTCTTCCATTCATTACTGGAGAACACTACCAACAACCAATGCCTCATGCACTTGGGCTGCTGTCTGCAGGTCTGCCTTTCTCTCCTACATATTTACCTATAATGCAACAGCAGCACGGCACGGCCATCAATCTTGTGCCATTGGGGAAATGCAGCAATCTCATGCTTCAGTCTGCCTGTCAATCTAAATCTGTGGTTCACCACCACCTGGACATGTAGCCGTATCATCAACCAATAAGCCACGGTCACCCTTATTAGGACATGAAGAGGGAACAGGTGTTCCTGTGTCCCCACAACATTGTAACTTTTACTCTGAGAATAATGGAAAGGTTTGGATTTGGTTCTTTTCCTGTAACTTTCATTGTTTTTGTACAAACTGGCTTATTTTGTCCACTTTCATGCTCCGTTTTGCATAGCTTAGAGCATTAAGAAAACTATTGTGTTGCACACACATATTTGAGCACTTTGTAGATTTTTATAAACTTTTGATAATTTTTTATACAAATAAACATGAAAAACACTAGAATCGGTAATATTCTGCTGTGTAGCTTCTGGGATTGCACACTTGGTTGTCATCATTTTTGTCAATGCAATAAATGATTTTGCCAAATGTGGATCATTCTGAGCATAAACAATGAAAATGTTACATTTAATTTTTAGTAAATTTTCATGTTGCTAGAGTAAATATATGACCATGATTCATTCTTTTTTTCTTATTTTTTTTTAAATGAATGAAAGCCACAGTTACCCATCACTGAACTGTTTACATACAAAACAATATTCTGATGTTAATATGAATATGGTTATATTTGGATTAAGAAAGCATCATGCAAAATGGTTTGCCGTAATGCAACAGTCTGGTTTCTATAAGTTTGAATAAGATTGCTGGCATATGCCTGTATAGATAATCTTATTTGAAAAATTCAAATAACTGAATATTCATTAATATATGTGCATGTCCAGTACAAATGTTTTTCTGAGTGATAATAGATACTCAGGCAGTTGAGAAAAGTCATTAAAAGCAACAACATTATGCAATATGTCACAACCTGTGTGCTATTGTAAGGATATGAATGATAATAATAGTTGAATCAGTTTAATAAATAAATGACAAGAGTGAGCAGTTCTAGTAGCTAGTTCCAGAAAAGAAAAACAGGAAATGTCCATAGGTTATGCAGAATATGTTCATTACATTCACATCTTATAAAAAATGATATATATCATCTATAATATATATATGTTTTATACTGTATAGGCTATATTATTATTATTTATATAGCCTATTATACAAAACATCAAATACCCTATATAAACATATTATTCAGAATAAAGGCTTACACAGAATATGGAATTTAATGGGGAAAAGAGATGCATTTTCTTTATAAAAACAAATGGTTCTGTTATCCAGTTCAGAAAAAAAACCAAAATTTTCCTCTCAGTCATTTTTTGGCATTAGACTCAACACAAAAACCAGTTTTTTTCACAGCCTTGTTATCTCTAACTTTCCCATACATTTTCCTAACACCATAGACATTTACAAATCTTAGGCCTACTTCAAATTAAATTAGTCATGACTCCAATATTTCCAGCAGTATACAACCCCTTCAACTGTTGATCCAGGCAAAACATTTGAGTTTTTCCTCCAGGTGGGGACGGTATAAACGCTGTTGCGCGCCACAGCACAGCCGCACATTCACCAATCTATCTACGCACTTTTGAGAACGTATCCACAGCAATGGGAGTGTCGGGTGACGCCGGAGCTTCGTTCACCGAAACGGTAGGCTTAAAGAGACAACAGCGAAGCCGGGCTAGTCTTTAGCGGGGAATTAAATCACTTTCCAAAGCATAAATAAAGGACCATGTCGCGGCATACTACATAGGGGACTCACAAGCAGGTAAAAACATCTTTATGTTTCCTCAAGAAAAACATTCCCTCCTCGTTTTAATCGAAAGACTGAAAGGTTCGCTGCTAGACGGCTAATGTGATGTTAGCTAAGTGGGGTTGCTAAGCTAGTTCATTTGTGGAGGATTATTGTAATGTTTGTCAAACAAGGCTTGGAGTTGTTTAGCTGGTTTGTCGGTATTTCCTTACCTTTTCGAATATGAAAGGGGATATATTTAGCTTTGGATGTGAAATGAAATACATTTCGACGTGTATTTAGTTCATATTTGACGACTCAGCTAGACAGCCACTCATTTTAAGGACGTTTTTAAGCCACTAGCCAAGAAAGGGCTGAAAGAAAATATTCCGAATGCCTTTAAAGACATATTTAATGTTTAAAGACCTGTTTAAGTATGTAATCTTTGCTAGGCCAGGATAGCAAGCTTTCTAGAATTGACACTTCATCATGAAATAAAACAATTAATGGACGGGTGATACACTTTCAGTGCCAGGATTGATATAAATATATTTTTATGTGACATTTTATACTTTGTACAACTGATTTGGAAATCTCTTCTGTCAAGGGCATCATCTGTGCAGTTTGAAAACATTAAGGTATTAAGCTCTGGTGGAAGTGAGGTTTAATTTTTCGACAGATATTACATCATGATTCACATTTTTAAATAGTTGTGCACCAATTTTGTTTGTTAAGTTATCAGGCTGGAAATGTGTCACATAGCAAAATAGAGGAGTGTTAAACAGTATCTCCCAGTTTCACGTAGATGCTAAACAAATTAGTATGGAAAATCAGACTGTGCTTAAGGAAGTTAATGACCAGGCAGCTCTCTTTCTCACTCTTTTGTCTCTCAAGCCCAAATCAACACCACACAAAGCCTTGTGCATCAACACAAAAGTAGATTTATGGCACCAGCTTCTCTCTTTTGCCCATCTGAGAAAGTAGAAGTAGATGTCTTGGTTTTTACGCAGCCTCTAACACTTGCTTGCTTCCTGTTTGAAAGCTAAAACAGCTGAACTGTGCTGCCTAATATGTTATGCTGAAACCTGGTTTGTTTTCTCTTGATATTTGATCAGATAAGCAGAAATAAGTTGTTAGCTGGCTTGTCCTGTTGTCTTGTAGGCAGAGCAACTCAAAACAGCTGTGAACACTAACTTGGCAACCATTATTAGTCAGGCAGTCTTAATTCCAGATTATGCGGCATTACAGTAATCATTTTGGCTTTATCTAATGCACTTTTGTATCAGGTGTTTTTTAGACGATGTTCCTGTGTTATCTGTGAGATTCATCTGTTAATCTGTTATAAATCTTTCTCTAAATATGAAATGAAATATTTAGTTATGGCCTACTCTGCAATGTGTTTCTTTGTTGAACTTCCTTCAAGCATTGATAAGTCGTTTCTAATCTAAGTAGTAGATGGAAACATGCCCTATAATCAGTACTTATACACTAGTTCTTGCCCACAGATCTTGTAATTACATCTGATCCCTATCTGACTGTTGTGATCCCTAACTGACTTGTGGCATGGTTTTCCATTTCGCCCTTGTAGAGCTTGTAATCAGCATTTTTATGGTACCGTGTGGGGTAGTGACCAGCAGACCATCGAAAGACATGATAGACTGCCAGTCCTGATCCGGCTGAATGCATTATGTGCCACGGTGTATGACTGAACGAGGCTGTTGCTTGCTTTACTTGAGGTTATTCACATTTTCAGGCTGTAGTTTAAGAACAGTATGTAAGTTACATAATCTTACATAACCCTCTGTTTATTATTCACCTTTATGTAGCTTCTACAGTGGGCAATTAAGATAAAGTGTTTGTTATAATGATTGATTTCATATTGAGAATTGATGTATACAAATTCAGTCCCTTTCATAAAGCAGTGTCCAGCACCCCCTTTAACTGTTATGAAAGCTAAGCCGGCAGGATTGGTGATGCATTTATTTTGCTGAATGACAGGGCATAATTTTTCATAATTCTTTTTTGCTCAGGCTAAAGTATTATTATTTCCTCAGACTAGAAAAATGAGCCGTGCATTAATAATCTAATGCATTGAAGCTCTGATGCGTTTGTCACTTGCTGTACAAACAGTGCCTTGGATGTTGAAATTAAGTAGTGAAAATCCCTCCCAAGTGTTAAAGATGTTTTTTTTTTTTTTTTTTGCTGAGCTGATTGTATATTGCTCATCAGCTCTGGTATCCTTTTACAGCCAGTCAGGCAGCCATTGATCGTTTTAAGTGCATTTTCTGAAGGAAAGCATGACAGTCTTTCCAATAGTTCTTGCATTACCTGCTCCTGAGTTTCTTTTCCATTTACATTAACATCAGTGCTGACCCTGGATGGGAGAGGGGGTTGGTGTGCAGCAGAGATCTCTGACCTTCTCCACCGCTTCCCCTCTCCATTATCAACCACACAGGTGTCGTCAAAATTCCTGTTGGAATTGGAAACTGATACGGGCACTGTTAGGCTTGTAATTCTCAACCGTTCTGTTCTCCACACTTTGAAAAAAATCCCATGCCTTGGAGGCAGACCAGCAAAATCTGTTAGTGTAGTGTCATAAACTCACTGGCTCTTGTTTCTTAGATTGCCAAAACTGTGACTGAGTGATTCTTACTTCTTCTCTAAATTAACATCCATTTGTTTCTCTTCATCCAGTGAGGATGCATTCGCATCATGTCTAGCATGCAATACTTTGTCTCTTGCTATTATTGATTAGGTTTATTGGACCTTGAGGTAATCTGAAAATGGATTCCATGCACATTGAGGATCAGGATTATTGTCTGTGCTTTATAATATCCTGTCATGCCTCTGTCCATCATCATGTTTCATGTTTATTTTTCTAACGGAGGACTCGCTTTAAAAATACTTTGAAAAACTCAGAATTTCTATCAAAATATTAAACTGAAAATTTTTGCAGACTTATAATATTTTAAGAAGTTGAATTGTAGCCTATAATTTTATTTATCTTGCCATGAATATTGCCTTTGATGCTGATATGGCAGTAAAAGAGAGTTAATTCGTTAAAAATACATGGTTATAGTATAGTGAAGGACTCATTTTAAAATGCATAAATATTAAGATTTCTGCCAAATAGTAAAGTGAGATTTTTGTGTATTTGTTATTGTAATGTTATAAGATGTTGAATTATATATTATGTTGTTGTTATTATTTCCCCCATGAATAGGCCTGTAGCCTTTGATGTTCATATGGCAATACAATTAATTTATTGCATGGTCATTCAGGATTAGTATCTGTGTTTTAAAGTTCACTTTAAAATTGCATGGAAAACTTTAGAATTTGAACTGTACAATTTTATATTGTTTTATGTTTAAATGTATTTTATTGATGCTGATATGGAAATATTTTCTTTGATGCTGATATGGAAATAAAAATGTATTAATTAGTTAAAAATGCATGGTCATTCAAATTTAACATATAGTAGGAGCAAAAACATGAAATAATGCTCTGTTTGAAGTTTAATGACTGGTATATTAAGAATGTGCATGATTGATTAATTTATTGATACTAATTTGTACTCTACTTCTCTTTTCAATGTCTTTCAGGTATCCAGAGAAAGTCGGACTAAACTGCTCGAACCTGTTACTCCTGGTTCTGTCTGAGTCTGCTTATAGCAGTGTTAGAACATGAAGAATGTTCACAGTATTATCCAAGACTGACTTCAAGGAAACCATGAGGAGCACAAGGGGACGTTCACTTGTTTGGTGCCACTAGCAGGAATAGTGTATGTCAGTGTTCAGGAGCGTGTGTGGGTGGATGTGTGAGTGTGTGCATGTGCGTCTGTATGTGTGCGAATGCTAGCATAACCTGCCTGCTTCAGGCAGTGACATGCTACTCTAAGGGCAACTGCACAGTAAAGGAGTCCCATCCACCGAAGGATTAATGCAAGGACGGCACTTTCGGTGATACCCACCACGTCTGCAGAAGACATCGGTTTCTGCTCCTCAATAATCACCTATAGTATATAGATACTTTTTAACCCCTTCACTCGTTTGGTCTTCTCTCCATCATCCCCACACGTTCCCTGGGGGTTGTTTTGAAACTTCTCTGTTTTGCATGGCAGGGGAGTAACCGTGGAGAGGCCAGGGTATCACAAGCTTATGGATTTTGAGAAGAGAGGTGGAAAGGTAGAGACAGAGGAAGGGAAAAGGATGTCGAAAGCAACTGGTAGTAGGACTGTACATGGAGGCCGGGGAACGACCAACTCTGGGGTCCTCATGGTCGGCCCTAACTTCAGAGTTGGGAAGAAGATTGGCTGTGGAAACTTCGGTGAACTACGGCTCGGGAAAAACCTATACACAAATGAATATGTGGCCATCAAATTGGTGAGTGCTGTTGTGAAAAACCACATATTCCCTATATTTATGGGTATTTTATAATATTTTTACATTTTACAGATGTTTTCTTTTTAATGTAAAGCAAGAATTCATCTTAAATAGCCTTTTTGCTTCTGATTCTGCTTTTGATTCATTATGACTGTTTAAATATTACGCTAGGCAAGATTATTTATTGGACTTTGAGTTTTGCCTCTAGACATTCATATTTAAGGTTCATGTAACTCTGTAATTACAATGGGTAGACCCTATTTTAAAAAGGTATGCTTTGCAATGCACATCCACAGCATCCTGGTAATGCACTGTTGATCAGTTGGTCCTCACACATTGTTACAAGTTATTTTTATGTAGCTAGTGTAACTTTAGAAAACCGATTTGTGTAATAGCTAATGAGGAAAGCACACAGACAGTCTCTGTTCAACTTTCAGAATGTGCAATAAATCATTATGACTGTTTGTTTGACGTTTACTCGATTTTTATTTCCTCTTAATGAGCAAATAAGACGTGTATTGATGGGTGGCATTATGGAGTTTTCATTTGCGAGAAAGATGATACCAATTATATTTTACGTTTTGCTAACTTTGGCTGGCTGTCAATGTAACGTAGAAAGTCTTTTCTCCATGCAGAGAGGGAAATGGAAGTTAACCTAAAGTACGTTTTGGGCTGTTTCTGGGCCACTACGATAAATGCGAGCGAGTTTAGGGCTTCGCTTCTAAACAGGCAGACCGTTTATCCGTATGACACAGTAAAGTATTGACTGACCTTGTGGTGAGTGATCGTTATGACGTAACTCACACTCTCTGTGGGCTCAAATTGGCCTCTAAAACATGAGTAAACATGACAAGGTCCTTTGAGGAAATGGGTGTCCAAAATCCATTTTTTATCACAGGAGCGCTTCTCTTAGATGTGAGAAGAGATTTTGCTGCCCCGGGGACTATCACAGAGAACTGGATTTCTTCAAATTTTCATTGACGTCATGTCAGAGGAGCTTCTGATGTGTTCAAGTCATGCTACACCCAAACAGAAGCTCAAAGTCCAGTGCTATTTAAAGTCCATGTTGTGTTTTATTATTTGATGGGAGTTTTATAGGGATCATTTTAAGCTGTTGATGGGAGGTCTTCTGTTCTGGGAAATGGCCGTCAAGTAACTTGGCACCATGTGAAAGGGATTGTCATAGATAGTGTGTGCACACTTAGTCGCCCTCCTCCCCGGATCCTCCAGTGAAGGATATGATTATCTTTGCATTAGTAACGTCAAAGGCTTCATTATCTTTGCATTGTTGCCTATCAAAGTGCTTTTTAACCGCTCAATATGAAGTCAAGCACTGTAATTTTAGTGCTAAAATTATTTAGTATGATGATGCACCCATGCCACTGCATTTCTCTCCACTGTTCCGGCTGTAATATGGCTTGAATAGGGCTGCTCAGTCAGTATAGCTAATAAAAAAAAAGCTCAATAGTTTTAAGCCTTTTAATGATTAGTTTATTTAATTATGCCTTTACTCACTCATACACATAAAGTAGTAGAATCAAGTTGTTGAATGTAATCACTAAAACAGTAAAACTAATTTCCCTTCTAAAAACTGTAGGCCTATACACTTTTTCAATTCAGGGTCTTGTTTGAATCCGATGGATTGTAAGTTTTTAAACAGTCATAACGTAATATTTTTCAGCTAAAACACTATTGTATCTAATCAGTAACTTCTCATTGAGTGAATGCACAAAAAATGTTTTAAAGGTTTGAATGTAACCATGTTTTTACCTTACTATTACTTCATTTACCCCCTTTTTATTAATTAAAAAAATTAATTGAGATTCTTTTTCAAGAATGACAGCAAAAAGCAGTGAAAATATATTTTTTATCAATATTTTAGATATATTTTATTTTAATATATCATATAATATGATAATTACCAGTATGAACTCCATTGACTTTAATGGATTTAATTAAATTTATTTGAAAATTCTAACTCACTCAAAACAGTCTATTATGAATTAATGAAACCTACATATTCTTTTTCTAACAAACCAAAACATCAATATTACTCAATGTTTTCATACAAAATATAGGCTAGCCTATTAATTTTAATTGCATAAACTTTAACTTTCATATGAAAAAATTATAATGATAAACAACCTGCGTATCCTTTTCATGTTGCAATGGTTCATTATTCTTTTCTTCTTATTCTTTTCCAAACCGTGATTTAAAAAAATTCAGGATTATTTTGGTGAATAGAAAGTTCAAAACAGAATTTATACGAAACGCTTTTTTTAATAATGTAAAAGACTTTACTGTCACCTTTGATAAATTTAAAGGGATAGTTCACCCAAAAATGAAAATTCTTGAATCATTTAATCATCTAAGTTGTTCCAAACTGGTATGAATTCCATAAAAGAAGATATTTTCATGAATATATGGGTAACCAAACAGTTGATGGGCCCCAGTGACTTTCATATTATGGAAAAAAAAAAATACTATGGAAGTCAATGGGGTACATCAGCTGTATGGTTACTGACATTCTTCACAATATCTTCTTTTGTGTTCAGCTGGGTGAACTATCCCTTTAAATTGATCAAAAATGATATTTAATGCAAGTATTAATTTCTTTAAAAAAATTTTTTTTTATTTTGATATTTCTGATATTTGTCTACTGAAGCAACCACGAGCAGAATGTTGCATTTTACGGAGCACCAAAACCTCAAGACACCAACAGTCCTCACCAGCTGCCTTCGGCTTATGTAATGAGTATACCACAAGTTTGTGCTGCCAGTTAAACATTCTCATGGCACACATTTGATATAAGTTGCAAATTAACTGCCTTAATTTTTGATATTTGCTGCTGCAGGTTGAGGATTAGCATGAAGCCCTCCTGCTGAGCTTATAGTCTTGGACAAATACATGTTTGTTTGTTTTTAAATTTAACATAACCAACATTGATCAAATGCGTTGCCAATTGATAAGCGCTGAAAGGTTTCTAGAGTTTCTTTTTAGCTTGTATAGCCTAGTTTGTATATTTATTTATTTATTTAGGCACATCTGCACCTGGAGCAAAGGTGAACTCCTGTGTCACTGTTTCCTAACATTTGAGAAAGAAAAGAGCCCAAAGTCAGGCTCTGCCCTCTGATGAAATAAATTACTAGAACAGCAAGAGTGGGAGAAGAAAAAAAAGAAAGGAGGAGAGTTGGTGGAACAACAGTAGTTGGAAAGAGAATAAAGCTGATGAAAGGTTCTCTTTGTTCCCTGGTTCTTGTCGACACAGTGCTCCAGTCAGTCCATACTGAGAGGCTCACGAGGGACCCAGAACAGAGCGGAGGAGTGGAAACACCACATAGTTTCTCTCTCTTTCTCATACACACTTGTGCTGGGGATTCCAGTTGTGTAATACATGTATGACAGCTTCCAAACAGCTTTTGTAGTAATACAAGAGCTCTGGCTTGTTTGGCCAGACATGTGTCCACAGATCTCGGTGTGTGATTTCTCTTTCTTTCTGCAATTGGAGTCCAGAGCCCCCACCCATATACAGTCTCCTTCATTCTGCATTCTCATTCATCTATTTATCATTCAAGACTGGAAGCTTGGGGATGTGAGAAATGGGCATGTTAGCAGGAGGACCTAATAAATTGGCACAATCTCTAGGCAAGAAGTTTAGTTTTGTCATGGTGTCCATTAGCACTTGCTTAATAATTAAGCGCTAGATCTCTATTGCAGTGATTGACAGCTTCCGTCACATGATTGAAAGTAGCCAAGCTGCTCATAGAGAGTGTAACTCGCAGCTGAATGAGATATTCATCCAGCTAGGTGTATGACCAAAGTGTTATATTACAGTGTATGTAATTTTATATCATGACAAGGCCATTGCAGCCCTCTATACTCAAGCTATACTTCTTCAAGCAATTATTTTTTACTCGCCGGACTTTTTACATGGTATGCAAGAACAATGCAATGGATAAGAAATCTTTATAAATATAAAATATACATTTAAAACGTTATTGAAGTTAAACGGTCTGTAATAAAATCAGGACCAATAATCCAACTACAAGCAATACCACAAATAAACACAATAGATCATAGATGCAAATGGAATAAACAGTGCTGTCAGGTTTCAGGTAGATAACACTGCATAATTGTCACTGTATAAATTAAATATTGATTAATCCTTATTACAAAAGGTATTCAGTCAAGAGCAGCAGGAATATTTAGCTATTTCGGATATTTTACTTAAAGACATAATGCACAATCCAATATACTGATACTGTTACACGTGTTGTCTATCTCGACTCTTTACGTTCACTTAAGTCATAACTGACTGTTTACTAGGATATTCGCCAAGACAGACAGGTTGACAATTTTGTGTGAAATTGTCAGTTCAAGCGCAAGAAGACGTGAAAGAGAACCCAGTTCAGTATTTGTGTGCTGTCATAAATTATAACATGATACTGTATATGACAGTCCCTATCAGAGTTATTAAAGCAATGCTGTTTGAGCTGAAGCTAAAGATGACCACCAGTAAGCTGAAGCGCTTTACTTCTGCGTTTATTAACTTGACCAATGCATATACACAAAATAAATATAATATTGCAACTTAAAATTGGACAGAATGCACATGCGAACTGCGCTAGTCATGAATGTCTAACTCTTATGTGGATGCGCTTACACAGCTTTAATATATTATTTGCTCTTTGATTTCTAGCATTTCAATCATGGATGTATCATGAAAGATTCTGCAATGAGTTGTCTGTAATGTCCTGACAGCAAGCAGAAGATTGATTTAATCAGAGTAGATTAGGCCCGTCACATCTGCTCCTCAACTGCAGTGTGAATGACGGCCTGCTCTGGAATCCTCTCTCATTTCCCTCGGGCTGCTCGCACTAGTGACAGTGGTACCAGTCCGTGTATGAAGCTCTGCTGTTAGACCCCTGCAGCTGTTCTCCCTCCATCTGGGACTCTGAAATCTGATCTGAAATCGAGGGGTTGAAGGAGGTGGACACAGACCAGCTGTTTCTGTCTTCTCCAGACTCCTCGACACCTTTGCCCATAATTACTTCAGACTGACTATAGTATCATGCACTTCCGTTCGCTTCAAGTATTTGAGATAGAAACATATAATTTTGGTATTTGTACCAAATTATTTTTTAATTTGATATGAGTTTTACCTATTTGCTTTCTTAATATTTTTGTTATTGTGCGAGGGTCATCAGTGCATGTTAGTCTAAAGATTTTTTTTAAATTTTATATAATAGTTTGTCAAAATGTACTTTCTAAGCTTTTGAAATGAGTTTTCTGCTGATAAATATTAACGGAGACTGCATTGTATTATTAACCTTTAATATCATCATGATCCAAACAAATCTATATTGATAAAAATAATGTATTTTCTATTGAAACGGTTTTGCAAAGAAAGCAAAAATCAAATTATGGAAGTGAAATGTTTAATTTTGTCTTTAATTGCTGACTTCACAAGCAGAGTTGCAGTGTCTCTTCTCAAAAAATACTTATTTTGCAACTTAAATAATTAGTAGAATTAGTGTAGGGCCGACTAGTCAATTATTTAGATTCGTTCTTTTTTTTCCTCACTGACTTGTTTTTGAGAATAAGTAGTTTTGTGCAAACTCTGATAAGATTTGGCAAGAGTGTCATGAAACATTACTGGGAAATAATGTGCAGACTGTATATATTCATAGCATTCTTATTCTGAGGGCTGCTGGCTGTGCAAACTTCCTTCTTCAACCCATGTCAGCAATTATAATGTATCCCCACCTGGCCTTTCTAACACCTCATCAGAACATACATAAATACACAATTGGCATTGCAGATGCTCCTTGGGGCCCAGACGTGCTAGTTAATTTAGTTTGCTGGCACATTTTGTCAATTCTGCTTTTGGACCTCCTCAAGCGTCTCCTGCTTGAATTCTTTACTTTTTGAGTCCACAAGATATAATTTCAGAGTTACCAATTTATTCCAGAAGATTAGCTCCTTGAAAATGTCAACATATGCAAACATTGAGGCTGGTTACCAGAGCACAGATTACATGTAATCTCTGTCTTGAAGGTCATTATGGGGACAATCTCACAAATGATAGGGTGTTTCAGAGCAATAGATGACCTAACTCCTGTGAAATCACTCCTCTGTGCAGTGTTAACCTGTTTAATCTTTGAAATAAGAAAATATATTTTTAACGTGACATCCTGCAAATATACTCTTTGGAAGGTTAATAGACCCCAATTTCAAGAGCCATCACCTATTATTGGCTAATAGCTAAAAGATAATGTATTGGGCTGTCAGTAACGATTATTTTGGTAATTGAGTAATCGGATATATTTTTTGTGCTAATAAAAATAGGCCTAAGTGTATTTTAAAATGACTTGAAATACATAACAACAATAACAACAGTGTAAAACGAAACGCTATTAAACACGATGCGCACCAGACTTTATATGCTTTACCAAATGCATGTTATTGGAAACCCAAACAATCCCAATACTTAAGAGACTGAGTTTGTGTGGAGCTGCATTTACTGTGAACGGAGACACATGTAACAAATGTAATTAAGGGTAGGGTATGCAATGTTGTTCATAAACTCTCTGTTGAAACTCTCTACACATCCTGATAGCAATCAATAATAGAAGTGGTCTAAATATTTAAAAATGTACATAAATCTTCAAGGGGTGTAACAATACACTCATGTCTCGAATCTCTCGATACAAATTGTGATGCTGAACTCTCGATACGATACTATCGCGAGAGTTTTATTTTATTATTATTACTTTATCATTTTCAAGACCCCAAAATACTCACCCATTGCATTATTATACAATATATTGAACATTATTTATATATATTAGGGCTGAACGATATTCTGTTTTAACATCGACATCGCGATGTGCGAATGAGCGATAGTCACATCGCCGGAACATGCGATGTGAAGGGTAACGTTAGTAGCACACAGTAAACACGAGATTGTTGTATGGCTTTTTGCTGGGGTGACATACGCGTTCCGCGTGCCTGCACAGTGATTGGTTCGCTGTGCCGCAGCTCACCGCTCACAGCCAACATTCACTGGCAATCCTATAGCTAAAAATGCGCTATGAAGAGGATCCGCCGCAAAAAAGTCAAAATCAGCTATTTGGGACTAGCCTATTTCGTCTACAAAAAGGAGGATGTTGACCAAAAAGAGGTAGGCTACTTTGCTGGAGTGTTATAAAGTTGTGGATGTTTTTTTTTTTTTAAAGTCGTTTATTTTTCGTGTTCACATTTATGAGGAAAAAACAATGTTATTAAGGACGCGACCGTTATGAAAGCGGCAGTAAAAGACTGCTTTAAAACTTTCACAGATACCTCAAACAGAAAGCACAAAGCCTTTCTTTAAAATGAATTTCGTTTCGTATTAATTGTATCTTAATTTTAATCAGTGTTTCATTATCCAATTTCCTGGATTTAATAAATAAATATTAAATAGCCTATAGCAGCCAGCGCCTGAACTGGAGATTATAAGCTATCATCCATGAACCGCAACTCAGCATAAAAGGTAGCCTACTCGCCTCACACACCTAATAATAATAATAATAATAATAATAATAATAATAAAAAAATAGAAATATTACTATTATCTACAGAAATCTCTACTTTTAAACAGAACCATTAAAAAAAAAAAAAAAAAAGCCTAATCTGTATGAAAAGTGCATTTCTCCCGATCACTGCTGCGAAGATCGCGAGTCAGTATTGTCAACTTAATCTTTACAGAAAACACTTGTTTATTAATAAACAATTAAAATGTCACATCGCAATATTTTGCATATTATTAATCATTACTTTTGCTGGTTATAGGTGCCGTTTACATGAACGCGTCACTGAATCATATATATTTTTATATATATATATATATATATATATATATATATAGTATAGTTTAAATGTAGTAATATCATCTTATCTTATCTAATATCATCTTGCGATCTAATGCTTTCAAAGCTAACTTGTTAATGCTAGCCTCTCTGAAATTCCCTACCCTACCTTTAATTAAAGCGCATATAGAGGCTATTAATCCCGCAGTGCAAATATTTAATTTAATCGCAGCGTTTGTGAATTCACAATAGCACTATGCTATGTTATGATTTTTAAATTGTTTTAATATATACCGTGCAGCCTTAGAAAACAGTCTAATAATGCAGGTCATGAATTCTCATTCCGTATTTATTTTTTATTGAGGACTAATGACAGCCCTAATAATGTGCATTGCTTTATTCATCATAATACATCTCTCATTGAATGTATTTTTTTTTATTTTTTTTTTAAGTAATGCCTGTAGCCAGTGATACATTATCCTACATGTTAAGATGTACTAAAGTCCTCTAATGGAGCCGATGATATCATCGATTACAACTGACTGACAAGGATTAACACTGTTCAGCCTCTCACAGTCATTTTTTGGATTACATGTTTCATAATGGAATGGGTGTAAAGGCACAGAACGTCACATTAAAATGAGATCATGGACTCTTGAATTATTTCTGCGCAGTGGATTTATCATCTCTTGAGCTTTTTAATGACGTTAAAGCTTCAGTTTGTAGAAGTGCTTTTCGTGGTTGTCCCCTCTCGCTTGCCTACAGTTAACTCATTTGGGGAGACATACATACTTAAAGCTCAGGCAGTTGGAAAGTCGGAGAGGAAATGATACTGACCCGTTGATGTCATCGGTTACAGTACATAGATGGGCTGTATATTATATAATAATATAATCAAGTGTGGGTGAAATAATAAATAGTGGAATAAGTCTAAAACGGAGTCAACATGGAATAAAATGTGACCTGTTTATTTAATTACTTGTTTCTGTTCTTATTATGAATGTAATTAAAGTATTTTTAGTTAATGTCATCTCGCCCTCTTATTTTTCAATCACTCCTATCCTTTTAATATAGTAGCGACTACGATTCAATCAATTCCTGAAAAATAAAATAAATTTTTTGATTGAATATCCTATTTCTCTTCTTCTCTACTTTAAAATTTCACGTTTAATTCAATGTGTTACTTTCTTTGTAATTATTTACGAGATTGACTTTTACTTTACTGCAGTACTGTTTAAATACTGTGTAATACTGTGTATTTGTTGGTTGAATTAGCATATACAAACACTTATATTTCCTACCTTTATTTGACTTCCATTTTCAATTTAGTTTTGAATAGAGTAGTTTTGTTGTTATTTGTTTGCACTCTGAGCATTTTCCTCCTAATATTTCCTACTAATATAATGCTCTTTGGGCATGTCTGTGGTTTTGGGTGGAGCTGTCCATTGGTGTTGGGACAGGGCCCTGAATTCTTGTATTTGCACAAGGCACTGTGCTCACATTAGGAACCTGTGCCAATGCCTTGGGCATCCTGTTTATAGCAGTGATTCATGATGACTCTCATTTGCATGAACAGTAACTGTGTGTCAAAAGTTTGCATGGAATTCGCGAACTGCTTCAGATCATTTCCATCTCATTACATAGAAAACTGAAGGTGAGGGCCTTTAGAATCTGTGTGAGGACATTCTCAGAGATTTGAATACATCATGGCTAGTCACTCATGATTGATTGATGGATTAATATTAAGATGCTTAAAGAGAGAGTTCAAAATTCGGTCATAATTTACTCGCCCTCAATTTGTTCCAAACCTGTATACATTTCTTTCTTCTGCTGAACATAAAATAAGTTATTTAAAAGACAATGGGTAACCAAAATGGTTATGGGCACCATTGACTTCCATAGTTTGAAAAAAAAAAAAATACTATGGAAGTCAATGTCAACAACATCAACTGTTTGGTTACCGACAAAGAAATGTATACTGGTTTGGAACAACATGAGGGTTAGTAAATTAAGACAGTATTTTCATTTTTGGGTGAATTATCCCTTTAATGTTTCATTTCAAGCTTCTTTAGATGTTTATCGCATGCTTACATCTTTGAGTTATATCAATATTTTTTTTCTTCACTTCCCTTTAACTGAGAGATTTGGATGGACTTTCTGGTTTGCCTAATCTGTCCGATCCCTTCATATTCTTCCTGGAAAGAGCCGTGTTTGTGTGACCACGGTTACATCACAGCTCAACAGATGCAGCTCTGCCCCTGCTGTGTCTGCTCGTTTTCTGAGCAAGTAACATGAGCTGGATTGAACCATTAGAATCCAGAGCACAGAGTCCATTACTACTCTACTGATTTTACTTTCCAAATCCACAGTAAGCCTTTTTAAAGAGAACTTTTATTGCATTAAATTGTTCAAAAGTAACAGTAAAGGCATTTTTAATGTTACAAAAGATTTCTATTTCAATCAAATGTTGTTTTGAACTTTCTATTCGTCAAAGAATCCTGAAAAAAAAAAGAAAAGAAGCAGTTTTCCAGATATATCTCTCTATAAATTACAGAAACGTCTGTCTGTGTGTCTGTCTGTCTGTCTGTCTGTGTGTCTGTTAACCGCATATCTCTCGAACCGTTGGTCCGATGGATTTCAAATTCGACAGGTGTCTTGCCACGGGCACGAGTAAGTGCAGTGCCAAGTTTGACGTTGTTTGGATGAGAAATGCAAAAGATATCGTTAAATATATCATTTTTATAAGGTTGTGGTTTAAAAATAAACAATCTGACATTAGAGGGTTGTATCGGTCAAAGAAGCCCCAAGAAGATTGTGGTTTAAAAATAAACATTCTGACAATCTGTCAGCTACACTGTTTACTTCTGAATATTATAGTTTGGTTCCAGAACGTGATAAATACATTTTGATTAATTTGAGTAAAAATGTGTTTTCTTTACCAAGAAACCAACAATTACTAAAAACACAAACAAAAACTGATTTTGCACAGGCACTTTGCACTGCTCCCTGAATCGACACGCTTATTCATTTGTGGATGTTAACTGAATCTGTAAGTCAGCTATGCTGTTTACTTCTGAATATTATATTTCATTCTGCTGCGCTTTTATCGCTACTGTGTAATAGTAGCCTATGCTATTCACCAACTAAACATATCCTTTTCAGTGCGTTCACAGTCTCTTTCACGGGCATCATTTGTAGTTGCCTTTTCACAAACTATTTGCTCAAGCATAGCGTTTTCTCGGAGTTCACTGTGTGCTTTCTACCATGCACAAATAAAAATGTCACTGAACTTTTGCTGTGTAATTGTAACAATGAGTACTCAATCACACCAAACCAACAATTACTAAAAACACACACAAAAACTGATTTTGCACGGGCATTTTGCACTAGTTAGAATGATTTCTGAAGGATCCTGTAACACTGAAGACTTAAGTTAAGGTTGCTGCAAATTCAGCTTTCTCTTCACAGGAATAAATTACATTTTAAATTAAAATATTATATTATATTATATCATATTATATATTAATCAGAGAGAAATTAATTTAGACAAAATTAAATATTTAAAAATGATTTATAAAATGATATCATATCAAGCATCAACGTTACTTGATTTTTTTTAATTTTTTTTTTTATTTTTTTTAGATGTTTTTCATTCAAATGAACTTACAGTAAACTAATTGGATAGGAATACCACATGGAGCTACCTGGGGTTAGGGGTAGCCGAAATGACCAAAACTTATTTCACTTAAGTCATAACTGGCTGTTTACATCATGAATATTCTACACAATGGGCGTTTTGGGTCACACAACAACTGAGTTTAAAATTCTGATTTTTGCATTACCAGCCCAAGAGCTTTAATGAGCCATCGTTACAGTATTAAGGTCATGTTTCTTGCCCTGGTCTTTGGTATGATTTGGTATGGTAGCACAACTGTGGTCAGGTGAATGCTACTAAACGCTGAGCTCTGGGTGTTAGCAGGGCCCTGGAAGATCAAGAGGCCAGAGTCAGACTGCTGAACCCTGTAACATGACACCTGATTGAGGACTCGCTCAGTGTGTTCTGTTACAGACCATTAACCACTGGAAAGTTTTTTTTCCAAGCAATCTCTCTTGACTTATATACAGGGTGCAGGGATGGATTCTTTATAACAAAGAAAATGTAGGAGGGTGACAGAAGACAATGGGCCCTATTTTAACGATCTGAAACGCAAGTATCAAACGCGAAACGCAAGTAACTTTGTGGGTGGATCTTGCACCCGACGCAAATCTAAAATGGGTTGGTCTGAAGTAGCTACGTTACTCATAGGTGTGGTTTGGGCGTAACGTGAAATAAACCAATCAGAGCGTCATCTCACATTACCTTTAAAAGCAGGCGCACTTGTTCCATGGCGGATTGCTATTATAACGGCGGATTTGCCAGGCGCACGCCAGGAGCGTTTCACAGCCGAGGAGACCGACGTTCTCGTCAGGGCCGTAAAAGACAGAGAAGTGACATTGTATGGGGATGGGAGAAACCCACCCAAATTAGCTTCGGTTAAACATGCGTATAATCATTTTGGTAAATGTGTAAGCTAGATTTATGCCTATTTTTTCACATCTTCATGGACAGTGGACACCACAATGATTTCCTTCGTGTGGAATATTTTTCCTTGTAATTATGTATGGTTTGCAAAAATGGCAACTGCTGCGTCTGTGTAGATGAGAGAAGCAAAGTGTATGCGCGTTGTGCACACGCTACATTATGGCCAAGCATGCGCCCTTAAAATAGCATCTGAATAACGCGCCACTGACTTTAGTTTTTCCTGGTCAGTGGCGGAATTGTTTTCTGGAACTGCAAAATAGCACCAGGGAACGTTTGCGCTGGAACACGCCGCCTCTTTTCGTTGAACCGCCCCCGGGAGCGCAAGTTCATTCACTAATTTACCGATGTGCGTCGAGGGAAAAGTACGCTGTGCGTCGGGTGCAAAATAGGAATGATACATGCGTCGGTGTACAAAGTCAATTGCGCTGGGTGCAAGATGGGGCCCTCTGTGTTAGTTTGGCTGTGAGAACTGATACAGTCTTGTTGTTGGTGTTTGCTTCTCTTTCCCCCTCTCTTTTCAGTTTTCAGAGGAGCACATGTGCCATCTGTATTCTTACAGACTTGATGATTTATCTTGAATAATATGAACAAATAGATGACGTGACATTTGTAATAACTTTCTGTATTGTACTTAGATTTACTTTCTCTGGATTATCCCTTATCTCATTTTATATGGCTAATTTATTTACCAATTTGTTGAACTTATTCTTAAAAATAAAACTTTATTTATGGCCACACGATGCAACTAAATATTGCTATCACTTCTCTCCTGACTGCCACTACAGCCTACATTCACAGACTAAAGTATTCACTATTCACTGATAATCTCCCTATCGAATGAGCTGTTAACCACTGCAACTTATTTAATGAGTTTGAATACAAGATCTAAATCAGATAGCAAGCAGAGTTTGACAGCAGGCAGAACTAGGGCAGATGTCACAATTTTCAGTGAAGACTGACTTAAATTTTGTTCTGTTCCTCATGCAAGGCTGTTGTAAGAATTCAGAGACTTATTTAATATCTTGTGCATTAGTCACATAGACTACTTTTATGATACTTTTACTGTACTTGAACTGATAGTTGAACTATAATGTATGTATAGAGATTTTCTTTCTCATTTAAATGTTGTCACTCCCAAAACTATACAAAATGCAAATGCAAAAAAGCTTCAGATTATTGTCATGTTTTTGTATGTTTATATTTGATATTCTCGGATAACTTTTCTATATTCCTCTAATGCCTAGTTTTTTCTTCTCTTTCAGGAGCCGATCAAATCCAGAGCACCTCAACTCCATTTGGAATATAGATTTTATAAACAGCTGGGAAATTCAGGTAAGCCTCACAGCCTTTCGAGAATCGTGCGATATATGGTTTATGAAAAGCGCCACCTCCTCATCCTGTGTGAGACTGATCATCATCAGTTGTGTGCTGAGAATCATGGGGGCGGCGATCTCCGACCTTTTGATGTGGCTTTTTCACCCATCAGCAGCAAGTGACAGTGAAAAGGAGGGTCTGAAATGGGATTGAGATTAAGGAGGTATAAAGTGATCGGTTACCCAGGGGAAGTCCACCATCAAGAAGATGTTGTGTTCAACAAAGTGAAAGTGTCTGCCGCCCAGATTAGAAATTTCTTTTTGTTTTATGAATGAGGTTATAATGGATTAAATCTGTGTGATTTGCCCGCTACTCCCTGCCATTTTTATTGTATTGTAATTACCATACATGTTGCGAAGCCAGAAGGCTGAACTTTGATCCTTTTAAGCCCTACAATGAAAAGGATGAGCAGCTTGTACAAATCCTTGGTGCATCCATCCATTTGATCACTGAACCGGATGGTTGACTGGCATGAAGTGCGGCTCTTATTCACAGCGACTCGTAGCCACCCTGCAATGCAATGATCTCATTCACCGAACGCCTGTCTCCACAGCCGGGATCTGATCTCCTGCCAGATCATCGGAGCCACTGCTGCCACCCCTGCAACATTAATAGCCAGTGAAAGTGCAGGCGTGCAGGGCAGGCCCGCTATATTTATATCTTCATGACTCCTCGTGGCTGGGTTGCCATTATCGAATGTCCAAGCACGTGACTGATTCCTCTCAAGAAGAAAGCCATATGTCTAGGATTGTGCAGAGAAAATAAACATGCCCAGCTATCATGTTTAACATTTCTTTTACTTTGCGTGGAAACCTTGACCCTTAACTTTAGCTTTTCTTTTGCTTGTCTGCTACAGACTTATGTATCTTGCAGTTCAGTGATCCTGTCTGATGCCTTTTTGCTGGTGCATGTAATTCATCCTGACCCTGGATCCAAGGCCTAAATCACAGGATACAGACCTGGGGCATAACAAAAGACCACTAGGCTCAAAATGTGAAGAGATTTTCAGCCCTTAAAGATAAATTAATCTTGAAAGTGGAAGGAATTTTTGTGCTGCTTTCTTATTCGTTCTAGAGAATTTATTATTATTATTATTTTGAAATGTAGTTTTAAGTTACTCAACCTGTGGGTTTTTTTTTTTTTTTTTTTTTTTTTAATGTGAGACTGAATCTTCCACAATTTCGCCTTCTAGTAATGCACATCCATCACTTCAAAGTGAACATCGCTTTCCAAAGAAAGCCAGCGGGGTCCAGTGATTCACAGGTGTAAAATCTGGATCTAACAGTTATGAAGCCTGAGAGGAGATAACCAAACCAGACCTCCAGCTTTCCCAAAGAATCCTTTGAAAGGATCTGCCATTGTGAGACTCGTCTTAAGCCACCAGAGAGGCTCACTTAAACCTGCAGCTAAAGAAGAGTGTTAATTCTCTACTGTCCTGGAAAAAGAGTCCAGGTCATGTTAGGATACTTCTCTGGGTGTATTGCTCTTTCTAACTGCGCTCCATTATATGATGTCACAATCCCACTTTTATCATAAATAGGATCTTTGCTTTGCCCATCAACAGTTTTGCACCTTAAATGTCATGCACTTCTATGCCTCTGTCAATTATTTAGAGCATGAGGCATTTTAAAGTGCAATGGAGAAATTGCTGCTGCTGTGTTCGCTTGTGTAGCTTGTTTTAAATAGCTTGTGTTTAATGTTTAATTGCTATTGTGCTGCTGATTAAAGCTTTTGAGTTATTTTTAGCTGTGAGTTGCATTGTGTGACTGTGACTTGGTTAGTGGCTTTTCAATCGTTGCGTTCAATCTCTGACATTTGGGAAAAACAGGGTCACGGCACTCTCTGCAGTGCAGGCTGTGGATGTTTTATGCAGCAGGGCTGATAGCGCCAACCCTCTCATCTCCTGAATCACACTGGGACCTGCGCCGCCCGGAACGATCACGTTTCAGTCCCTGATTCTTCTCCACTGTCCCGGTAATGGAATCAGGGCCTTGTTGTTCTCCTGCTGCATGCTGAATCTTTAATATGCAAGTATTCATTCGGGCATGTGTGCTAACTTTGACATTCCAGTGCGTCTGCGCTGAGAGGACGTGTTTGATGAACAATGAGTTGTTGTTTTCACTCAGGCTCTGTTAGTGATGTAAGCAAGTGGGTTTTGAAATGGCAGAAAATCTCCTTGTTGAACTCTACAAGGTAGAGCGACAGTTGGGTAAAAGTGGAACGGCGTGCCACAAAAAAAATTACAATCGCTGCATCCAAAATCAAATACTTCCCTTTCCCTTACATATAGTATGCAAAAAACAGTATGCCAAAAGAGTAGCATGTCCGAATACATAGTAAATTGAATTGACAAAAAATATATTTTTTTAGTTTTTAGGTTGATTATTATTAGCATTTTATCAGTTATCTGCCATAACATAACAATTACCAAATTATTGGTATTACATTCCTAAATGAGACATTATAAGTGACTTGTGTGTACAAGATTATCTAAATACTTTAATGGCCTTTGTATTTACTACTCCTCACAGGCCCCTCTGTTGTACAGTTCTTTTGTTTTGCGTACTGCATGGATAAAATGGACTCTGCTTCCTCTCATAGTTCTGCTTTCTGCCACTATTTTTCAAATTTTACATTTCTTTGGTATAATTTGAAACACTTTAAGAACTTGCGATGGCCTTGTTTACAATTCAAGGAGGTGTTCTAGCTGCGCATGGTTGTAATTTTCCTCCCTCTGATTGCCGAGTTGGCGTTGGGTTTAAAACCTTGGATCTGGTGCTTTGATGAGTCAGCTTCCTGGCTGCAGTCTTGCCATAGGCACATCCATCATCGCTGTGGTTTCCAAACAGATCCGGCTGGCTAAAGTGCAGGCAGGTGTGTGCGCGTGTTCGGCACCCCCACCCGTGGGAATGACGTTTGCCGATCAGGTAAATCCTTCTATAATCCCCCCTGCAGCTGGGCTTTCCTGGGCTCGTTGTCTCAGTGTGTCTCATGTGCCTCTGCATCTGACCATTGGGCCAAAGAACACACACGTGGGATCTGGCACAGGCGACCTGGAATTGAATTGGAAAACACTGGCAGTGGGGAGCAGTTAAGAACTGTGTGTCCTTGAGGTCTTGTTTTGTAGAGTCACAGCTTTTTTTGGGACAGCAAAAAAAAAAACTAATCCTGCACAACACCTGTTATTTGTACCAGACTATTTGCTTTGGTCTGTAAAAATGCATTTTAAGTAGTGATTTATTTTTGTGTGCTACATGGTGCTAGGGGTGGATGATATAAACAAAATTTTATAGCACAGTATTCTTGTTATTAATAAATATATTAAAATATTGTTAATTAGTATCATTTAGATTTTTTTTTTTTTTTTTACATATATTCACACATTTGAAGGATTTTCTCTATTTTAATGCCTTTTATTATTTATTTTGCCATTAATTAAAATTAAGTTATTTATTTAAATATATCTGCCTGACATCACTGATTTCCGCCCTTCACTCCCTCAAACTTCATTGGGAAGTTTAGATGACTATATACAATTACTAGATTAAAATGAGTGGTTTGCCCAATATATTTTTTTCATTTCTGAATTCATTTACTCCGTACTATCACCTCTATCTCCCATGTTTAATAGCGGCAGCAGGTTAGAAAGTTTGATCATGTTAGCGGCACTATCCAAGGGTATGCAATATATATCTTTAATATACAAGCTCTTTGCTCTTTGATTGAAAGGCCATAAAAGCACTGTTTTGCATAATTGCTGTAGAAATTGAAAATGTACACCAACACATGTAGCTTCAGCCGGTATATCACCCACCCCTACTGTGCTATATACCACTTGAAGCCTCAATGGAAGCAAAACAGTTCTGTTGAATGATGTTCAAGTCATCCTTGCAGAGTCATGCCCATAGTCTGTGTTTTGAGTGCTTAATGTGGGAGAGAATGTGTTGTGTGCACGGGATAGATCAGATGTTTTACAGTCCTCTGTAAACTCGGTGAGCATAAGATAGTCTCTGCTTTAATGAATTGCATGATGCTCTCTCTCTCCCAGGGCTTGTTAGTCATGTTTTGTTCAAGGTGTTGTCATTATGGGTCTTGTCAGAGATGGTGTCCTCTACTGGCTGTGAACAGCAGGCTACACATTTTGGTGGTGTTAAGAAAATAATACAAAACTGTTACCCTAAAGGACAAAAGCTTATTAAATGTGATTGTTTGGTGCAAATTCTAAGTTTGAGAAGTGAGATTCTGTTTCCATTTCACTGGGTTGTTAAATGATCATTTTGTCTTTGCAGAGGGAGTTCCTCAGGTCTTCTACTTCGGGCCTTGCGGGAAGTACAACGCTATGGTTCTGGAACTGCTTGGGCCCAGTCTGGAGGACCTGTTTGACCTCTGCGACCGCACTTTCTCCCTCAAGACCGTCCTAATGATAGCTATTCAACTGGTAAGCCTCTTTCAGCAATTTTGGCTTATCTCATATATTTAGGATTTCTTTTGGCTGTTTTCTAAATGATTTCTAGGAATCGTTCAGCTCTGTCATGTTTTTGTGGTATATTTTTTTTAATGTTTTTTGGTCCAGAATGTCCTCAACCACAATCCTCCTTGCTTTTTCAGATAACACGGATGGAGTTTGTTCACACACGGAGCTTGATATATCGAGACGTCAAGCCAGAGAATTTTTTGGTGGGGCGGCCGGGGTCCAAGAGGCAGCACACCATTCATATCATCGACTTCGGGCTTGCCAAAGAATACATAGACCCCGAGACCAAAAAACACATCCCATACCGAGAGCATAAGAGCCTGACTGGCACTGCCCGATATATGAGTATAAACACACATTTGGGAAAAGGTATGCATGCACTTTAAACTCGCATCTCCTTTCCTTTTCCTAAGTTCATTTTCTGCATGTCTTTTTAAAACTAATTTCTGACGGGGGGAAATAATAAAATCTCCAACCCACCTTAAAGAACGTACATAATTGCACTTTCCTGAGTGACTCATATTTATGTAACCCTCTTAATCATGAAGTTTTAAATATATCCGTCTCATATAACAGTGAATATGTACCTGTTGCATCCATCAGTGTGACATATAACAGTTGTTGTTTTTCTTCCCCCTCAGAACAAAGCAGAAGGGACGACCTAGAAGCACTGGGCCATATGTTTATGTACTTTCTAAGAGGCAGTTTGCCCTGGCAGGGCTTGAAGGTTTGTACTTTCTACCTCCTAACAGTTTGTTCATCATTTCTTGAGATGGTTTCTCCATTTTTTTTTATCTTTACCTCATGATGGAGTAGGGCTGCTCGATTATGGCAAAAATCTTAATCATTAAGATCATAAAGGATTATTTTTGGTTTGTATTGAAATCACGATTATTTAACACGATTATTAGTAGGCAATGTGATAAGTCTTTTTTCACGATTATTGATACTTCAGCAAAAACTAATAGCCTACTAGGTTAACCAATAACTAAACAATTACATAAGACAAGTGAAAAGTCAGCAATACAACAAGAACAAAGAAACTAATTACAAACAAAATGGACAAATAAAAACAATGAAAATACAAATTAAATAAACTGTGTAAAATTTAAGGAAGATGTACTAAGTGGTATTCAGATAAGTAATAGCCGACAACAAAAAATAATCAGATTTGCTGTACACTTTAAATATAGATTAATCCTTATTAAAGCTACTTAAGTTTACAAAAATATACTCTCCAAAAAGGCATTTTGACATAATGTGTGTACACGTTTAGGCGCATATCCGAGGCCCATTTGCTTATCGGCATTCAGATCCGACTGTGTCTCTTTTGCAGCTTAATTCGCTTTAAATAACACTGTTTAATATCAAACACGCCCCACTGTTTAGCAACAGTAGACTGCATTTTACAACACACTTATTTGGCTGATATAGATGTTAATTTTGGGCTTTTAGGGAGGAACGAAAGCGCACCTCTGTGAAGGAAAGGAAGGTGCGCTGGACTGAATGCAAGAATCATTTTAGCTCGATTATCTTGTTTTTATAATCGTTGGAAGCCAAAATTGAAATCGGAAATCAATTACGAATATTCTCACAGCCCTATGTTGGTGTTGGTTACGAGAAAGACAATAAAAAAATGGGAAAAAAGCCATCACAGCATATAAAAAAGACTTTTTTAGTATGATATAAAAGTGGAAATTGATTTAACTAATCTCACATGGACCGGGAGACCATTCCAAAGTTTAGGACCTATTAAGTGCCTATTAAGGGAGAGTGAAGGAAGAAATATTAATATACTGGGGTGCATGGCCTGCTAGTGCCTTATAAACATAAAGTAGAATTTTGAAATCAATCCTAAATTTCACAGGAAGCCAATGTAAAAATGCTAGTATGGGAGTAATATGGTCCCTTTTTCTAGTACCAGTTTAAAGCCGTGCTGTTGCGTTTTGCACCAATTGCAGGCGAGCTAACACAGTCTGTGGAAACCAATGTAGAAAGAGTTACAATAGTTTTGAACCATAGATTACCAATAGAAGTAATCCACAGGTTTCAGCTTTACTGCTTAAAAGTTTGGGATTGGTAAAATGGCTGCATTTATTTGATCAAAAATACTGTCATTTTGAGAAATATTATTACAGTTTAAAATAACCATTTACTATATATATATATATATATATATATATATATATATATATATATATATATATATATATATATATATATATATATATATATATATATATATATACTTTTTTTTTTTTAAATGTAATTTATTCCTGTGATGAGAAATCAAAATTTTCAGCATTATTACTCCAGTCTTCAGTGTCACATGATCCTTCAGAAATCTTTCTAATATATGCTGATTTGGTGCTCAAGAAACATTTCTTATCAATGTTGAAAAAAGTTGTGATGCTTAATAATTTTGTGAAAACTGATCATTTTTCAGGATTGTTTGAGTATAGTTCAACTGGCAGCATTTATTTCAAATAGTCCCCCCCCCCCCCCCCCCCCCCCCCCCTAACATAATAAATGCATTTTCTGTCACTTTGGATCATTTTAATGCATCCATGCTGATTAAAGGTATTCATTTCTTTAGAAACAAATCTTATTGACACCTGAGAAGTGTGATGACATGGCAACAAATGCAGATATCAGCTGCTCGTGTTGTACTTCAGTTGCTCAGCCATGTGTAATTAGTCACATGGCTGTAGCGGTTGCTTCTGAACGCACACAGGTGTTAGAAGTTCTGCATTTGCCTGCTTATGTCTCACACCATTGTTAATTCATCACTTACATGGATTACATGGAAGGCACACGACAGTAGGGTGAGAATGAAAAGTAAATGTTAAAAAAAAAAAAGAGTAAAATGATCTCGCTTTGTGTGTGTGTGTCCTCACCTATTCAATAAAACTAGCCTCAGGCAAAATCTTGCCCTGGATTTGTTTGTTACATTTCAGCCAGGTTTTTTGTCAGTTGTGAGGAGTGGTTGTGAAATCATCTGTGTTTCCCAAACAGGCGGACACACTGAAAGAGCGATACCAGAAAATCGGCGACACCAAGCGAGCTACACCGATCGAAGTGCTATGTGAAAGTTTCCCAGGTTAGTGGCATCGATTTGGTTATGTCAAGGACAGTAGTGTGCGAAGCGTTACCCTGAACTAATGCCATTCCGGTTTGTACACACTGTAGAGGAGATGGCCACTTATCTGAGATATGTGAGAAGACTGGACTTCTTTGAGAAACCAGATTACGACTACCTGAGGAAGCTCTTCACAGACCTCTTCGACAAGAACGGCTACGTGTTTGATTACGAGTACGACTGGGTCGGCAAGCCTCTCGTGAGTGTTTGTTTCCTCCACAGGCACTTCTTAAATGCTTTTCTTGTGCATTTCAACTGTCAAATGCCTTTGTCATGCTGTGTTGGGTTTGTTTGTAAGTGTATGCGTGTGTGAGACATGCTCAACGATGAGATCATTGTTGTCTCTTTCAGCCCACACCTATAGGCCCCATCCCCACAGACACACCCCAGCCGAGCAGCAGAGACAAAGCACAACCGCAGACCAAAAACCAGGTGAGTTGGGTGCACAAATAATCTCCGTCAGATGAGTTTATCTACCTCATCTACCTCAGGGAAGTACACTATAGATCTTAATCACCCTAGATGGTCGTAGAGTACATCTCATTCGCTCCATGCCCTGTAAGTGAGTCCAGGATGTATCTTACTCACTCGAACTCATGGACAGATACAATATACCCACTCCAGGCAAGTGTTCTGCCCACTTTTCCTCTTTTGACAAGTGATCAATCAGAATAAGCCCTGGCACTTTTGGACGTACAAATTGATGACAGAAGAAGTTGTCAGAGGAGTTGGCCAAGTTTTGTGTGATGTTACAGTTGTGCAACACACTTTCTGAACATCATTCATGTTATTAATTAGTGGAATGGAAGAATGGTTAGTTGTGCCTTGCTTGGTGTAAACAAATCTGTTTTAGTGGCCAGTTGCTTAGAGACAAAGTTCCCTGTTGCTGAATCAAAATTCTTTTGGTTCAGCAGTGGTATCAGCACTGTCTGCACTTTCTGTAGAGCATAAATGTTAAATGCTAAAAGGCCATAAATATGATGTTCCTGCGTCTGATTTTATTTGTCCTGATATAATGATGATTGTGACAATGTGGACAGGGCAAAGATGTCTTGATAATATACTTCTGTTCAAAAATGTTCGATTTTTGTATGTTTTTGAAACATAACTTCATGCATTTGATCAAAATATGGTAATAACTGTAATATTGTGAAATATTATTACAATTTAAAATAACAGTTTTCTATTTTTAAATATTTTAAAATGTAATGTATTCTTGTGATGCAAAGCTGACTTTTTAGCAGCCATTACTCCAGTCTTCAGAGTCACATGATCCTTCAGAAATTATTCTAATATGCTGATTTGGTGCTAAAGAAACATTATCAACATTATCAATGTTGAAAACAGTTGTGCTGCTTAATATTTTTGTGGAAACCGTGATACGTTTTTCAGGATTGTTTTTTGATGAACTGAGAGCCCCAAAGAACAGCTTTTTTAAATGGAAATCTTTTGTAACATTTATAAATGACTTTACTGTCACGTTCAAACAATTTATTGCATCCTTGTTGAATAAAAGGATACACCCCAGACTTCTGACCGGTAGTTCACATTTCAAATTAGTCTCTTTCCAGACATTGTGTACTTGCCTTCATTAAGTCATTCCGGCATATACATTTCTTTGTCGCTCATCCATGGTTCAATGAAATCACAAAATAAAATGTAGCCAAAATTTGCTTCCGTTCCCAATATCCATCCTTTAATGTATCAAATGCATCCTGATTTACATCCACTCACGTACATTTGCTGTTTTGCTTGGTTTATTAAAAACATAAAGCTTTAAAATCGTAAAAATCTCAGGTTTAACCCCTGATCTCTACATAAGCATAAAATGAGCTTTACAGTCTGTTGGAAAATTATCGTACGTGTATGTGCCCTTTTGCTTGCGCTCGCATGTCTTTTAAAAACAGTGTTAAGAGAGGTCATAATTTGTAAAATCTCACATTGATTTCTAATAGAAGCCTTTTTTAACTCTGCATGTTTGCTTTTATTTTTCTCTCACTTTGGTTTTTCTTTATTTCCATTAGCTTGTGTCATTCACTATTAACGTTTATATTAGTAATTGAGCAAGCTTCTGCATGTGAGATGTCTCCTTTTTAATGTTGAATTTTTCGTTTGTTTGTTTACTCACCCACCGGCCCCTTCCCATCATACCTCAAAATCTCCACCTCAACCCGCCCCATTCTCCACGCTTTCTTATCCAAAATGCTCTTCCACTGTCGATCAGTCACCTGAACTCAAAGGAAGTGAGTCCCAGCCCACTTCAGTGACCAATAAGGAGACTCTGGGGTCGCATCTCACGGCCGAGAGGCTGGGGGGCTCAGTGCAGGTACTGCTTGCACGTCATGCTACTTTTTGAGTGAGCATGGCTGCTTCTCTATCTGCTTTTCGCGCACACATTCATCTGTGACGCTCAGCTTGGCTCCTTTAGGCTCCGGACACACTACAGATGGCGGTAGTGGCGTTCCTTGGAGATACCATGTGTTTTAAAATAGAAGCCATCAAGCGTTTTAGTTTGAGAGCAGCTCATGATGTGATAGGATCTAATGGATGCTGATAGATTTGAAAGAGAAACTCTTAAATGGTAAAGGTGCTTGATGAAGCACATGTGCCACCTAGTGTTGGTTTTTGGAATGATATCCCATTGTGTGAACGCAGGTCTTGCGTTTTTCATCTCACATCTTAAGATAATTATCTTTTTATGAATTTATAATTTTGATTTGTCTTTTCAATTTAGTTTAGTTTTTAAGTCTGTTCTAGTTCCCAGCAGTGTAGTTTTACTGCTGTCTAGATCAGTGGTTCTCAACTCCAGTCCTCAGGACCCGCTGCTCTGCACATTTTGTAGGTCTCTCTTATCTGACACACTCAGTTCAGTTCATGGAGTCTCTCCTAATGAGCTGATGATCTGATTCAGGTGTGTTAAATAAGGGAGACATACAAAATGTGCAGAGCAGTGGGTCACGAGGACTGGAGTTGAGAACCACTATAGAGTCTAGATGTATTGACACTGCCTCAGCACAAAGATGCCAGTTGCTCAAGTTTTACAAAATGGCTTTCATAGGGGTTGAATATTATTCAGGCCAAAAAACTAAAGTATTTAGAGAACAGGAATGTTGCAGTATAGTCACATGTTTAATTAAATGTCATTTAATGTTTTATTTGAATGATCACATATTTATTGTTTAGGCATGTGCACATCTGTGCAGGAAACCGGATGTTTCCATATGTTCTTTGTTCTTTTATATATTCATATATATATTCACGTGTAGCAAATGTAGTTTTGATGAAATAAGAGTCAGTGCATGCGTTTATTAGAGTAAATCACATACTCTGAAAGAAGTGTGCTCTTTTGGTCTAAGTCTTCAATCTTCAGTGTTCAGTTTTCAGCACTTTTTTATTACAGGACACATACAATTCTTGTGTGAATTCTGACTTTTTATAATTTCACACAAAATATGTAAAGAAAAGGTTTCAGTTGTGGTGATTGTATGAAATGTTTATATTGTTTCTGTGCGATCCTCAGGTCATGAGCTCCACAAATGGAGAGCTGAACACAGACGACCCAACCGCAGGACACTCCAATGCTCCCATCACTGCACCCGCTGAGGTAGAGGTGGCAGACGACACAAAGTAAGTCCCACAAATGTCTTCCTAGTAGGCGTTCCTACTGCTGGATGCCCCAGCTGACTATAGATTTGAAATATGATCACAAATGGGATGTAAATCTGGTAAAAAAAATTAAATAAATAATCAGTTTCCTTTTTGCTTCAAATTAACAGATAAAAGCATTTGAATCCAAATGGCAGAGAATAATGCATCATATCAGTTGCTGACACTTTTCCATGCATTATTTTCTTTATTTTTTTAATTATCCCTGTATTTGATTGATAATGAAATCATAACAGTCAAATTAATCAGTGTAAAATGGACTACTTGAGTATTCTTGACTGCTGTCTTCACTAGTTCTCATTTCCATAAATATGTCAGAACGCTGGATATGCCAATTTTTGCATTACTGTAGCTCGTCAACTCTAATTGAAAATGAATTATGTATGTTCATTTTGTCTTAGCATATTGCTGAATGAATGTCCCTGTACTGATTTAATGTTCCTCATTACGCCTCAGCGCTCTCCAATTTATAAAACCGAATTCAACTTATCAAGATATCAAAAAAAAAAAGAAAAAGAAATTGTGTTTCTGTTGTAATTTTTGCTCTGATTTTCTTTCAGGTGCTGTTGTTTTTTTAAGAGGAGAAAGAGGAAAGCTCTTCAAAGGCACAAGTGAAGCTCACTCTTTGAAAAGAACTTGATACATTCTGGTCACTGTTAAGTTTGAAATGCAAGAAAATACACAGATCTCTCTCTCTCTCTCTCTCTCTCTCTCTCTCTCTCTCTCTCTCTCTCTCTCTCTCTCTCTCTCTCTCTCTCTCTCTCTCTCTCTCTCTCTCTCTCTCTCTCTCTCTCTCTCTCTCTCTCTCTCTCTCTCTCTCTCTCTCTCTCTCTCTGTTCCCATCACACTTTCTTTCATAGATGCTTCACCACTTAATGGAGTGCAAAGGAATTTTGTTGACTGTCCAACAGACTCTGGTTCCTTCAAAAAAGAGAATAAATGAAGATATATGATACAAGATGTGTAAAAAGAAATAAAAGAAATCACACATAAACATTCAAAAAGATGAAAAGAACGTGATGACATGAGAGTAATTGATTATATAAGAACCCCAGTGGTGTGAACAAAAAAAAAAAAAGATGCTGTTTGACACGTTGTATACTAGATTCCATGCAGAGCATTTATTGTTCATTGATCGAGGGATGAAAACATCAGTGAATGGATGATTTAAGTTTTCTTAAATAATTTTTATTTCTGACAAAAACGTGAGGGCAGGAGTCGCCTCTGCACTGGGAATGAACCCCACCAAATTACAAAATAACAGGACACATTTCATCTCAACCAGACTCTGGAGTCTTTTTTTTTCCCTGTGATTTTATTTTTTATTTTTTTTGGACAGAAATCCCTGGGTTGTAAAGCAGTTGTTGTGTCCTGGAAATGCTTTCTTTTTGTCCTTTTTTGTCTTTTTTTGTCCTTTTTAAATATAAATTCTTCCATTTCTTTCTGTCATTGTGGACTCTGTAGCACAGTTACTGGCCTCAGGTACTGTGGGCGATGGAGAGACAAATGGATATTATTATCTTGTCATTGTTGTTATTGCACTTTTGGGAAAAAAAAGAAAAGAACACAACACAGTGGGCTTGCAATGAAACGATGAGAAAAAACCGTTGGAACGGTCCCGCACAGAGCCGATATCTGTCCAAGGACCGTTAAAGGAAAAGGAAGAAAAAATGTACTTCAATTTTATTTCTCACATCAAAATTTATTTACCAGGAAATCATAGTTTGTGCCTTTCCAAGTAAAATGTTTAAAATTTAAGCAAGTGTCCTGCACTGACATTTTTTTGAGTGATAGCATTGTTTTTTTTGTTTTTGTTTTTTTACGTGTGGATGTGAATGGTTTATGTTGTATATTTCTCAGCTTAAGGTGTGTTTTAATTTTAGTTCTAAATCACTTATTGTTTAAAAATATATTGTATATCTATTTCTATTGTGTATATATATTTTATTATTGTTACAAATATACACACAATGGCCACTTTATTAGGTACACCTTGCTAGTACCGTGTTAGACCCTCTTTTGCTTGCAGAACTTCCTTAATTCTTCATGGCGTAGATTCAACAAGGTGCTGGAAACATTCCTCTGTGATCCATATCGACATTATAGATTTGTCAGCTGCACATCCATGCTGTAGAGGCCATTTGAGTTTAGTGAACTCGTTGTCCTTTTCAAGAAACCAGTTTGAGATGATTTGAGCTTTGTGATTATCCTGCTGAATGTAGCCATCAGAAGATGGGTACACTGGTCATACTAAGGGTACTAAGGGACCCAAAGTGTGCTAAACATCCCCCACACCATTACACCACCACTAACAGCCTGAGCCGTTGATACAAGGCAGGATGGATCTAATCCTACCATCTAAATGTTGCAGCAGAAATCAAGACTCATCAGACTAGGCAACGTTTTACCAATCTTCTATGGTCCAATTTTGGTGAGCCGATATGAATTGTAGCCTCAGTTTCTTGTTCTCGGCTGACAGGAGTGGCACCCGGTGTGTTCTTCTGCTGCTTGACCCCGTCTCCAAGGTTCACCGTGTTGTGCGTTCAGAGATGCTCTTCTGCAGATCTCTGTTGTAGCGAGTGGTTATTTGAGTTACTGTTTCCTTTCGATCAGCTCAAACCAGTCTAGCCATTCTCCTCTGACCTCTGGCATCAAAAGAGATTTTCTCTTTTTGGGACCATTCTCTAGAGATGGTTGTGCATTAAAATCCCAGTAGATCAGCAGTTTCTGAAATACTCAGACCAGCCCGTCTGGCACCAACAACCATGCCATGTTCAAAGTCACTTGAATCACTTTTCTTCCCCATACTAATGCTCAGTTTGAACTTCAGCAGATTGTCTTGACCATGTCTACATGCTTGAAAGTATTGAGTTGCTGCCAAGGGATTGGCTGATTAGTTATGTGCTAATGAGCAGTTGAACAGGTGTACCAAATAAAGTGGCCCGTGTGTGTGCGTGCTTGTACAGTATATATGGTTTATGAGGACACAAATGTGTAAATGACAAGGATATTACAATGTAAACACTTCCTGTCGCCTCGTAAACCAAATGGCTTTAAAAACATTCTGAACAGTGTTCTTTTTTTTTATTAAAAAAATCCTGAAAGTTTTCTGTGATGGGTATGTTTAGAGTAAGGGGATATAACATTTGATTAGCTCAGTATAAAACCATTATGTCTATGGAGAGTCCTCGTAAACCACATATGCAAGCATGTCCGAGTGTGTATGTGTGTAGAACAAAAACAATATTGGCCTGTGTATTGAACAAAATTAGAACTGAATAAGGGTTTGTAATTCAAGAGCTTCTAACTCAATGTACCTACTGTCTAAATTGTATTTTATCTTCAACATCAGTACCACCAATCCCAGTAGATTACCAGGTCATTCATATTAGACCCATTGTGACATCAACACTTTATATGAATGTCTAATGGCCATGTGTCTGTGCTGTCATGTCATATGATGTTCAGAGACTGTCATGTCATATGTGTCAGATCTTGTGAGGTTTAAAAAAAGAAGTTATCAGGTGATTGGGTTTAGTCATTTATTAGCAATAGTGTTAATAGGTGCTAAATTTGTATTTTGGGAACTATATGGAGGACCACAAGTGTCACGGAAATAGTAATGAAGCATTTCATATTGAAATAGGCATTAATACATTTGTTTACAAATACGTTAATCAATAAATAGACTTAATTACATAGATTTTTTTTTTTTATGGGCAATAAATGCAGTAGGCTAGTTATAAAGATAAAAAAAAAAATCAATAAGTGTGGTTGTAATAATTTGTGGTCCTCCATATGTACCATCTTGTCTGTTTCATCCTAGACAAAATGTTCAGTCTTTACACATTTTCCATTACACTTTTTCCATTGTATTATGTTAACAATCTGATAATCATGTTAATTAGGTTCTCAATTTGTATTATATATTAATATTATATTATATAAAAACATTTTATATATATATATATATATACATACACACACACACACACCAAGGGGATTTTGCCATCTTTTCCCTCTTTAAAAAGGGCATGTGTGCTGTCTATGAAAATCTATTCATCATCGTAACATCCCCTTTTCCGAGATAGAGTGGGTGTGAGATGGAGAATTAAAACTGAAACGGACACTGCTGGATGCAAACAATCCCTGGCAGAAACTTTTTTCACTTTTATTTCAGTACTAAAGCGTCATTTTCATCGTTTTCTATGGGATTCGGGATTCATTTCAGTCGGCTGACTCATTGGTAACTTCGCGTAAGAGCGTCTCTGTTTCATCTCGACTCCGTTTATCGTTTCCTTCATTCACGATGTCCGATCAGCCGTTAACTTTACCAGTGTGCAGGAGACTGACGTACGCCGTGGGACATTTCTTTAACGACCTCTGCGCGTCCATGTGGTTCACGTATTTACTGGTGTATTATCACTCGGTTCTCGGGTTCAAGGACACGAACGCAGGTGTGCTGCTGCTGGTCGGACAGATCGCGGACGGAATCTGCACGCCGCTTGTCGGATACGAATCCGATCGGAGGGAAGGATGTGGAAAGTATGGTAAAAGAAAGACCTGGCATTTAGTGGGTAAGAGTGTGAATTCAAACTTGGAACTTAAATGAATGGACTATAACTAGCGGTCTGTGATTTTTGTCTGCTATATTTTCTGCATTCTACTCAAAAATGTCTATAATAATAAAAGTAAGTTGCCGTGGAGCTTTAAAATAATCAGTAGGAAGTGTAGGCTAATTCAATTAATTAAAATCCCTGCAAAAACTACCGCTGTGTGGGACAGCCGTAACGTTACACTCAATCTGACATGATGCTGGCTCATAGCAAACAGGAAAAAGAAGCGAAAACTTGTCAGCTGTAGTCAGGGAAATGTTAGATGTGAATAGGGTACAAAATAGCGCCCTGAAACTTGCCAACAAATGGGCAAAAAAATTATCGTGAAGGTCAGGAAATCAAACTAAATTTTATTTGAGCTGTTTTTTAATCCGATTTTTAAGTGGAAGCCATGTAATTTGTTTAGAAACCGTTTGTTCAACACCTTATTTGTGTGATTTGGCAATATTATAAATAGGAAAAAAAATATAAAAATGCTAGAATAGGTAACAGGATTGCAAATTTACTTACATTTTTAATTTAAATGTACTTGCATATGTAGCAGTTTGGGACAGAATTTGGTTTGTAGTTATAAAAACACTTATATGTACCACAAATTAAACAAAATTATTGGTTTTATATCTTTCTTTTTCTCACAGTAACTTGGGTAACAGGGTTGAATGAGCACAAATGCACCCAACACTACCAAAATTGGCAAAATGGAATTAGATTTACTGTCATACTGTAAAAAAAAAAACTGATGTCACTTTCTGAGTGTCACACAGTTTCACTGCACTCACTGTTCAGTTTACTGCCCATTTCCCCTCAGGAACGTTAAGTGTGTTTGCCTCCTTCCCCTTCATATTCAACCCCTGTATCGGGTGTGATGAGAGCACCCCACAGGCGACGGCACTCATCTACGTCATCCCATTCATCATCATCTTCCAATTTGGCTGGGCTGCTACCCAGATATCCCACCTGTCGCTCATTCCTGAGCTGGTCACATGCGAGCACGCCAAAGTGGAACTAACGTCATACAGGTATATCATTCCTCTTCAAGCAAAATAACCAACGTAAACCAATGTAGTGTTGACAAACTTCAAAGTCTTAAGCTATTCAGTGGATACATTTTGTTTTAGAAATAAAAGAGGAAACCATAAGAAAACTGTTTCCTTATTTTAAAGTTGGCATGAAATTATTCACCCTATCTATTTTAAATGAATGTTAATGATCTTATTTTGAACTATTCGTCTGTGCGTAGTGGCTTTTCATGGATGTCAGTTTATTGCTTCATGTAACTTTGTTATGGATGATCTTGATGAGTTGTTTGCTTTCCTGAACAGGTATGCTTTCACAGTGGTGGCAAACATTGTGGTGTATGCTGTGGCTTGGCTCTTGTTCCACTTTCAATCCCAACAGACAGAAGACCCATCTATTTCCCAGAATCTGAGCTGGTTTGATGTTCCCACATTCAGAGTGAGCAAATGCAAATATATTCATACCCTTGGTTGGAGATCAAATTGAAGAGTTACTTATAATGTCTATCAAGCTGAGAACATTTAGGGATAGTCCACACTAAAATGAACATTCTGTCATCATTTACTTACCTTAATGTTGTTACAAACCTGTATGCCTTTCTTTCTTGTGGAACATAAAAAAGAGGAATGTTAGAAACCAAACAGTGAAGTCCCATTGACTTCATACAAAAATACAGTGGAACTTAATGGTAACTGAAACTGTTTGGTTACCAACGTTCTTCTAAATATTTGTTAATTTCTTCTTAATATTGGCTTAATCTTTGTTGGGACAGTATCTGGCACTCATAGTATGGGCCATCGGTACTGTTACCTCCATCATCTTTCACGTGGGCACTAAGGAAGTCCAGCCTCAGGAGACTAAAGAGACTGAACAGTCTCAGCCTCCAACCCAGACCTCCGGAGTCCTGCTCCAGTGGAAACACTGGTTCATCGAGCCTGCCTTCTATCAGGTGATCTCATGAAGACCTCGCACTTTTACTATGAACAAAACACACAGACACACAAGATGCCTTATGGAAACTACAAACATCTTATAGTGAAATATTATTCGCAGTATGCTATTTAGTAACAATAAAGAATGTTTGTTTTCTTCCTCCAGGTTGCCATATTATATATGTGCACTAGACTGATTGTAAACTTGTCCCAAACGTACATCCCGATGTATCTGACAAACTCCTTATCACTGCCAAAGGTGAGGAACATGACACTTCTCAATATAAACTTGTTAAATCCTAAACTTAAAAAAACTCAAACAAATTTAGAAATGTTTCCTTGGCAGCTATCTAAAATAAAAATAGTTTAAGTTAAAGCACTAAAATGACTAAAACTTATTCTGAAATAAAATAAATGAATGCTAAATAGAAGTATATGTATAAACTAGTCCTGTCAAATCGATTAATCGCATCTAACATAAACGTTTGTAAATGTATAATATATATATAAATGTGTGTGTGTTTGTGTGTATATATATATATGAAGAGTTCAGATGCAAAAGCCTCTAAATGCCATCTGAAATTTTCTTCTAGAATGATTATTTTTATCAAGCTCGTATATTTAAGTTCAATAATTTCACTTAAATGGCAATGCAAATTGCATATTAATTGTCATTTAAGTGAAATTACTTAACTTAAATATACAAGCTTTATAAAAATGATCATTCTAGAAGAAAATTTCAGATGGCATTTAGAGGCTTTTGCATCTGAACTCTTCATATATATATATACATACACATACACATACACACTGACTTTAACTGCTTGTACAAAGAAAACTAACATTAACATAGTGTATATGTACTTTTAATTAGAATACCACATATGTACAGTAAGGCTGGTTTGGGCAGTTATGTTCTGGCACAATGAAGTGAATGTAAAGTTGAGCAGAACATCCCCTCTTTTTTACAGAACTACATTGCAACTATTCCCTTGGTTATGTATGTCAGTGGGTTGGTGTCTTCCCTGGTTATGAAGCCTGTTAGCAAACGGATCGGCACCTCTGTAAGCTTTTACTGTTTCTCTGCTCTATCCAAATACCGTGAATCAAAATGCCTCATATGTCATCTCTGCCTTTGCAGATGACCTATTTTGTAGGTCTTGTGCCCATAATGGTGTTTTCCTTCTGGGCTTTGGTGGACACAGACATGGGTCCACGGGTTTACGGAGCCGCCGTGTTGCTGGGAGCTGGATCCGCTGTCATTCTGGTCATGTCACTGTCCATGACCGCCAATCTCATCGGAGATCAAACTGTATGTGATGGCATCATAATCATGTGCATAAATGTATATCAAGTTATAATTCTTAAAACTGTTTTTGAGGGGCTCTGCACAAAATCTGTTTCAAACTAACACATCAGATGCGATTTATACAAGTAATTGGTAATCAGCTTGGTGGTTCAAGCTTACTAAAATATAAAGTTTCGTCAGATATCTCATTAACGTACACAGTGCAGCAACGAACACAGCACGAATGGTGATGTCCGACTCGCAAACGAGTTACTTTAATAAACTGGTTCTTTGTAACGAGTCAGTTCAAAACCATTACTGACATAAATGTGTAAATATGCATAGATTCCTCATTAGCGGCTGTTTCTACAGTAGCCGTCCGCCATATTGGAACAGTCAAAGTCGGTCCATGAAAACTTGAGAGTAAGTTTACCGTGCGTCTGCAACCATAGTAGTACGCAAGTATGAATATCTATATCAGCTTAAGCAAATGATTTTCAAAGGATTTTCAAAGGCATTAGCTAACATGACATTTAAAAATTATTGAGTTAATATAAAACACAAACACATTCTCACCTGTGAAAGGTTATCCCATTTCTTCGGGAATTTAAATCTCGGCAGTTTTTACAAGCAGAGGCTGCACAATGTTGTGGCATCTTGGAAAACTTGATTTTTTACTGTGAGTGACGACAACATTCTAATACATCTGAAAAATGTTGACCGTTCAAAGTTGGCAGACGCATTGACATGTCTGGAGTGGTTGAATGTGGAATCTATGTATACATATATATATATGACCGTATATATATGATTACTGAGTTCACAATTGACTTCCTCACTGAACTGTATTTCAGTAATGTCCTATTTAAACCAGTAACATTATTGTGTTGTATATTTTAGGTATGTGAGACTTACATTAGACTATTTACTGAATGCTTGTTCATATAACAACAGCCATTTTAAATATTCAAATAGAACACAGCTATTTTAAATTGTAATAATATTTCATAATATTCCTGTTTTACTGTATTTTTCATCAAATAAACGCAGCCTTGGAAAGCACAAGAGACTACTTTTTCAAATGTAAAATAATCTGAATTATTCCCAACTGTTGACTGCCACTGTAGCTCTAATGAAGATCTTTCTTTTAACAGCAAAGCGGTGCTTTTGTTTACGGGGCGATGAGCTTCACTGATAAGGTGGCCAATGGACTTGGAGTCATGATAATACAGGCTTTACATCCCTGTCAGTGAGTACAATCCAGCATCTCCAATGAAAGAGCCTCCTGACTCCTGACCGTAGTGGCTGGGAATGTAGAATATTTAAATACCCTTCCCGTCTGCAAATACCATCTTGACCGCACAATCTACTTGTTTCATAGGGACACTGATTGTTTTTAATGTGTATGCTGCAGATGGCCTATATGTGTGTGTTTGAGTGTGAAAGTATAACTATTCATTGTCACATGCTTTATGTAGGTTTCTACTTGGCTTTGTACTGCTTCTCACGTTATTTTGGTCTTTACTGACAGAACACTGGACTCTGACTGCAAATGGTTCTATCGCAACGTCATGGTGATCGTCACTGCCGGCGTGGCTGCCTTCGCTGCTCTCTGTCTCGCAACCATTCTCATCTGGCCGATTATAATTCGCCAACGTGAGTCTTGGAATTTTTTGAAACCTACACAAAATGTGTTTAACCACTAAAATCCGGCTCAGCCTGAACGGAGGATTGGAAAGGTTGATGATCTTTGTTCTAGAATAAAAGGGAACTAGATTTTTAGAAGAAACCTGGGGGAAATTTTTATTTGATTTATTTCTTCTGCTGAACACAAAAGAAGATATTTTGAAGAATGTCAGTTACCTACTGTAACAGTTGATGGACTCCATTGACTTCCATAGTATTTTTGTCAATGGGGCCCTTCAACTGTTTTCTTCAAAATATCTTCTTTTGTGTTCAGCAGACGAAAGAAACTCATACAGGTTTGGAACAACTTGAGGGCGAGTAAATGATGATAGAATTGTCATTTTTGGGTGAACTATCCCTTTAATGGTGATTGTATTCAATTGTGATTTGCAATTTAAATTGACATAAATAACATGTTTTTATGAAATTAAACAAGTGAGGGGAATACAATGGTTGTGTATTAGGGTTTTGTTACTATCTATTATAGTGTAACGTTATAAATCTGAACAAAAACATTTCCCATTCAAATTTATTTGCATAATGCGTTTCACAATAAATATCAATCTAAAGCAGCATTTTAAAAATGATTGCATTTAAGTATTATATGTTTGTTAACATGTTCAAATCCCATGTCCATCCGCTGTTATACAGCATTTTGCAATAACAATGTATGCTTGACGTTAGTGTTTATCTAAGCTTTTCATCTGCAAATACTTATTTGCATTATTTCCTTATGTGCTTTCTCTTTAATCCTATTACAAATCCATTTGTTCCTCTTCAGGTCTAGCGGTCATCAGAGGGCTGATTGGTACACATGAGGATGAGACGAGGAGCTATGGGAGCAATGGAAGATTGAACTGACACATTTCAGTGTTAAAAACTTGAAAACACTCAACATTCAGACCAGGCCGCGCTGCAGAGGAAACTGTATGCTTTCTTTTGCTCCTAACCAGGAACAAGGAAGATGAGAAACTGTGCTGCTCTGTGGTCACGAGCTCTTTTTGTCATCACCTCATCACCTCATCACTTTGGAGGTGCGAGTTTCTGCATTGTTTTTACATTCTCAAGAGGCTCTTTGTGTGTCGTATGTGAAATATGAGCTCAGGCCTGTCACATGGAGAGACGACTCAAACAGGACAACAATTATGTGACACATTCAAGATGAGGAAGCTAAGCTCTGCTGAAATTTTCCCAAACATTTTAAAAGATTCCACTAGAGATCAGAAACGCATCTAGTTTGTATAAAAACGTAATAAGGTGCCTTTTGGATACAGATACTGATTTTTGAAAGTTTTGCAGATCCTTTTATGCAAAGTGACTTGCTGACAGAGCCAATCTGGAGCAAGCTGGAGTTAAATGTCCTTATTATGGGGCACAATCTCAAAAGTAGCAGTTCTTGAATTGTCACATCCTGGTTTTGAAGCCTTTCAACCAGTAAGCCACTACACCACTATAATGTGTTGTTATTCTGTGTGTACATCACATGCATTTGTATTTTTTTCTATTAAAATAGTGAAGTGAGTGAAGCTTGTTTGACCTGTTAGTCCTGTGCTGTTTTTAAGTGGTACATGTGATACTTGTAAAAGATAAAACGTTTTCTAAAGTTATGCACCAGCTATTTCAGGATGGGTGTCATTCCAGTTATCGTCATCAGTTCTGCATTTACATTCCATTGACGTCTTCACTGCCTAATTCACTAACATGTCTTTTTTTTTTTTTTTTTGTGCTTGTCTTCTCTGCTAAGAGAAAACTAGCTTGTCAGCCTGATGTTTTGTGTTCACCTGTGGGGTGTTCAATTATATGGCAGTTACATTTCTATCCACTAGAGGGAGACAGCAAGCTTATGATAAATAATAATAATATAATCAAATAATCTAATTCTGCTTTAAATTAAAATGCTAAAGAGAACATCAAATCAAATTGACTGCAATCACATTTTTTTCTCCATCAATAACTATTGTTTTTATTGAAGAACATACAGTTATTGAAAGTTCTGGAATCAAAATGAGTCACGGTAAAGCTTTGTCACAAATAATTAAAGAAATATTGAAAATAACGAATCAATATCTTAGCCTCTATGGGGGCTTTTATTATTGTGTTTGACATATGGGAGACCTTCAAGTCAAAACATTTGAGAACCACTTGCTTAGTGCCAATGCTGTGGATTTTGGAAAGTAGAAAAATAACTTCTTTTTTTTTACATTGACATCCATCATGTTTCAATTTAGGCTATGTCATAAAAAAACGTGTCCTGGCTACATGATTAAAATGTGTTTTTGAACTTATTTTGAATCATTTCTACATGTCCTAGAATTACAATACCATATAAGAATCAACAAGTACAGGATCTATACAATTACATGGAGGTTATGGCACATGGATTCTCTCATAGTTGTGCTACAAAAAAGCTTTTCAAGATTACAGCCCTGTTTCCCTCCCGGAGCTCTGCGGATAGTCCATCAATGCCGTCGTACCTGAATACACTAGGGTCATAATACTGGGTGGCATTGCCATTTGAAATAAATTTCTGAAACACAAGCAGCAGAAACAAATGCAAAAGCACCCTTTAATTAAAGCAGAGCTGCCTGACTCCTGGGTATCAGCCCACGGTGTGCCAGCAGCAATACCCCCCTTGCAGTCTTTAAACATGCTGCTGTGGGTAATTTGAGGGGCAGGCGTCATCTCCGCCTGTTAGTGTGACCACTAATTGGAGTCTGGACCATGGCCTGTACTTGGATGGAGGCAGAGCAGTGTGAATGATATAAGATTACATCGTGAGGGGAGCAGAGGTAGGGGACTGCCACCCATGTATACTGGAGAAGCACTATGACTGTATGGAGGGATTCAGAGAGCTTCAACAAATCACACACAAGCTGCCAAATCCTTCACTTTATATACTTTTATAGATCAGTCATTATAAGTGTGGTAAAAGGGGTTTAGTTATTATGGTTGCATTTTTCAAACATGTGGCAACTTTTTTGGAATTTTTTGAACTGAGACATAGAAGACTTTCCCATTTGCATCTATTACAAAAATGACCATGGTAACTATGTTTTGGCCTAAATTGCCACAGTTATTGTCAAAGTCGACATGAAACAACAGAAGTTAAGAGAGTTTTTGTCCCTATCGTGACGTATATTTGAGTTAAACTGCATGTAGCTGGTGTGTGGTGGGCGTTCTGGCGCAATATGGCTGCTGTCGCATCATCCAGGTGGATGCTGCACATTGGTGGTGGTTGAGGAGATTCCCCCATATGTAAAGTGCTTTGAGTACCCAGAAAAGTGCTATATAAATGTAACGAATTATTATAATTATTATTATTCTCAAAAAAAAAAAAAAAAAAAAAAAAAAAACATGTAGGGGTGGGCGGGATTTTGTCTATCGGGAATTGTTTGGATCATTGGCTCATTGTGGTTTGCTATTGCTGTGTGTGATGTCATGTGAGTGACAGGTTGTCCCGCCCTCACGCCAGTAAACACGTCATCAGAGAAGAGAAAAGATGTCGCTGCAAGAGGGAGGGGAAGTTACTTTGATTAAATATTATGAGGCCACATGATTTAAAAAAAATAAATAAATAAATGTGTGCACAGATAAATCACATACACACTCTAAAATATCTTGGGTTCTTTTTTCTACCCAAGTCCTGGGTTAATATTTTTTCAGTGTTTGGGTAGTTTTTGTGTTACCCAGGGGTTGAGTTATTTATCGTGGTGCTTTTTGCGACCTCTTCAGGAGAGAGCAGTGCAGCTCAGTCAAATTGGTGCATGTCTTATGTTAAATACTGTACTATTTTAGTATACTAGTACTGTAGTATTTTACAAGTACAAGAATTTGTTAAACAAGCTTTATCGACTAAAATAACTAGCTTCCGGCAGACAGCCGTACGCAAGTCGACTTGCGCCGAAAGACTAACTATTGAACTTGACGCACAACGTAATGACGAACGTGGTTGTCCAGCCCTGTTTGTTTGAACCGCGAGAGGTGTCAAAGCTTACGCTACTCCTATATCCTACGTCATACATCGTCAAGTGTTACTCTTTTGGCGTAAGTCGACTTGCGTACGGACGTCTGCTGGAAGCTAGTTATTTTAGTTGATAAAGTTTTAAATATGGATATTTTCCTTACACAAACACATCGCTTCACGTCAGAAGGCCTTTATTAACCCGCCAGAGCCGTGTTGAGCACTTTTATCATGGATGGATGCACTTTGATTGACTTCCAAAAAAATATACCCATTGACTCCCATTATAAAGTTTTTAATATAACTCCGATTGTATTCGTCTGAAAGATTAATGTCATATACACCTAGGATGGCTTCAGGGTGAGTAAATCATGGGCCAATTTTCATTTTTGAGTGAACCCTTTAAATGTAGGCAATATGTATTAAAAAACGATATAAAATATGGTATACTGTAAAATATAATAAAAAATAAAGGAATCATCATGCACACCAGTGGTTGTGTGGAGTATTTTAAAAAAGTGTAGAGGATTTAAGTTAATCCGTAATTCATGTATGAAGTAAAAAAAATAAAAATAAAAACGCTATTATAGTAAAAATGAATCAACCCATTATGGTAAGTTAAATGAACAACCCAATTTGCTGGGTAAAATTAACCCAACATGTGTTTTGCTCTATATTTTCCCAGCCCTTGGGTTGTTTTTAACCCAGTGTTTTTTTTTTTTTTTTTGTGTGTAATAAATACTGCAATATTCCATTATTGCAAGGTGACTTTACATCAATAAAGCTTTACTAAAATTGGATCCCATGTCAATTTGTTTACTTTTTTGACAGTGGTTAACAGTTTTATTCCAGCAACAATAACCATATCTATATGGCATGTTGTTGGTGGAAACGGTGGTTACCATGGTAAATGTCTGAGTCTATTGGAACTTGAACATTCCATGTCTTCCACATTGTGATATTCAGCACTCGCAAAATAAATAAGTAAAAAAGTAACCAAGGCATTTTCAAATAGGCCTACCATTACCAGGTTTTTTTTTTTTTTTTTTTTGCACACTTTTCATTGTTTTTTGAATGTCTTTGGTGGAACAAATGTTAAGAATTTGGCTGGAGTTCGCCGGTTACCATGATAATATTTGAGAGAAAGTATTTTAAAACGAGAACGTCTTCCACGTTGTGCTTTTCGTGGATTTGGATGGAGGGATGGAGAGGATGTCATTTTCTATCATCCTACCAGCGTCCTACCAGCGTTCAAATTACAACGAGCATGTTATACTCGCATATAAACAGAAACTTGACATTTAGCGCTCCTGAGGCACAACACCATGTTGACCATTGAGGACTCTATTTAAAACTCAGTTTCTCTTTGGGTAGTTTTATTTAAATGTTCGTCGTCCTTTGTTTTCGTATTGATATTCCAGTAAATGTATGATTTATTTTCTTCCCATGGCTGAAAATGATATGTAACCAAACCTTTTCCTCCTCCTTGGAAGTTTGACAAGCGCGGCATTTTGCCCTACTTAACCAATGGACTCACAAATGCACTTCACTGTCAAATATAATATGTCAAAGAATATTTTCGAACACGATATTATTAGGCAAGCTATATGGTAGACAGTTTAGACAGTTATTCTGTAGCTAAAAAAATACAAACCATCACCTGTTTGGTGAATAGCCTTTGAAGAAATATGCTAATTAACATTGCGCTTCAACTTGTCTAGTTATGCCTTTTATTATGGACTTTTTATGGTTACCGTACTAAAAAATCTATAAAAGGCATAACCGGGAAAGTTTGAGGCGTAACCATTAAAGGGATAGTTCACCCAAAAATGAAAATTGGCCCATGATTTACTCACCCTGAAGCCATCCTAGGAGTATATGACATTCTTCTTTCAGCCGAATACAATCGGAGTTATATTAAAAATGTCTTGGCTCTTCCAAGCTTGATAATGAGAGTGGCTGTTTGCCTTTGGAAGTCCATTAAACTAAAACACATCTATTCATGATTAAAGTGCTCGACACTGATGCGGGGGTTAATAAAGGCCTTCTGACGTGAAGCGATGCGTTCGTTGTATTATTATAATGTGTTTACTTACACTTTGATTTGTAGCGTGTTTCAGAGTGTTTTCTTTTCCCTTTTAACATTCACTCTTTGACATGTAACGTTATGTGAAGAGTGTGCTTAACTGAGAGGAAACATCTATAAAAGTCTCGTGGAACTACCAGTTCGTTTGCACTGTCTTGTATTCTTCATCTGGGCAGACTTCAAACTCTCTGACAGACGTTACTGTATCGTGTAAGAAAAATATCCATATTTAAAACTTTATCGGCTGAAATAACTAGCTTCCAGCAGACGGCCGTAGCCTACGCATCGATTTACGCCAAAAGAGTAACACTTGAACTTGACGCACAAACGTAATGACGCCTCTCGCGGTTCGAACAACAATCAGGGCTGGGCAGTCGCGTTCGTCATTACGTTGTGCCTCAAGGTCAAGGGGTACAAGATTTTTTACCTTTTTTTCTCAAACATTCATACTATTGTAACGTCTGACAATCGACTATTGTAACCCAAGAACAACTGTACACTAACGCACAACACAAGCCGAACTCGCACGTTTCTCTCTCCCCGGCCTTTTCCTAACTCACCGCATTAACCCTATAACTGCCGGTGCAAAATAAAAATAGCAATTTCAGAACAATTATAGAGAGTCTGTGCGCTGCTACACTATTAAAAGTTATTAATTCAGGTTGGACACCACTGAAGGCCTAGGTGTGAAATGCACGGCCCGCCACTGCCTATAACACTATGGGACATAGGACGTAAATGCTTTGTCCAAACGCGTGTGATGAAGTCATTTTATTAATAATATATTATTAAGTAAATAACAAAACCACATACTTTTTTGTTAAAAACGTCTTCAAAATAGTTGAACCCACATTGTTATGTTGCTCCATGTTATTTGAGTTTTATATAATTACGTTAAAGAGTAAATCCTGAATAAGACAGGCCTACTACATCTGAAAATCATTATGGTGTATAATGGTACAATTATAGAAGAAGATGGCTCATGGGTTCTGGAAGTTTGACAGGATGCATGAATATCGTTGGAATGCTCAATGCTCATCAACTAGGTGAGACTAAAATCCACAATCCCAAGCTCATATTGTCCATTAGGCCACTGGACCTGGGCTGTAAAGTCACCATGAAATCAAAATGGACTATTCTTATTTTTATTTTACTTTTTGTTATGGAATATTGCAGTATTTATTATGTGATTTATCTGTGCACATTATTATTATTATTATTATTATTTAAATCATGTGTCCTCGTAATCTTTAATCAAAATCACTTCCCCTACTTCTTGCAGACATCTCTTCTCCTCTCTGATGATGTGTTTGCTGACGCGAGGGCAGGACAACCTGTCACTCACATGACATCACAGCAATAGTAAACCACAATGATCCAATCAATTCCCAATGGACAAAATCAAGTCCTACCCTACAGTTTTTCTTGTTTGAGAAACCGTTTCACTCAAATATACATTACAATAGGGAAAAAAAGACTATCACAACTTTCTTTTCATGCCAACTTTAAGGTTGTCTGACAGAAAACAAATACAGAAATACTCTATAATATGGACTTTACACGTTTGCTCATATCCTCTCCTTCAAAAATCCTTTCTAAAGGCTTTTTGTCTCAGAAGGGGAATATGTGGGCATTTGATGCGTCCTTGCAGAGTGACTCTGCAGTTTCACCACACACTCTCCTTCAAAAATCATGAAAAACCTTTAAGAGAAGGCAATTAGAGAGAGGAAAAGGTTACTGGCAAAGAGCATGTGATTATTGTCAGAATAAGGATAGATCACGAATCATTGTGGATGACCAAGGAATGTACATGAGTGAGGTTTCCAGCCCCCAGCTGGGATGGAGGCCTGGCTTGAACCTGTTGGAACTGGATTAGAATTCGTCAAGAATCAGCTGCTGTTCTGACTTTCAGTGCTGCTTTTTTGGTGTCAGCCATGATTCATTTCACACAGACCTCATTTGCCATGACCACGTAGTAGAGGCTGATGTGCCATGACAGATCACTTGTAAACAAGCAGGGCCAAGTCATTAATGACAGCAATGCATAAACAACATCAGCATTTAGCCAAATCTACAGTGACTAGCGGTTCACACTATCATTTAGGTTAGTCAAAATGACATTCTTGTCTGAGGTTTGCTCTTTGTCTATTGTCATGCCCTTTTCTAAAGTCAAAGAGTGAGTATGGTTCATGTGGTTCGTTTTAGCATCACAGAGAGCTTTGTTTTCTCCTGCATGCTGGATGTGAGTTGAAGTGTCTGACCCAATATCCTGTCCTTACAAAATTGTGGTTGGCCAACAGCCCTCTGGCTGGAATATAAGTCAGTAGTATTACTATGTCCTTTGGAGGCCAACAAGCTTCTATAAAAACAAGTTATTTGTTGTTCTGACTTTCCCATTTTTCAGACTCAAAGATAAAGAATACAGTATATATTATTATTCAGTAGTTAGTTCTCAAATTTGATTGAACAAGCAGCGCTTCTGGAGTGCAAATTGATTCCAACAGCACTGGGAGTTTTCAGTGTTTATTTCACTCCGCTTGTCTGTTTGCGCGTTCCAGGCAGACTCTCAGTCTGTTCATTAGTGGTGGGTATTTTTCTGACTCTTTTCAGGTTATATCTTTACGGCAGTAGGTGTAACTTACCTTTATGAGTGAGTCATTAAGTAAATTATTCATTCAGCTGATTCATTTACTTGACAAAACAAGTAGCCTAAGTCTTTATGGGTGAGTCATTGATTCATTCACTCAACCGGTTTGTTCAGAAAAACTGATTCATTTGTGTTGTTGGGTGACGTGAAACCATTCTGTTGTGACTTCTTCTGGAAAAATTGTCTTTGATGGATCAAAAATAGACAAAGTAACTGGCAATATTCAGTGACAGCCTAATATATAAGTTACTCAATATTTTGAATAAAAATATTGTTGTATAAAATCTATTTGAATATCAGCATGGCATGGGATTGCTTTCAATCTCCCGACTACCAGCATTCTTGCTCCTGTCATAGGCTATTGCTTATTTGCAAATGTAATACCCTGTCTACACTGGACACAAACTATTGTGTCAAAAAAGCAAATATATAACCCATTAAAATCAATGACAATATGATCTGGATTCGTTTCGCCTTGCTTAATCGCCAACAGTAAACGGATTTCCCGTTCTGACTTACTACACACGCGTCTTGCTGTAGCCTACTTTGAAAAATATGTAAAAGGTTTTTAATTAATAAATCTATTTTAAGCATTTATGCAGAACGGTGTTGATTCATTTTTAATATTTATTTGAAAATGTTTTTAAATAATTTTTAATTATATTGGTTGCAACTTCTAAACTCTTTTAATGAAATTAATTTTAAGGATATTTTTAATTAGCCTATGTAAATTTGTTCTACTTGTACCATAATGTTTTTGCAGTCACCTACATATTTTAGATTTCTCTTGTTGTTTTTTTGTATTTTTTTTTTGTGTTTTTGTGTATTTTGTATCTATGTACTTGTTATAGAACTAAATTTAGTCATATGCTGCGCTATGTAATTACTGTAATTTCGAGATACGAATCGTGATGTTCGCTTCCTCTGACTAGAATCATGCGTTTCTATGGAAACACTATTGCTAATACAATGCTAAATCAGATGTGTATGTACAATATATGTAGGCTACAATAACATTATGATGTCCAGCAATCGATTTAAATAGCACATTGGGTTTAATTAGTCGTTTAATGAGATCTAATGTTGTCAGTGCCGAGAATTTTCATATTTTCACAACAGATCCGACTATTTTACTTGTGTACTTTAATCGTCCAGTGGTAAACCTTTTGCCAAGCGAGTCAGAGATTCTGGGTTGTAATCCACATTCCGGAACGAATAGAGAGTCTTCGCAACGGATAGAAGCGCGCGTCCGTGTGAAGACTGTGCGCGAGCCGCAAGAGAACTGTATCCGCGATTCCGCGCAACTGAATGCAGCGGCAACGAGCACTTTGATCACTTGATTTAAAAAACAACACATTTCAGCGCTAGAACGCCTCTTGTTTAACAAACGAACGAAATAAACGCTAGTTAACTGGAGATGTTTTATTAATTTGTATTCATATCATACATCCGTGCCGCGAGATGTTTTAAAAAGTGGTGGGGACATGTCCCACCCGCAAATTACGCCTATGCCAGAAGTAAAAAGCTAAAGGTAGGCAATGAACGAACTACACCACGGTCCCACGACTTCAAAGTCACCACCAGTAAGTGCTAACAACTCTTTCAGTTTTTATCTAAAAACATTTTCCCTGAACGTTTGAGTTAGAATATCAAATATAAGCACAAAGAGGCTGTAAAAGCAGACTCAGCTAAACTGTTCAGCTGATGACGTTTACTCTCCTCAGCAGCCTCATAGTCCCATTTAGCCACTTGTTAGCAACCGCCTTTTTCAAGCCATGTAACAGCTTAAAAAATCAAGAGTGGGGTATTGGTGTATTTTATGTTGTAGAATAAAACATGAAAGTGTCTTGAGCTTGTGTTCACCACAGACCTTATTTTAACAATTCAACCAAAACCTCATTCAAAAACCCTTGACTTCGGAAGTTTGGGATGATGGAACCGGAAGTGCTAAAATGCTAAATCGCTTCCGCGTTATGGCCTACAAAGTGATGTCATACCTGCACCACTCTATTGTAATTACAGTCTATATGAGGACGTGGATGCTTTTGACAAGTTGAAATCTCGTAATTACGAGATTTCTACTTGTATAGTAATAGGTCTATCCACTTTACTTTGCAAAGCAGAAGTAAGCAATTTTTAAAAAATTTTCGAGGCATCCAATTCATTAGCTCCTATCGGTAATGGAAGCGAACGACACCGGAGGTCATTCATATTAAGGTTAAAAATGGCCACGCCCGCTCTTTCATGAAAAATAGGGTGGCTAGTAATATGTTTAATTAAAAGGGGGCTTTTGACACTTAGTCCTTTGATGCATGATAAAAACAAAAATTCCAAAATTAAAAAAAGGAAAAGAAAAAGCAAGTAAACCAAACAAACACTGCCCACATGTCCCCCACACTCACTCAGCACTCCTGTGGCCAAGCAAGGGCCAGACTTCTCATTGCCATGTGGTTGATGGAGGTGGTGGGAAAAAAACATTTTAATTTCCACATTCTTGCAAGAAAAAAAATTAATTTCTTCTCCCAGAAATGTTTTCTATTCAGGTCTGTGAATCAAAGATGATGAAGAGGACAGAATCAGTGCTCTGGTTGCCAGCTGTGTGGTCTCAAAGCAGGAGATTCACTACTGCATGAATACGGGGCTTCTGCAACTCGACTCCAATACACAGCCATACAGATAGGAAACTTGTGATTTAACAAGGTCAAAAAAAAAAAAAAAAAAAAATCTGTTGATGTTGGATGACATCATTGTGGCCAGGTCTCGACGTAGGATTGACTTTTTGTTGTTCAGTTGTGTGTGTGAGCTGTGCTTGTAAGAAAATAGCATGTTTGAATGCTGCACACTACGTATGTTCTCTCTACCCTCATAAGATTTTTGGCATCAACTCCCAATTTCTTCATACATGTGCTTTATAAAACCAAAGCAGTGTGGTTTTGTGTGAGTGTGTGACTGTTAACACAGCTGGCATTAGCTGGTCTGTCTAGCAGCCGGTGGTGGTGGTGGTGATGTGGTCTGGGTGTATGCATGTTCTGCTTAAAGAGTGTGGACTCTTGAGTGGGAACTGTTGTCGAAATCTTAATCCTTTAGGTCTCACCCTCATGCTCTCTCTCTCTCTCTCTGTCCCTCTAAACTGTCCAGTCTCTCTCTGTGCCACACAGGGAGGTAAAGATGAGAGCAAGAAAGAGGCAGCTGAGGAGGATTTGCACTTCTGTTCCTCTTGTTTCTCCTGTTTGGCTGAATTTGGGACTGCTCTAAGAACATCCACATCTCCTTTTCTCTCTCTCTTTCGCTTCCTGTATCTGTCTCTCTTTATGGAGCTCCCCAGCATCACACACACGAGTGGCAACGCGGCAGAGAATGCCGTGAAATGGCAGCTGTGTTATGATATGACAGCCAAGACCTGGTGGATGGTGAGTGTTATTATTTTACCTACTTTAAAGAAACTTCAAGCTAACCTACTTTAACATGTTCAACCTGTTGCAGGTTTTGCATATATGTATCTCTTTTGTTTACCAGTCATGACATAATTGGCAGCAGAGTAATTGTTTGAGGAGTCTGACGTGTTATTTGTTGTGTGATGAGCAGGTGACCTCAGATGACTTTGGAAATATAGCTGAGCGCTATGTTGTTGAGAGGAAGCTTTTGTGATCTAGACGCAGTTTCTGGAATTTTTTTCTTCTTCTAAAATTCGTTGACATTGTAGAAAATTTACTGACTTAATTTATTTTACCTAATTTGAATGAATAAATTAAAACATATTTCATATATTTGATAATTTTAGATTTTATGTGCAATAAAATATTTTATTTAAATAAATAAATAAAATAGATGTAGATATAATTTGACTTTTTAGATATAATAGATATAATTTGACGTTCTTTAACATCTCTCTCTTTTTATTGTGAAAAACAAGCTCATTTTTTATTTAAAGGTTATCAAACCCAAAAGTTTTTTTCTTTAACTTACCTCATATACAGTAACTGTCCACAGTGCTTTGTTGTAATGATTCCAAAATGACATGTGGCATAAAATCAAGCTGTTTTGGTGCAGAATGCTTTGAATATCATTTGAATATCACAATATGTACAGCTCCTGTTCTACATGGGCTGATTTAGTTAGTTTCACATTATCATTAGCACATGAAGTTCCGTCCACGTGTTTTATTTCACATGCTTTGTTTTTTAGCTTATCCTAACGTGTTCTCCAGAGTTGGAGAGCTCTTTTCTTCTCTCAGCCAGTTTCTGTTGGAACGCTCTTTGTTTGCTCAGTGTTCAAGTGTTCGGTTTTGCTTATTTATTCATCGATAATGGATTGATTCTGTTCCCTGTTTCGTCTCTGTTATAACAAAAGTGATTGCCCACCCTTTATCCTCCTCTTGCTTTCTTTCTTCCTCTCTGTCCCCCCTCCTTTTCACTCTTTACTGCGTTAGCCACCCATACTTTTGTTTAAATTAACTTGGCAATTAACATTTGCTATGAGCCTTTACTAATAACTAATCACAAATGAAGGGCTTTGATTGTTTGTCAAGCCCAGTTTGAGAAATGGCCTTGCTCTCGGAGCCGGTGTTTCACACATGTTCTCACTCATTCACTTCATGCTTTGATCCTTCTTGTAAGCTTCACTCGTTCGGTTCCATACATACCCCAAAACGTTCTCTGTAAGAGTTTTTTCATAATTTGTTTAATTTAACAAAAAAAAAAATTGCTGTTCTTTAGACCTTTATATGGTATGGTTATACATTCTAGCAAGCTATTTATTTCCTCCTATCTTATAATACATCTTCAATGCATTATGCAATTGCATTAGGTTTGTTGTTAAGATTATATCAGGTGTAATGCATATAAAGTGTTGAATTCATATGCAACTTGGTGATGTTTTTTGACTCAGAAGTGCCCAGCTCAAGACATGTGGGTGGGTTACACATGTTGTGCTGTTGTAGCCACAACCTTTTGAAATCACATCTGACAAGCGGAAAATGAAAATCAACTTACAACAGAGAGAAGCAAAAAATGTTTCAAAGTGATCGCAATTCATCTTGTTTTTTGCATTTTACGTGTGGGTGGAGGTGTTTATGTTTGCTTAGCTCCTCTATAGACTCCCTTTTCATAGTAACTTCAGTGCTGGAGGTCTTCTTGGAAACAAGAATATATATATATGTAGATTTATGTGTGACATGTAAACCTGTGGGTTTCTTAAATGATCAGGTGTGTGTGTGTGTGTGTGTGTGGCACTTTGCAGCTCACAAACATTAATTTTATTCACTATACTGTAGCTCAGAAAACGAAGATTGTTTGAATACGGTCAAATCTGATTCCCAAATAAGAGGGAGGGGAGAAAACTTAATCAAAGAAACATCTCCTCAGAATTTGGGATTTCCTAAAGTAGGGCCTAAATTGTGCAGAGGAGATTAGGTTTGGCTAATGGGGTTTTTGAAAGCTCAGGGTAAATCAAACTTTTGGGTTTAAAGAGCACACGCTATTAGAACAATCTCAGATTTTTGTTGGCCAGGGCCATTTGGTCTCTAGGCACACTAGAGGTTTTCTTGTGGCTTAAAGGGATTGTTGTTCATCAAAAATAAAAAAATGGTCATAATTTACTCTCCTTCATGTTGTTCCAAATCTTTCTTATGTGGAACACAAAGAAGGTGTTTTTTTAAAAAAAAATGTCTTGCGTGTTTTTTTTCTTCATACAATGAAAGTCAAAACAGCATTGGACCCGACTGACTTTAATTGCATGGACAAAAAAATCTATAATAATTTTTTTCCCCAAAAATATTGTTGTTTGTGTTGCTCAGATAAAGAAATGCATACGTTTGGAACAACTTGAATTATTTGTACTAAACGATTTTTCACAAATAATTTGGTGAACAAACTCTTTAAGAATTCGAAAAATCAAATGATTTTTGTATATTACTGGTTTAATTGCTTTGTTGATAACCTGCAAAGTTGTGGAAAATGTTAAAATAATTTAAATACTCAATTTGGCGCAGTAAATGTATCAGTTATTAGATTTTCTTATTAAGCAGAACCTTTTTTTGCTGCCATGCTTGACATCCAGCATTGTGACGGTGTAGTGACAGGCTTACATCAGCATGACATGAATTGTGAATACCAGCACGCGTAACACTTTAGACTTAACAGGAAGTACGCCTCAGGGTTGTACCGCCAAACCCCATTAAACAGCAGAGTTTGATGGTAACTCAAAACAGAGAGGATGGCAAAATTTGTACCAGAGCCCATGAATCTTTCCCCCGTAGTGATTTTCTACAGCATGAGAGTGGGACAGCATGGGGGTTGTGGTTCCAGCCCGTGACTTCAGACGTCTGGAAACTGACATGAATCATTCCCAGCACTAGAGAGAGCAGAGAGGCTAAAATTAGAGAGAATGGTCATTGAGGAGAGGAGACACACTAACAGGCCTCACAAATGCATCAGTCCGTACCGGCTGAGGTGGGAGGGTGAATCCCCCGGGCATTTACACGTTTCTTTAGTCATTTACCGTATTTGGGATCATGTGATCTGTGACTTTGGGTGTACAGGTGTAGATGAACCTGTGGCTGTACAATGGTACAATGATAGTATCAGATCCCTATCAGTCGGTCTCTCTCTGCGTACGTTGTGACTGACGAATAGGAATCTCGCTAGAGAGGCCAATCTACTTTGAGTGAAAGTAAACGAGCCAATGCACATTGGTGTGCAATCATTTGCATTAGCTGTTCAGCCACGCAGCGCGGGTATAAAATGAGCAGCAGGTGCGATTGCACTTCAGCTTTTTGCTTCGGAGCCGAGCACTTCGATGCTGTGTTCTCTACAACAAGAGTGTTACGAAAAGCCAGCCAGGGCTCCAGACTGCGACCATTTTTCCTGCCGGTGCGACCAAATATTTATTCAGGTCGTGCTGGCGTGACCACAAAGTTACCGAGCAGCGAATCCAAACAAAATGAAAGTGGAACGAAAATGCGCTACTCATTTATGCTTCACGGACCGTTTATTAGTTCGGACCAATAATAGACAGCGCAGCGCCCCGAACTTGCCAGTCGCGGGCGTATAGTCGCGGGCCGATCTCGATCACGCGACACTGTTACTTGGAGATCCAGACTCTGGAGATCCAGTGAAGAAATCCATTGAATTCGCCTCAGAATTAATAACATCATCGCTGCGAGATCCAGTGAGAAACATTCCGATTCGGCGCAGAGTTCTCTGTAATAAACCATAGATATCAGATCAAACAGCGCTGACGTGGAAACCAGGAGAAACACTTATAGAAGGCTTTCAGTCCACAAATCAGCAACATTCACCATGGATTTAGGCTAATGTAGTAACTCTAACCATAACTATGGTATTGTGACAGAAATAGTCAAACGCTTACAAGTACTACACATCTTTTTCCAGTACTTCAAAACTATAATATCTTATATAAATGTTATTTTGAATGTGATGACCAACACATTTTTTGTTCATCCTTCAAAGATTGTCCTAAAACAAAAAAAAATTGGATGTAGGAAAACTCTTATTTAAACACTTATTTAAAAAAAAAGTATAATAATAAATTACTATTGTAAACAGTAGGATGTTATTGGCTATTTCACTCCCTAATATCATAATTTTTTTCACTCGTTTTGCTTTTTAATTAATATTAAGACATTATGAAGAATGATAATAATTAAAGTTAATTTTATCTACACCCTAAATTAGTGCTTTATTGTCAGCCCCAGTGCTACCAGATATTTTCTGTAGAACTCAGTGGCTCCAGTGCTGCTGCCCTCAAATGTTAGTCTGGAGCCCTGTGAACTTAAAATAAAACTGCACTTTGTAATATATGTACGTTAAGTCTATTTATTATTAAAGAATTTGCCAGTATTACAGTTATTTTGGGGGAAATGTGAATAATTGCACTGCAAGCTGATTTAAGGTGTGCCCCTAAATTTTCTGCTTGTGCTCCTAAAATTTTCAGTCAGGGGCTACAGCGCTCCTAGTAAAAAAGTTAGTCTGGAGCCCTGCAAGCTCTCAACGGGACCTCTCCAGTCTGGTGCGGGTGATACGGCGCGGCAGCATGGTAGAATTCTTCTCTCTCTCTCTCTCTCTATCTTTTTTGTTTGTTGAGCAAAAACAAAAAAGCTGTTTTTACAGCTGGTAAGGTGTGCCATGAGAGCACCCTCCACCGTGTCCTGAGCCCTCGAGGCGGGACGATTGGTATCTCGGGGTGGCGTGCTGGTTCTCACTAACCCACCCCGGTGCCTTTCTTCCCGGAGGTGCATGAGGAGCTCACTGGGGCGTGGGCGGCTCCTTTTACTGCCAGAGACCGTCCCGGTGGCTCCTCCCTCACCACCCTTGATGGTGGGGCGGCTAAGGGTTACATGCATATTCCACCAGTGGAGCAGGCCGTTGCTATGCAACTGTGCCCTAACTCTACTTGGCGCGGAGAACCGTGTCTCCCTTCCCGGGGCTGTAAGTACTCGTCGGACTTAACCGGCAAGGCTTACAAGGCCTGTGAGGAAGCCGCCTCTGCCATACACGCCATTGCGTTGTTGCAGGTCCATCAGGCTGAGGCACTGAAGGACCTGCACGAGGGTGGTCATGATCCTCAAGTTCTCCAAGAACTTCGTGCCATGATGGACCTCGCGCTTCATGCGACGAAGGTGACCGCGCGGTCGGTGGGTCGTGCGATGTCCACTATGGTGGTCCAGGAACGTGATCACTGGCTGTGTCTGGTTGACATGAGGGAGACTGACGAAGTCAGGTTCCTTAATTTCACCATGTCCCAGACTGGCCTCTTCAGTGTCGCGGTCGAGAACTTCGCTCAGCATTTCTTGGCTGTACAAAAGCAGACTGAGGCGATTAAAGTCCCTGTAAAGTCAAAATTAAGTATGTGTTCTGAGTTTGTCACACCACAGAATAATGTGTTATTAGCCACCCAGCCAAATTTGAATGATAAAAAAAGCAGCCAAGTAAATAAAATAAGCGATCAAAATCTTGAAAAAATTAGCAGTCGTCTCTGCTCTCAAACGCTGGGGGCGTGTCCGCTGGCTGCGCTGAAACCACGCCCACTCGCGGGAAAGTTTACTCGCGGGCACGCACTGCCGATGATGGCACCAGTTGTCGGCGCGACGGGAGGATGAACGCCGAGGCGGGAGATAGTCGGCACGGCCCCATTCACCAGTAACAGCGGATTATCAGTGAATTCCAGTTGTCTCCGACGAAAGTTTATAAAACTATCCTGTGTAAAATGATCACTACAGAGGTGGGTGTTGGTGGTGATCCTCAGCTCTCCATCAAGGTGGCTCTTCACAAAATTAATCCACCTCTTGTTGATATGATCGTTGTTTGGAAATTTAAATAAGGACACCGATCTGTTTTGTAAGTGATCGCATCCAGGTAATACGCATTTCCGTGACGAAGGCATAGCTAGCTAGCAAACTGTAGGCTGTAGTAAATAATACTGACAGTAACTCGCGATTGAGCAGTGAACTGATAGGGGAGGGGGCAGCCTCAGTGGCTCCAGTACATCATCAAGTAGGGGCGTGTCCAGGAGCTCAGGGGCTCCAGTGCGTCATCGATCCCCCGTTTTAGCCCCGCCCAAAAAATCCGGAACACAGCAATGGTGAAAAACTGTTTAACGGTCTAACTCCACAATTCAGTACTTCACAGTTCACAGTCTTTGTAATATGTTTTAGCAATACATTTCTAATATTTATAATGTGTTTAGATTTTTTTTTTAGAATTGCCTTTACAGGGACTTTAAACACATCCTGCCGCGACGGTCAGCTGCTGCATTCACCCCATCGCCTGCGGCCCCTAAAGGCCATTGCACACTGAGTCCGAAATTTTCGTATGCGTTTTTCCGTGTTCGTCAGCCTTAAAATTCGTCACGCACAGAAACCTTGCACACTGAGTCCGATGCGTATTTATTAAACCTTTGCGGAAAAAAACGCAAAAAATACAAAATGGATTCGTCAAGCAGTGAGGAGGATGTTGTTGCCCTCTTTCTTCTTAAAAAGAGAAAAAGAAAGAGGAAATATTGGGAGTATTGAGTTTCACCTCCTTATCAAGGAGTTGCGAAATTATCCCGAGCGATTAAAAATTTTACTCAGAATGTCAGTGGAACAGTTTGATGCTTTGCTAGCGATACTGGAGCCACAGACATATTAAAAAGAAGACCACCAATTTCCGTGAACCAATCGATCCTGAACAGAGACTGACAGTATGTCTAAAGTATGGACACACACACACACACACACACACGGCCGTCGGAAGCGCTGGGCAGACAGAACAGCTGTATCAGGTTATATTTTATTCAGTGTCTTGTCTTTGTAATCCGCATTTTGTTTTTCATACAGTACTTTGTGCTGCGAGACTTGTACGGTGGCTCTGAAATGTCAAAAAACCTCTCAAAATACTGGCTGTGGATGCGAAAAACGCAGAAAATCGAACCCGATCCGATTTTTTTTATTACGGACGAAAGTTTCGTAGACGGTGTGCAAGCGTGATTGACATAACGTGAGGTCGATTTTTTTTTTTTTTTTTACGTGCGAAAATTTTGGATGCGAATTTCGGACTCAGTGTGCAATGGCCTTAAGTCTGATCATCGCCGGGGGCGTCCTCCTGCGTCTGCCCTCGCTCCCGCGCAGCAGCCTCCACCTAAGCCCCGCCCGTCCAGGCGCCCACCAAGAGGGGCGGCAAAGCCAGGGGTAAGCAGCCCTAGGACGGGCGACCCGGAGATGGATGGGACTGCTCTCCAGGAAATGGTGACCGCACCGCTCCCTCCCCCGGAAGAGGGCCGGGTGGAAAATCTTTTGTTCCCTTTTATTTGTGTTCCGCCGCTGGCCTTAAAACCAGCGGTACCCAAATTTTCAATAAAAGAGCAGTTTCTTCCATCTCTGGGCCCGGAGAGCAGTGAGAGGAGAGAATCCTTACCACTCTCATCCGCCTCTTCTATCGCCAGCGGGCAGCAACGAGCAGTTCGAGAACGCATCCAAGCCACCTCCTGGCCCGTGGAACCAGGTAAGTGTTGCACAGCACACTCAGACCCTGCTACGGGCCGCCTCCCCGAGAGAGCCCCACTCGCTGCCCCACCGTGGGTACACCTACGGTCCCTTTGGTCCCGCTTGTACAGGACCAAACTGTACAACTTTGGTCTCTGCAAGCCTGGTTAGCGCTCCCCAGTCTGTCTCGTTGGCTCATTTGGACCATCAGGCTCGGCTATACGATTCAGTTTGACCGGCGTCCCCCCAAGTTTCCGGCCATCCACTCCACTACAGTGAGAGCAGCCGATGCCCATGTCTTGCGGGCGGAGATCGCAGTCCTACTGGCGAAGGACGCGATAGAGCCGGTCCCTCCAGCTGATGTGAGGTCAGGGTACTACAGTCCCTACTTCATTGTACCCAAGAAAAGTGGTGGGTTATGACCGATCTTGGACCTGCGAGTTTTGAATCAGAGTCTTTTCGAATGCATCCGTCCCCCAGATTGGTTTGCAGCGATCGATCTGAAGGATGCGTACTTTCATGTCTTGATTCTCCCTTGACACAGGCCGTTTCTGCGCTTTATGTTCGAGGGTTGGGCATATCAGTACAAGGTCCTGCCCTTCGGGCTGTCCCTGTCTCCCCGTGTCTTCACGAAAGTCACGGAGGGGGCCCTTGTTCCCATGAGAGAACAGGGCGTTCGCATCCTCAACTATCTCGACTACTGGCACACTCTCGAGATCAGTTATACGAACACAGGGACCTTGTGCTCAGGCACCTCAGCCAGTTGGGTCTTCAGGTCAACTGGGAAAAGAGCAAACTCTTCCCCGTGCAGAGGATCTCTTTTCTCAGTATGGAGTTGGATTCGGTCGCAAAGACAGCGCACCTCACAGAGGAACACGCTCAGTCGTTGCTGAACTGCTTGAAGACGTTCAAAGTTAAGATGCTGGTCCCACTGAAATATTTTCAGAGGCTCCTGGGGTATATGGCGGCAGCAGCAGCAGCAGCGGTAACTCCACTTGGGCTGCTCCATATGAGACCGCTTCAGCACTGGCTTCACGGCCAAGTCCGAGATGGGCGTGGCATCACGGCACTCACTGGGTGACAATCACACCGGCGTGCCACCAGACCTTCAGCCTGTGGTCAGACCCCTCGTTCCTGCGGGCAGGAGTGCCCTTGGAACAGGTGTCCAGGCATGCTGTGGTGTTCACAGATGCCTCTACCACCGGCTGGGGTGCCACGTACAACGGGCACGCAGTGACAGGTCTGTGGACGGGCCCCCAACTGCATTGGCACATCAACTGTCTCGAGATGCTAGCAGTACGTCTCGCTCTGAGCCGCTTAAAAAGGCCGCTACAAGGCAGGGACGTGCTGGTCCATATGGACAACACTGCGACCATTGCGTACATCAACCAACAAGGTGGTCTACGCTCTCGTCGCGTGTCGCAACTCGCCCGCCATCTCCTCCTCTGGAGTCAGAAACATCTGAGGTTGCTTCGTGCCATGTATGTCCCCAGTGTGCTCAACCGTGTGGCCGACGAGCTATCACGAGCTGTGCTCCCGGGAGAATGGTGACTCCACCTCCAGGTGGTTCAGCTGATCTGGAGAGAGTTCGGGGAGGCTCAGGTAGACCTGTTTGCCTCCTCAGAGACCTCCCATTGCCAGCTGTTTTACTCCCTGACCGAGGGAACACTCGGCACGGACGCACTGGCACACAGCTGCCCCTGGGGCCTCCACAAATATGCATTTTCCCCAGTGAGCCTACTTGCACAGACCCAGTGCAAAGTCAGGAAGGATGAGGAGCATGTCCTTCTGGTGGCTCCCTATTGGCCCATCCGGACCTGGTTCCCAGAACTCATGCTCCTCATGACAGTCACTCCCTGGTCCATTCTTCTGAGGAAGGACCTTCTGACTCAGAGACGGGGCACCCTATGGCACCCACATCCGGACTTCTGGAAACTCCATGTGTGATCCCTGGATGGGACGCAGAGGTTCTAGGTGACTTACCCCCAGAGGTACTTAACACCATCACTTCAGCGCGGGCGCCGTCTACGAGACGTGCATATGCCTTGAAGTGGAACCTGTTTGTCGAGTGCTTTCCTTCTTGCAGAGCGAAGGCTGTCTCCCTCCACCCTCAAAGTACATGCTGCCACTATTTCAGCATATCACGACCACATAGATGGCAAAACAGTTGGAAAGCACGATCTGGTCGTCAGGTTCCTTAGGGGGGCGAGACGGTTAAATCCTCCTCGACCCCCCCTCCATACCCTCTTGGGACTTTTCCCTGGTGCTTTGAGCACACCAGGATGCTCTCTTTGAGCATTTGCAATCAGCAGACTTAAACCTTCTCTCCATGAAGACTTTGCTGCTGGTTGCACTGGCCTCTATCAAGAGGGTAAGGGACCTGCATTTTCGGTTGACGAATCGTGTCTAGAGTTCGGGCCGGGTGACAACCATGTTGTACTGAGACCCTGGCCTGGCTATGTGCCCAAGGTTCCTACCACTCCCTTCAGGGACCAGGTGGTGAACCTACAAGCGCTGCCCCTGGAGGAGGCAGACCCAGCCCTGGCTTTGCTCTGTCCCGTTCGCGCTCTGCGTCTGTACGTGGACAGAACTCAAAGTCTCTGGACCTCAGACCCTCTCTTTGTCTATTACGGAGGCCAGCAGAAGGGAAAGGCTGTCTCCAAGCAGAGGATGGCCCACAGGATAGTGGATGTCATCGCCTTGGCTTACCAAGCACAAGGTGTGCCCTGCCCGCTCAGGTTGCATGCTCACTCCATGAGAGGCGTTGCATCCTCTTGGGGGCTGGCACGTGGCTCCTCGCTAAAAGATAACTGTAGAGCTGCGGGCTGGGCGACACCTAACACATTCGCTAGATATTATAGCCTACATGTAGAGCCAGTCTCCTTCCGTGTTCTCACCCTAAATGGGTAGAGGCACTGAGAGGCCCGGCTCTGTCGGCTTGCTGCACCCTACTGTGCACCCTTTTACTCCAGTGTGAAAAACCTGTTGAGTCCTCCAACACCCTTGCCTTTATCCGTTGAATCCTTGAGAACCGGGTCTAGGCTGGGTCATATGTGTGACCCTGCGGGGATCCCATATGTGTATTTCTTCCACGGCTGCTCCTAAACGGAAGCCTGTGACTTTCCCTTGGGCTAAGTCACCCAGTATTTCAAATGCAGTACAACCTTTGGGTTAGTCCATTTGTATATCTCCACATAACTCCTTCGGGGAAGAATGTGGGTTCCGCAGCATTCTCCTTCCTAACAGAAAGGGCATGCTTTCCCAGGATTATCCATTAATCTCACTGTATGGGTTATCACGGAACAACAGTGACAGAGACACTCTGTGTAAGCCCTCTCGTATCGTCCTTCCAGGCAAGAAGGGGCAAGAGCCTCACACAGGGTGCTGGATGGGGTCAGCAGCTGTGGCACTTTGGTAGGGATTCCTATTCGTCGGTCACGGCGTACGTCGAGAGTGACCGACTGATAGGGAACGTCTCGGTTACGTATGGTAACCCGTGTTCCCTGAAGGAGGGAACAGAGACATACGTCTTGTCGCCACATCTGCTACGTCTCGCCAGGGCAGCTAGCTCGTCGGCTCAGTGCAATCGCACCTTCTGTTCATTATATACTCGCGCCGCGTGGCTTAACAGCTGATGCAAATGATTGCACGCCAATGTGCATTCGCTCGTTTAGTTTCACTTCGAAGTAGATTGGCCTCTCTAGTGAGATTCCTATTCGTCGGTCACGACTTACGTCTCTGTGCCCTCCTTTAGGGAACAAGGGTTACCATACTTAACCAAGACAATGCCAATACAATGGTACTTCAATATATGTTATGGCAGTGAATGATTTCCATATTCATACATTTACACCGTAATCAAAATTAATTCATAGAATACCACGGTATTACCACGATACTGCATCAAAAAACATGGAAATACCATGATACTTTTTTCTTTCTTATTGCTATTATTGACAACTAGCAGTACAGGTAATGTTGCACCTAACAATTTTATTACAATTAAAGAAATAGCTCACCCAAAATTTTATTGATCATTTACTCGATGTCATGTTGCTCCAAACCTATATTATTGAATTAATAAACACAAGAAAAATAATCAAAGGAGCTGTCGAGCTCTTATACAAATTACAAAAAGTAATTATTCATGAATCATCTTCTCCACTAGCTCTCAGTTCTCATTTGTATGCTTTAAATATGCTGTGATGTGCGTGCAAGTTATACATGTTTAGAATGACATGAGTGTGAGTAAATTAACACAGATTTTTTTTATTGTTGGTCTATCCTATTAATACAGCTTGTTTTGACAGCTCAGTTCTGCTCATAAATGTACAAACCCTTCGCAGAATATGCAAGATAATATTAGCAAGATAATATTAACAAAATAAGAGGAATCGTGTTTTATATGCTGTCTTGAATAGCTGTTTTCATCACTTAAAAGATGTTTACATATAATTCACAAGACAAAATAACTTAATTTCACATATGAACCAGTTAATAGTGAACCACTGTTCTTCAGAAAAATCCTCCATGTCCTGCACATTCTTTGGTTTTCTAGCATCTTCTGCATATTTGAACCCTTTAGTGACTGTATGACTTTGAGATCCATCTTTTCACAATTGAGTGACTCATATACAACTATTACAAAAGGTGAAAACGTTCACTAACGCTCAACGCAGCAACACAATACCTGGGAGGTGAACATTATTTTTCCTCCTTATCCTTATAAAATAAGTAATTTACCATCTAATTCCGGCTCATAATGCACATTCTGTAGGGGGTATGTAAACTTATGAGTAGAACTGTAACTGCTAAACTGTAGAGCAACTAAATGAAGTCTTAATGCCTCACAATTAAACATTTCCTGTCATGCCAAGTGGATCTTAAAGCTTTAGTGCTCATCTCTTAATGAACTGCAGAGCATAGGCACTGAAAAAGCAATCTTTTGGCCCCCGGATAATCCACCACCTTAAAAAAGGAAAATATTTTGTTTTGCATTTGCATGCCAGTCGTCCAGTATAATCCTGACACCATCTGTGAGAGGGGATCTTCAGACAGCTGCATGCGATGTTGTGTCTATACTCTCTCAGCCTTTGGTCATCCCTTTAAATGCTTTGCTGTAGTACCCACCATACTATCTACTTGATTCAACATGCAGTTCATAAAATGTTGATACTTTGAACTGTACAGTATAAGGGTTAAGAATCAAACACTGAAAATCCATACAAGTCTACCACTAATATTAACACTAGGGGACACATGTCTTTAACACTGTAGGGTTCTCAAATACAACGTATTTATCTGATCAACTCATTTGTTACATCAGCCTTATCTTTAACACATTTATGAAAACATCTTAATAGAAAAAAGGCCTATATATAATTCTGTTTAGGCTGAAATATTACATGTCACCACAAGGGGGAGACAACGCTTCGCTTTTTCGTTCATCTGGTGTAGTTATGCTAGCTAAATATTTCTCCAGATAGTTCTCCAGAGAATGGAGAAAATATGTTTGTTGTATGATGGCAAACTTACTTAAATAACTAGTCTTAGGTTAAGTTAAATAATTAATTGTTTAAAGGTGAAAAAGATTTGACCTATGCATTACTTTTCACCTATATTTATTATTTTATCCTGTGTTGCTTTAATACTCTATGCCTGCACTAAAGGTACTTTTCATATTTTTTTATTTAGGATTGTCACACTTAACTCTTCTGTTTTTATTCAGAACAAATCCAACCAGTCTACTCTAGCCAAGGCACCCAGTAACTGGACAGTGTCCCAACTCCTAAACACTGCCGCTTCAGGCCAAACCTCATGCATCATCTTTGTAGTTCTGTAAACATACGGCATGTAACATTGTTTATCTGTGTTAGAAAATGGAATTAAGCTTTGAGGTGTGTCCAAAACTGAAATACAAAGCACATGAAAATGATTCATATAGTTGGTATAAAGCACAACACCACAGATACACATCTGTAAAGGGTCAAACATCTCATATTGCTTTATTTTTTGTTGTTTCTTTGTTTTCCATGATTGAACCTTAACCACAACTGAACATAATTTTTGTGTGACGTGAAGCTGTTAGGTCATAAATTTACATTTTAATAGAATTGAGTAGGTGCTACTTGAACTTAGACGGCCAATCAGGACTGGAGTTTTCTCTTTATGTATTTTATTTGAAGTCAAATAGCTCATTTCAGAAGTTAGCCAGTTAGCTCATTTTTAGCTTGTGCGATGCTATCACAACATCTTAGTAGTTTTCCCAGAGGGTTTTGCATACTGCATAGTCTAGTACATAATCTTTAAAGGAGATGTTAAATATGCTTATAGTTCACCCAAAATTAAAATTCTGTCATCATTTACTCACCCTCGTGTCATTCCAAACGTGTGACTTTTTTACTCCAACGCGTTGTGATCTAACCCTTTAAGCATCTTAACAAAGTATGTAAATACATAATATGATACTATACACATGCTATTATAGGCCATGCAGGCTAAAATAAAACACACATGCCAGGTTTCACAGACCAAGCTTAAACCTATAGTCTCAGACAAAAATGCATGTTTGAGCTGTTTTAACTTATCTCTTTATCCACCCTATAGTGAAAAATTAAAGTGGAACTATTGGAAGTATACTTTAGGTACACTTTATAGCATTTAAAGACTGATATACAGTGATCTTACTATCCTACCTAATAGTGATATTAAAACACAGGTTTAATATTAAGAAATGTGCATTGTGCAATAATAAAGTACACCAAATAAAGTTTAATTACAATAATTATATCAGCAAGTCTCAAGCGATATGCCAGTAAATATGTTAATGGGTTTGTAGAATACTTGGTGTGAAATATACAGGTATATATTGGTATAGGTTTCTTTTCACTAGGGCAGTAAAACTTGAATGTTAATTTCAATTCCTATAATTGTCAGTTTCATTCTGACTCCCATACCAAGCCATTTTCAAGACTCAAATATCAGCAGCTAATCTCTTTTAAATGTAATATATCATTCAATTAACGAAGAGATCATTAGTGATAGCTGCTTTGCTGTAGAATATGTGCACTTGACCTAAGGTCTTGACATGTGCTAACTAATCTGCATGTAATTAGAGTTCTTGGACTCTGCTGCAGGGTGCCGGGTCATTAGCTTATCACAGCATAATCACTGGCAAATTACTGCGGTGTAATCATTTTCTAATAGCCATTAGTGGAGTCCCGCAGAGGATTCGGTGATTCATTTCAAACATTATGCAAATGGTGGATATTTGATGCTGAGCAAAGCTCTTTTCTTAGCATCAGACTGTCTTGTTCATGGCTGCTCCATGAACCATGAATCATGTCATTATGGATCCATGTGTTAGCTCTGTCAATTAATACTGGAGGTTTTGCCATCGGCTTTGTGGTACATCATTGATTACTTTTGTTGTTCGTATGTTGGGCTTTGCTGTGAAATGAGTAAACTATCTGAACATTGGCTGTTATCTCATTCTCAACTTTATAAAAACTAGTTTAAATGGAATTACATAAGAAAATGGACAGTTCTTGTTTTTATGGATTATTGCAGTATTTATTATAAATGATTCATCTTTTATTTTATTTAAATTCTTCCCTCTGCAGCAGCGACATCTCTTCTCTTCTCTGATGACGTGTTCACTGGCGTGAGGGAGGGGCAACCTGTCACTCACATGACATCACAGCAATAGCAAACGATAACAATCCAAGCAGTTCCCAATAGACAAAATCAAGTCCCGCCCTACATTTGTTCTTGTTTGAGAAGCCATTTCACTTGGATATACGTCACAATATAGGGAAGAAAAAACTATCGCAACATCCGTTTCAAGCCGACTTATGGATGTCTTGCACTTTCAGATTGTATTTGTTTTAAATAAGGTTTTGTGATATATTTGTGCAAATAATGATGATTTTTACATTTTGTCGATGTACTGGCCAATACCAATCCTACAGAGAATGTGAAGCGACGTCATGCCGCATTGCATGCTGGGGTTGCGCTGCTATCTTGAGAGGGTCGCCCTCTGCTACTGATGCTGAAATTAATACAGATACCTGCTTACCGTTTGTTTAGTTTTTGCCTTAAATTTAAATATTCACATTCATGGTATTGTCTTCAGGGCTCGGAATTGCCTTACAAATAGCACTGGAGCCCTCTATTGGTCAATTGCTTGGTGATATGTGTTATGAGTTTATCTATAAAGTGCTGCAGGGATGATGTAAATTTATAGGTCAACCCGGAGCATCACACTGGTTCCCTCGACAAATACACGATAGGATTTTCCATTGGCTTTTGGATTATCGCAAAAAATAAGCTCTGTGACCAACAAAAGTTAATGATGCATTTTTGTCAATCAAGATCATTTTCACAAACTTTTTTAATTTTGAAGCCTAAATACAATCCCCAGAATTAAAAAGCTAAAGGTATGCTATGAAAGAACTACCACGGTCCCTTGACTTCAACGTTACCACCAGTAAGTGCCAACAACTCTTTCAGTTTTTCTCTAAAAAAAACATTTACAAACTATTCTAACTCAAACTTTCAGGGAAAGAGCGCAATTATAAGCACAAAGAGGCTGTAAAAGCAGACTGAGCTAAACTGTTCAGCTGATGACGTTTACTCTCCTCGACAGCCTCTGTAGTCCCATTTAGCCACTTAGCAACCACCTTTTTCAAGACACGTAAGGTTAAAATAATTATGAGTGGGGTAATACTACTGATGTATTTTGGTGTCTTGAGGTTGTGTTCACCACAGACCTTATTTCAGGCATTTAACCAAAATCCCATTTAAAAAAAAAAAAACCTATCGACTTTTGGACGATGGAACCAGAAGTGCTAAAATGCTAACTCGTTTACAGGTTTAGGCCTAAATGCTTCATCCCTGCACCACTCTATTACTAGTCACGATTAAAGTAACTAAGCAGAAAAATCAAAGACCAGAATTGAAATTATAATGATCTTTATTAATCCAACGGAGCCAACCAATCCTGTGACGTCGAATGTTTAAGTACTACGTCTGCAAGATGGCGGCGGCCTGGCCACAAAAGCTATAACGCAAGATCTTTTTTATTTAAAATTGCTACATTGATCGTGTTTGTTATGTAATTTTTGATTAGAGTGGAAATCCATTTACTAAATAATGTTAATTTGACTGACTGCTTCATTTACACTTTAATGTTACACCTCACGATATCTGTTGGCAAGCTTTTATTTAGAGCACTAAATATAGGCTACAGAAATTTTGTTTAATATAGGCTGTGTTAAAAGAATATATACTTATATGACACCATTAAAAAAAATTCTCCCCTCATTTGCACCCTGAAATTGTACCGTTTATTAAAATGTGCACTGAGAGAGAGGCTGACTTGATTTGAACCACTTGTTTTTGTTTTTTTATAGAATTGCTTGGCTTACGCCTAAAGGTGACTGTAATATAGCACCACAAATGATCCAAAATGGGAAAATTAAGCACAATTTGCACTTAAGCATTCAGATGGCAAGAGCAGTGAAGGAAAAGTTGTTCCTCTTTGAGAAGAAGGTGCAAAGTCTTGGCAATGGACATTGCATGCCTTGGATCTGTGTCTTGAGAGAGAGAGTTTCCAGACGTTTCCCCCTCCCCCTCTCATTTTGCAGTAGTTTGGAAAAGTGAAGCTGTATTGGAGACTCGAATTTGCCTAGGGCAGTATATATGCGTCTCTGTGGAGCAGGCCAATCATGTATTACATCCACATGTGATTTCATGACAGAAACGGCCACAACAAGGCAAAGTCCACATGTGCTTAGAGTCTTTACTGCAACTACAATGATGCCATTTGAGGAGGGGGAAGAAAGTACAAATATATATGACATACTAGATCTGCAAGGCACTTAAACAGCAGTTAAACAGGAAATTAACCAGTCATTAGATGTATTTTAGACTGGTATTACTTTAAAAAGAAATAAGACCATTGTAAGCATCTTCAGGCTTTAACAAATCCACACTTTATTCATGGTACACTGCAGTATTTCCATCTCACCACTAGTAGGAGTATGGCACTGTTTTATTCACTGAACACTTGATAGAGATAGTAATTGATAGCCTACCTAGTACTCACTGTACAGTCTTTGTACACTAGAGACCTCATCTGTACAAACTCTTATAGCTCTACACATAGCCAAAATGACATCACATAGAAATTTATTTATTTATTTATTTAATTTTTTTTAATAAAAAGCAGCAATTTATAATTTCTTGAGTTGGCTATATCACTCACAGAAAAATGATATGTGACTTGTATCATGTATTAGTTAAATACCATAAATCTACCCAACAGAATCAGGATCAATCACAATAATAAGGATAGCTAAATATCATTTTTGGTATAGATCTGCCTTTGAGCTTTGGAATGCTTTCCACAAAATAATATCACAACCGTTTTTGGTCTGCCCTCTCGAGGATGTCCACTTTTATGAGTCAGAATGATTACATGCCTGCAGGCTGTTTTTTTTTAGAGATTATATCTTACATGCTTGCTTGGGTGAGTTAAGAGGCTAAAAAGAGACCAAACATTTTATGAGATGGTTTAGATGACATATGATCTATCAACTCTCACATATCAACACAACAAACCTGTGCAGTTCATTTAACTGGAATTTCTGAATGTTTACTTTATGATTTCTCCTGATACAAACCGAAAACGAGGATAGAGAATTGGTTGAGTCCTTTTTTCACTTAGTGTCTCTCTAATGACGTGTCCAAGCCAGCTCTATACCTGTCCTGTATACAACAATACGCCAAAACACAGTTCACATTATACATAGGTATTTTTATATTGAATCACCCATTTAGAGGAGAATGCAAATGTCATATTCTCATTCTAAAGGTTATTGTATATATGCAAATCTGTCATTTGTGATCTCAGTAAAAATTACATTGGCATCTGGTGGACTTTTATACATTTACTTGTTTAGATGCAAATAATAAAATTGCCACTCTTGCATTGAATTAGAATATAATTACATTATACATTTTTGGTATAAATAGGAGCATTACACTGTCACTTATTGTTACGTAAAACATGATTCACTTTGAAGAGATGATTTTGCCCCTGTGGGCAGTTTACTCAGCAACCCTGGTATCTGCTCTGCTGTGGTGCTGGTCATTTGTGCTTTGTTACACTCTTCTCTGGATTAAAAAGACAGGTACTTTCAGGTTTGACAGTAAAAAATGAATAGTCAATTTGTGGCAAGTTCTTTTTTTTTTTTTTTTTTTACTTTTACTTTAAGATTTTGTGTGTGGGATGTGTGTTTGTCTCTGTTTGAAAGCCTGTACATGTGCCTTGTGTGTTTTCTGACCATACCTTATAAAGTTAGAACTAGAAATTAAGTGCTCTAGTATAACAATATAGCCTATATTGCATTGCGTGCGTAAATATAAGACTATATTGTAAATTACGCAGTCATCGGGAGATCAGCACCGAAATGTTTTTCAGTTAGCCAAAATGTCATTCAGATCTATAAACAAAGTGAAAATATTTAAGACAAAATCTGTTTGTTTTCATATAGAGTGGAGCAAAAGTTTTGTTTTGGTTTTTTTTAACTCAGAAGTTTAGTGGGTGAAAGAAAAGCGCATGGGGGATGAAGCGACCCAAAATACGCGACTGCTTTCAAAGTTGCCAACAAATACACGAGGACATGTGGATTTTGGAGTCTTGTTTTAAAAGGGAAAAACTTATTTAGATTCTTTAAAATAGTTAACTTTTAACATGTTCAATTAAACAGAGCTTATATAAGTAGCATATTTAAGTTAATTTATTTATAGTTCCAGTCATGCGGCCGAAATGTTATTTCAGTTAAGGAATAAGTAGGCTAAAAGTAAAATGAAGTGTATTTTATTTATTTAGGAATAAATAAGTATGGTAACAGCATAGGAAAGTATACCATACTATTTAACTTGCGTTAAAATAGGATAAAAATAAACGCTTGAAGTTAAAATTAGGCTACGTAATCTCATGTAGACTATACAGATATTTTTGTTTTCATATCTGAATTTACGTGGGTTTGAAAGTTTGCGCCTATAGGAAAGTTATACAAATTAAGCTTCTTTCTTCATTTATAAATTATGTAAATAGTAAATTATGCTTCAGAATATTAATAAGGGCAAACAATAGCCTAGCATTAAAAATTCGCGTCTTTCAAAATATAACAAGTAAATAAATTTTAATCATATTAATTATTTTAATAAAGACACAAAAACATTGATATTTACTGACCAATACTTTCATATTGACCCACTGCGACTTTTTAATTTGTATCTAGCCTACATAAATTGAATCTCTCTCTCTCTCTCTCACTCACACACACACACACACACACACACACACACACATATATATATACAATCTTCACTCAGATAGGCTATTTCTCAAAAAAGCCTGCCAAATGACGGGAAGGATAAGCAAATATGTTGGTTTAATGAACTCGCGGTTTTACGCCTTTGTGTTTTTTCATAAACATACACACAACATGTGGCCTACCTGTGCAGTGCTCAAAGAGAAACCTTTAATAGAAAATGTAACGTTGTCGAAGTTTCAGTCTTGCTTTTCTTCTTCCTTGCAAAGCTGCAACAGCTCCCTGAACTCTAAAGCCAAATGTTTAACCTCTCGAGTTCCTCATCGGACACTATCGGCAGCCAAGAAAGACAAGCTTAGAATTTTATTTCTGCATGCAAGCCTAAATCGTACATTACATATAAAAGACCACTAAGTTTTCCTAGGCCTACCTGTCTTTTAGTTTATTTATGCTCTAAATGCCCAAGGTGTCTTGTAATCCTTTGAGATGGGAGTAAGTGTCACTTCAATTGACTGAGCACTATGACTTAAAACGCAATTTCAAGGGATACTGGCAATAGAATATGGTACCATGCCAAAGTAGTGAACCTTGTTCAGTTTAACTCGTTCAAAGCAAATACATTTGAGAATAATGATTTTGTTATTTTTCGTATAAAGTTAGACACACACGCCCAAAGAGATGTCCACACAAAACAAATGCACTCGCGCGCTTTACGCACGCACACTGAGACAGAATCTTTTTTTTTTTTTTTTATTGATAGGCCTAGCTATTGTTTATCTTGGCGACAGGGTTGGCACAACTCTACAATCAGGTTTTGAAGTTATTTGAGCAATTTGTGTTTGTTCTGTCATCACTGGTTTAACATTCTTAGCCTTACACCATGTGGCCAAATAAGGAAATCTTAAGTTATAAAAGTTACTAAGTTATATGTATTTTATTTTATTTAAGCTATTAGCTTATAAGCTATTTTTATAAAATGTTCTAATTTTTTTAAACCATCAAGTAAAAAGTAGCCAACTAGCCAACTTGAACCAATACACTTGACTGTAGGCTATAATTTAGTTATAATTAACTTAGGATGTTTTTTTCCCCAAACAATTTTAAGGGTTTTCTTTATGTGTTTACTTTACAAATGTAATTCATTTTTTTCGGGCATGCATCTCCACAGTATTTTTATTTTATTTTATTAGGCTACTCAATTTGACCTGAACGGAATTTGAAGACATGCATGCTCATAATGTATGCATTGATGAATGTATTGCAGTCATTTCGTGCATTACATTACAATATATTTCTGAATAACTTATGGCAAAAATTGTCACGCCACTGACCCATAAATAAAGTAGCATATTACCTACACAAATAAACTACGCCATCAAGTGCAGTTCTTCTAAGTGAGTTGCTCCTCTGCACACACACACTGACACACACACTCACGCCACCCCCCGTATTTCATCAATTCCTTCTCCGCGAGGACCGTAAGATGTGTGTATGGAGCTCAGAACAGCGTCCGTGTTGCCATTCGTGTTGTAAGAAACAAAAGAACAGACGAGACATTGATTCCTCTCTATACATAAGGACATCTATGGGTGCTGCATGAGCAATGCTGCAAAGCTATGAGACCGACGTTTCAGCACTGTAAATTAAAGATACACGACCAAAACAACCTTCAGCCAGTGCACTGCAGCAAGCCGTGCATTACTGTAAATCCTTTATTTTGTCCTTCTGTACCTTATAACGAGGATTTCCGATTGGACGAGGCTCGAAGACTTCGCGTGGGACGTTTTGTATTTGGTCAGTGTCCGGGTTTATTTCTCCCATCCGAAGAGCACGGATTACTTCTTTGCGAAGATAAATGGATACGGAGTTATAAAAGCACCCGACGAGATGACCAAGCGTTGAACTGCAGAACTACGAAAACCTCGAAGCTGTAACTTTTTTGGGGGGAGGTTGGCAGTTTCGCTTCGAAATGGTACGTTAACAAATCACTTTCATCATTATTATTGCTACAAAAGACGAAGGAGATCACGAGTTGTGCACTCTTAAAGTCAAATGAGATCATCATCACACAGGCGCCGTGTTTCGGTTTTCCCTCTGCTTCCTCTCTTGCCAGCCGGTTACTCCTTTTCTCGTTGGTTTTCGGCCAAACAAGGTTTTGTGGGAAAGGCTTAAAATGCTGGCGCGTTATTTTCGCTATTGAGACGTGCAATGGTTAAGATAGCTACCCTGCGATTGGGCTTTTCTCCTATAATGAAAGTTATTTGTTTTGTGACAGCCGAAGGAAAAAATGCGTGTGTGTGTGTGTGTGTGTGTTAACCACGGGACCCCGAAGGCCAAGTTTAAGTTTAAAGCCAGTAGAGGCAGATGCCCAGCATTCGAGTTTGCACAGCAGAAAATGGCCGCAGGCTCGCCGGCATGAATTTGACATCTACGCCGACAGAGGCGCTCCCTCCACGGCAGAAGTCTCAGTTAGTGCGCCGAAGTCCCAACCGGGAGTTCGGCATTGTTTCAGAAAGTGCTAGAAACTGCAGTTACTTGTCATTTTCGCGTGGCAGTTGCAAACTTAACCTTTAAATAAAACAAAGTAAACATGCTTCACGAGACAGTGCCAAAAATTGATTTGACCCGGGTTGGTTGTTTACAGAGTAGTAACACTTAGTTTGATACACTTTTACAAGTGCTATGTTGCGGTTCCATGTTTTCAGGCATGTAGGCTACCATATGCTTGCAAGTAATTGATTATGCAAATATGCAATGCTACATGAATTTCAGTACTATTTTAGGCTTATATATCAAAGCTTATATATCTAACCAATAGTGGTTAAAATAGGCTATGGTACTGCTATGGTACAGTACTTTTTTTTTGTAAGGGTAGACTTTCCCTTCAAGGGAAGACATTCAACAACATACTTAATAGCTATCTTAGTCACTGCTGTTAATTTGTGCGTATATTAACAAAAAATATAATCCTAAAATATATAGCCAAGCTATTTGCTCTCTGCGGGGATATCAGTTTATGTTGTAGCCTACTTTCAGGAAGTATACGTCTTTCTTTCTCCTTCAGTTTTTGGGTTAATAACATTGTTTACAGTAGCCTAATAATTCAGCCTTTTATAATTGTTTTATGTTTAGGGCTAGGCTATATGTTCATGTTGTACTATCTAATCAAATCTATTCTTTCTCTTTATAAAATATAATATTCTAATGATCGAGATTAATAATATGTGACAGTTTCAGAATAGGTTTAAGGATAAAGAATGATTCTTATGAATATGACTGTTTTCTAATTATAGGCACAATTAGGCGATAATGCTTTGAGGCGTCGGGGTTTCAGCAGTGTTATTGATTGTCAGCTCTCTCCCTGGTCGTAGTTCACAACTAGTGTACACTTTTTTTCAGTGCAAATTCTAAAGAAATAACAGGTGTTATTTACCCTGTTTGTTTTAATAGCCTGCCTGGTTTTACACTTTAATTTAAGTCAACTGACGCCTAGTTTATTTTATCTCCGTGTGATCACTCCAACAAAGTTAAACCTTCTACAAAGGTTCAAGCTAAAAAAAAACTCGAAAAGAACACGTTTAAAGTCCTTGATGTGGGTATCTATCCACGAGTGATTAGCTACTTGTAGAGTTAGTGATTATAGATATCGAGCCGAGTTATTTTTCTTGCAGTGGCTTTATAAACGTTTGTGATCATCAAAATATGCATTACCAGGGAACATAGGCTAAATTAAGTGAATTTAGAATCGCGCGCATGATCTTCTATTTACTATTCATAATAAGTCTCGTTTCAGTAAATTAAGTGACTGATTGACAAGTCATTACCTTGTTTTTTAACTTGAGACAGCTTTCTTCTATGTGTAAAGCTAACTTGCCTTATCAGACACTGCCAATAGTAGGCTATTTTACGCGGGGTGATTTTTTTTAATCCACTCCACTCACATGAAGCGATACGCCTCGAACACTTTGTCATGAATGGATGCATGCATGTGCGCTTTCTGTGACGCAATGTCCGCGCGAGCCTGGCTCTAATCGCTACTTTAGCTGGTGAGTGTTGCAGTAAAAGTGTTTGGAATACGCGCGCGGGTGAAGCGCGCAGAACATTGCTGCGCCCGAACTGGATCAGCGCGAGAGGGGAGAGCGGTGCGTGCGCATTGATGAAAAGGGGAGAAAGTCGTTTGCCAGTTTGTTACGCACCAAATGAGCTTCAGAAACCGAGGCAAATAACGTTTTTGTTGTTGTTAATTTCACGGACTTAACGGATGCCCCTGGACAGTGGAAACCAGAGTTAGCCTCTCTTGCTCCTTCAAGTACTTTCTTTGGGATGGGCTATTTTCATAACGTCATTTCATTCCTCCCTCTGTTGAAAACATTTTCTCTTTCTTTGATTCTTTCTCCCACCATTTCCTAAATGGAACAGATTGCAGCACCCCACGCGTTTTCCTGCCTGCAAAGTTTGGTTTCAAACGTGTACACAGTTTGCGCGTTCTCTTTTGCCGGGCGTCCCTTGATTTAACGGACTCTAAGTGGAAGTCAGAAGTGGCGGCGGTGGAAGTGTTAATCATGATGAGGCTTACCATGATTAACTGTGAAAAATGATCCACTAACTTGTCGGTGTTTTGCCACATTTTCAAGTCACGCGCTCCGCTTTCAACATGATGTATTCTCCTCTCTGTCTAACTCAGGTAAAGTGCTTATTTGTCTCTTTCTGAACGAATTGCTCCTGAACGCTCGACGAGATTTCGGTTCATAAAGGGCGGGCTGAGAACTGTGCTTCTCTTTTATACAACACAACACTGTATACCCATGAGCGTATTAGTTTATTGAATTGATCAATAATTTTTCTATTATTGAATTTTACACTGTTAACAAAGTCAAAAATCAATTGGACGAGGTAACATGAATCGTTGTTTATCGTTGTATTTAAGATGGAGTTTATATGCTTTATAAGTAGACATTTGAGTGCATAGTCATCTGCTTTAGTTTTAATCATAAACTAGAGGGGAAAGTTAGCCTACATGATCATTGTTAAGATAAAATAAAAGTTTTATTACAGTTAAACATTTGGGTATCCATTTATATATAATGGAGTATGCTATTGTCAAATTTGATCTAGATTGGATTAATGTATAAACTTAGCCTACATTAAGATTATTTCAGTTCTTGCTTATAAGAGGACAATGTAGTAATGTATATATTCTATGTAAAGACTATTTAAAATTACAGAGAGATTTAGGATATCTGTACAATTACTGTGGTTTCAGCTCTTGTCTTGTGAGGTTTTTAAGTTTGCAATTATTAGGATATAGCAAAATGTTGTTTATTGAAGTATTTTATTAGTCTGCTCAATTTTACAAAGCCTGACACTTAAAAAGAGATATAAACTAAAATATTCTGGAAAGAATAGCATTGACCTGCCGCCCCTTTTCTGTAATGTACTTAAATCCTATATTACCTATTATAACTGAATTAATTAATTTATGCAGTGTGATAGTGCTCAGACTTTAAGCAAATGTGATGGTATTTTAAAAGTATTTTTGTCAGCAGTCTGAATTGAGGCAGAGGTTTTTAAGGTCACTTAACTGTCTCAGATTGCCTACTGTAGGCCTATATTGACACGAGTCACTATGATTTTAGATGGCCGATGATCGCTTTGACCTTGGCTTTGATGAGAAAGTTGCATCAATAGTGAATAATTTTGCTTCGGTTTGTTTTAAATTTCAGATCGTTTTTTAGCAAGGCCACTCCCCTGTTAAAACATTGTCTTTTCACTTAGAAATGTACATGTTAATAATAATAGTTAAAATGTAAAAGTAATGCAGCTTGAACTTTGTTGCAGTTTAGCCTTTGTATATGAGAAAAAGATTTTGTGAGGAGAAAAGTGTTTAAAAAAAGTTTCAGATCTCTGCTCGGGAAAAAAGTTGTTCCATATGCTTGATTCGAAAAACGGCCATACTTTCTGACAGGCATAATGGCAGTCCATTAAACCTGTCGATTTGACACTGAAAATATGTAAATAGCAGCTGCTTTTGTAAAGGTCTAACTTTTTGTTGACAGTTTATCTTGTGGCATAATTCGGTTCGTAGTTCATATCAAACTTTATTTCAATAACTGCTTGGGAAACCTTAATTGGAATTCGGGCTTTTAAGTCACACAAATATGTATTGTACTTTTCAGATCTTAGTGAATGTGTTCAAACAGGTAACAGTACAATTTCACGCCTCACCCTCCAGCGCTTGAATTTATTATTAAATTAATTAGATGAGGCTACGTTTCAGTGCTCACTGTGTTTTTGATTCTATATGACAGACGCTTGTTTCAGTATTTTGGATTAGCAAACTCTTTATATTCTGTAAGTAACCATAGTCCACTTTAGCAGTTGTGTAACTTTACTAAATGCAGTTTTAGTGAATTATAAACTATCATGCACAGCTGTAAAATCTTAAAACTTGTTAAAAAAATAGTTTGCTCTTCCTGAACACTTACAAAACACATTTGATCTGCAGGTTGCAGTAAATATTTAGGAACGAAATAATCTCTGCTACATTACAGATCCGGTTTGTGTAAGTCGTACTGAGAGCCAGCAGTGTGGAGGCCTTGGTTTTCTCTGTAACCGCACGGCATGTCCACTACCTCTTTGTTGTTGCTGATAGGATAATGTAATGTAGCAGCCTGCAGCGTTCGAGGGAGAGCGCGCAGTGTGCACAGAGGTTCTGGCCGTAGTCTGAGTGAGTGTGTTGGGCTGAGAGAGAGAGAGCGAGAGGGACGGATGAGGCGTGTGCCAGACTCCACCGCAGTCCCGCTGGCAGCCAGAGGGGCCTTTCGCTCAGAGCTTCGATGCACACAGACACTTCACTAAAAAAGTTTTAAGCTCCGAACCTGTTCCGTATGCTATCAGTATAACAATTCTGTCTGCAGTAAGCACCATCCGCCTCAAACTTTAGATCTGGTGGTGAAGAAAAAATAAATAATTGACAGACGTTTGACGTGTAGGCTACTTTTAGTGTGTTTTTACTTTTACAATTCAAGATATAATAAATGCTTTTATTCTTTTGCATTATTTTATATTCATATTTTAGGTCATTGTGAGGCTGAACAAAGGTCAGCAGGTCACAGTTCAGAGCATGAAGGAAATGCTAATTCTTTAAGTGCAAATGACTAAAACTAAAGAGTGTTGAGCCTATTATTATATATTTTTTAAATGATTAATCCAGATACTGATCAAATGTATTTAGTTTGGACAGACCCAGTTTGGAGCGTATTTGCCAACAGTTTAGAGTAGTATCAGTGGGAGATCCGAGAGGCTCTATTCCCCTGAGCTGGCAACATGCTGTCCTGCCCCCATTCCTCATCGATTCATTCCTTTAGAGCCGCAATTAGTCCCCCCCGGGAGAGAAGAGGAGGGCCGATCCAAGCGTCGAGCCTTTCTGAGACACTCTCACTTGACTGCGCTGACTGACAAAATACTATACATCTGAAAATGTGCTGATAATAAGACTTGCTCTGCGTTGCATTTTAGTTTTCATAGTTCCGTGCAAAATATTCCATAACGGAGAGCCTTTTTCTTTCATTTGGGCTTGCAATGACTCATATAAACGTTTTGTTCTCTAAATGAATGCACACATGGTCTGTTATTTATTTTCTCAATTCATATCAGTATATAAGCTTTGCTCATCATGTGCATGGGAAGCCAGTCTAACCAGGATCTGATTTAATGAGCACTGAAATGTTCTCCACCCCTTTCCATGGTCGGGCACTTTGTGTTTGAAGTGTCGTTTTTGGGCTCTCAAATGCCCCAGAACACCCCCGTGGTGTAATCCACTGGTCCTCTCTCAGTCCGCGCGCGTGTGTGTGTGTGTGTGTGTGTGTGTGTGTGTGTGTGCGCGCCTGCCCGCCTGAGGGTTTTTTTTCGTCAGGAGAGTGTTTGCTCTTTCGCTCGGCTCAGAAATGCATGCCCCACTTTCGTCTGACAGCCCTGAGTGGCACAGTCATGGTCGCGTCCCAGCGCGGCAGCTCCCAATGTGCCCGTTAACAGATTAATTAAGCTGTTTTGATCACCCGCTCTTCCTCGCTTGCCATCCGGCCTGCATTTATCACAACTTTTTTAGACGTTCGGCTGCTTATTTGTGTCAGGGAGCGTTTTGGAAAAAAGGGTCAGAATCTTAAGGGGAGCATTAGCTTTCATGTGTTGATCCTAGTGGCTGATATTCATTAGAGGACATCGAGGAGATTTTTAGGGGAGGGGAGGGGAGAGGAGAGGAGGGGAGTCGGGCACAAAGAGTAGCCTCAGTTATAAAGGCCCGAGCTCTTGGCATGAGTAGAGGACTTCATGTGGCCAGAGCTGGAGATGTCTGTGGAAGGTTGGCTGCGTTTCATATCACACCCAGGTTCCTCTGCGGGGAGAATGGTGAGCAACCCTAAATATTTACTCTATGAAGATGTGTTTGAATTCCACCTGAGCCCGCAGCCTCGCTCTCTCATCCATGCCAGTGTATTGCAGCAGAAGAGAAGTTTATTTTTGTTGTTTTCTAGATGAGATGTGGTCCAACGAGTGTCTGAATCACCCTCTGGAGTCTCGCTTTTTAAATGAGCCTTACAAAAGACAGCTCAGACTTCTGGAATAGCTTAATCAACCGTGCAAAGACAAAATACGTTTCATTCCGCTCCGCAAGTAGCCTACCTCTGTGTTGGAAGAGATAATTCATGGTTCGAGTCAGTCAGAATGCTGTTACCTGACAAGAATTATATATTTTTTTAACTCTGCAGATGTTTAAATCTATTCTTTATATTTTCTGTATGATACGGGTTCAGATGCTGGCAGATCCGCTGCTTTGTCTCCAGCAGGGAGAGAGTTTTGTCTTCTGCCCTAGGGTTTGAAGTCACAGTAGTAGGTCATTTTGAGAAGAACCTCCGCTCTTGGCAGAGTCGGCTCTGCTGGGAAGGCTTTAAGAAATGTTTCCAACTGGAAGGCGATCAAGAAGAGCAGTGCTGGCGTGGCAGGGTGCAGCGGGCTGTTTATTTAAAAGATCTCTAAATCTACCTCTGCTTCTCCACTACTGTGCCTGTGTTTTTCTAGTCACACATTTGTCCGCCGGATTTGATTTTTGCCACAAGCCTGACACTTGATTACATTCTTTGGTTATGTCCGAATATCCCAATATTCAGGAATACTTTGCATTGTGCGTTCTTTTTGTATTGTAGATTAAAGTCATCTGTTCTGCAGAGTAGTTCGCTCTGAAACAAATACTTAATTATATTATATATATATAAAAATGTTATTTATTTTTATTTTTACTATACTTTTTAAAATAAAAAATCTCTCTCTCTATATATAATATATTCTATAAATGACAAATATATATTTAAAATGATCATATATCATTTTTATATATTTAATATATAAAAATTATATTAGAATTTTTTAATTGGCAATACAAAATAGCTCATTGGCAATAAATGTAGTTTTACCTATAATTAGATTTGCACTCTTTGCAAATATTGCACTTTTTCTTTTTTTAAATGAAAATTTTTGCTTTCTTCAACATACTCTATTTGAGTCTGAACAGATGCGGAGGGATTTTTTTGGCTGTCTCTTTCTTGCCTGCTTGCACCAGCGCTGCAGGCAGTTCACTGTGTGTGATTTACACCTCTCCGCTGCTCTCCAGAGCCGCTGTTGGAACTCTGCGCCATACGATTCCCTTGTTTGTGACGATGCAAGAAAATGAATTATGAATGGATAGACTAGCTCTTTTTGATTGCATGTCACTTGTGCAAAATTGCCGTTGAGAGCTCTGTGCCTTTGGGTCAGCTGGCCTTTGGATGAAATGACACTGTGTTTATTGTAGGGAAAATTTATGTTTTCTATGGATTTTCCGGTGCAGAAATATTTGCAGACATATCCAGATAAAATGGCCGAGAACAGTTATTGAGCATCATTAACTTAAGTGCCCTTAAAGAAATGTTTTTCTTTTGTTTTCCCACACTTACCCATTTGTATTGCAAGTCTTGAGAAATGGATTAAATAGTACTATAATGCCTCATGTTCCAGAACATTTGCCGCATGTTGACTGGAAGCACAAAGACGCACGTCACTGGACGCATTCCTCATATACCATAATCCATCAGGAGGATCTTCTGTGTTGCAAATGGTTTGAAAGGGTTGTTGAGCAAGCTTTCACCCTTATTCAACGTGTATAAGTGTGTGTGCCTGGACCGCAGCTGGAGGAAGATGCCGCAGATCTTGTGGTGTAATGGAGACTCTCCAATACTGCAAGATAAGCGACTTGCTTTCTTTTGTGCATTGAATGCAAAGACCAGGATCCCTGTGGCCTTGCGTAGAGCTGGGCTTTTAGATCTTGTTCCTTTCCCAGCATGGAGTTCTCTAAAATCAGAAAGATTTCATTCTGATAGAGGAGAGCTATCTTTACAGATTGAGCATTTTAATTAATATGTGTGTGTGGTGGGTTGAGGGGGCGGTAGATGACAGAATCTGTTGTGTTATTTTACAGGGAGTTGATGTATCCTCCCTGATGGGCTTTCAAGTTCTCAGCCAAGACAATAATGAGAATGTTTATCGCCGCACGTGCACGTATGCTCTGTCTCTCTTATTGACAGCTCTGATTCATGCGTCCGCCCACTCATTCTGAGCTGCAGGTTAAGACACCTTCTTCAGGAAAAAGGATGATCCAGATCCTGATATATTAAGAAAGCCATGCAAACAGAATCCATAAGGTATGCCGCTGGGGTTCTGACGCATTGTTCATTGTTCCGCTGACATGCGATTGAATAATGACCTGTGGTGATGCATTTAATTTTGTTTTGCAGGAACTTGAAATAGAATGAAACTTGTGGCATTCTTGCGTTCTCAATTACACTCTAGTGTTAAACCACCATCGCCTTATCTCAGTGCTGAGAGCTCCTAAAACTCTTCAGTTCTGATTTCGTGAGATAACTTTTCTCATTGTGCCTGAGTGACAAAACACGAGAATCTGTTTGTGATTCTTGCGTGAAAGTTAAGTATCACCAAGAGCTTTTTTGGACGTGTATGTGGTGAATTAGATGGGGAAAGTTGTATGAAAAGCCCACTGGACTTTGTGGCATTGGCAACATTGGAAAACTCTCTCTCTATCACTCTCTCTGGACCCAAAATCATGTTCTAGGCACGCAGCCCAGATATGAGTTAAAATCTTTGTGCTTCTCCAACAAAGAAATATTAAAGTCAAATCATAGGTAAATTATTTCCCGCTCTTGCACTTTGGGATGCAGTGACATCAATTTGTTATTTTGATAAAGGGCAGGAGCTGCTTTAAAACACACCAGAGCAACACTTCATCACAATCTGAGGGCTGCGTTGGAGAAAAGAATGTAGCTGCATGGGATCATTTCGAGGAAGGACAAAGGAGAAAGAAAGCTTTTGTATTAGTGGTGTGCAGGAGGATTGGCAAGCTGAGGGCAGAAGTTCTGACCGGCAATTAAGGCTTTATGGCATAGCCAAAAAGATATTTTCAGTGACGTATCTCCATAAAAAGTGTAGTGATAATATGTCATTATTCAGTATGCTGTCATGCCCCAGTTAGGACTTATGAGTGCAGGCATACAGGCATGTTGAATTATTATTATTTTTTTTCAGTAAAATCTGATAAAATCCTTTTTAAGATGCCCTGAAGGTCCCGATTTGTTATCGTTTTTATTTTTTTTATAATTTAATCATTTTAAGTTTATCTCACCGCCTCTGTGAGAGAACATCTGTTTATCTCTGCTTTGTCTCGTTGCAGATGTTGAAGTCCATTCTCTTGACGTGCTCTTTGGCCTCTTTCTCAGGTGTGAGGTGTCTCTGTGCATGTGCGTTTTATTTCTGCCTCACACATATAACAGATAAAAAAAGAATCAAAGGTGTCAAAGCTAAAACTGAAGGCAAGCTATAGGCCTCATATATATACATACATATATACATGTGTGTGGTTGTGTGTGTTTGCACACTACAGGCCTAGACAGATATCTCTATGAATTAGGATCTGAGCCAAACAGAGCAGTGCTGGGAAAGCAAGAGGACACGTCAACACTTGGCTATGACCTAATATGACTCTTGCTTGCTACATGGCAAAAGTGGGGCAGTCGTTTTTCTAAGCAGCTCGTGCACTGATCAACAAGCCAGTTTAGTGATAATACTTAATTAGTTGGTTTATTATTCATTTGCATTTAAAAATTGGTTATGCGCTGTTCTTTTTGTAGACGGCCATAGCTACATTTCTTGAAGAGCTCAGTGCCATGTCATTTACATTACGTTTACATTTATGCAGTTAGCATAGACCTGAGCAACAAATTGGTACAATACAATGCCAGGCCTCTTTTTCTTCTTCTTAATATAATTTTTATTTGTTTACACAACAGTTGTTGTTTGTTTTGTAAGTATCTTCGGTTTCTAAAGCATACAGTATTTAAGCATTCTTAGTATGACACTGGTTGAGAGAGAATCTATGAATGAAAAGCTTTTGCAAAGGTAAATGATTTATAATGAAAAGCGAAAATAATGAAAGTTCAAGGTTTGGGAATTTCGAGTTTGTTGAATGCAATTATTTGTTGTATGTTAAAGTATTTTCTAAAGAAACTGGATGTTTGGACCGGACATATTGACAGGCTTGCCCCTTTTTTAATAAATTAATAGAATTATTAAATATAATTAAATAATTGTATTATAAATCCTATTTAAATACATGTAAAAAATGTTTTTAATATTATTTGATTAAATATACTATTAACAATCCTTTTATTAAATATATCCTTTAATTAGTTATGGTTGCAAATAGTATTGGAGGAAAGACATTGTTATTTATGGGAATATCTGATCTAAACTAACACACATGGACTAAAAGCCACAAACTCTAATTTAGATTTTATGAGGTTTTGACACATTTAAGGAGCCTCTTTTAAGACACATCTTCTGTGAAAAGAAGACAGGTACTTTTGCCTGGTCTGAGTGTGGAAATTACATTTTGTACAGCTTGTAGGAAGCATTGTTCACCAGTGCCTCGACGCTCACAGAGCAAGATGAGAGTTTTTAGTGCAGGCTTTGTTCTTGAGCTCTGTACGGGGCCCTGTTGTGGCATGACTCGGATTATGGAGATTAGCAGGCTAGCTGGTTATGTAATTGAATGTAACCATGAGGAGAGTGAGGGAGAGAAAAAGAAAGCCTGAGTGAGTGGAGGTGTATAGAGAGAAGGGGAGAGAAAACACTTTACCTTCATCCGACCTTTTTTTTTTTTTTTTTGAGTGGTGCAAGGTCAGAAAAGGGTCAGGCAGGTTTTGACATCCTCTCGCTCTTTGTTGTTGGGGGGAAACACTAACTTCAAGAGTTCATGCACTTTCAGAGCCAGAGTCAAAGAGTTTCTGCATGCTCCAGAAATTATTCTCGGCTTACTTCTGAGAGAGAACTGATGAGTCTCAAAATCAGTAGCACTGAGGACAATTTAAGTTAACCTCTTTCAGAATTCATCTGCACAGCACTGGTTTCTGCCAAATATCAAGTCACGCATAAGGAGAAATATTGATCAGCTTCTACATGTTTTATGTGGAATGTTGAACTGAAATGCGAATAAAAATGTGTAGAACTTTTCCTATTGATGCATTTTGGTCTTTAGAGATTTTACAGACATTGACGGCATAGTAAAGCAATTTCTGAGCACAGAGATAAATTGAATGTTAATCTTTGTTTTATTGTTTTCTGAATTACCAAATTGCTGAATAATGTCACCAGCATTTCCCCAAAACAGCTGTTTGTAACGGTTCTCTCATTTCTTGGTAAAATGAAATCAGAACGTTCTGTTCTACAACCGTGAAGTTGTCTGCGTGATGTAATGGCAAAACCAGGTCAAACTGCCTTTTTTAAACAAATGATCCAAAATTTTGACTCTTAACTCTTTTAAAGTGGAAAAAAATGATTGGAGTGTATTGTGACTAATGGCCACATTTTAATGGTGGTGAATAGAGCGTTTGCAAAAGGCATGACCGTTTTACTTGCTAGTGGCACTTTTTACGCAAACTGGAGACAGTTGAAACTGTCATATTTTTCTGTGAATGAAGTTGGCTGTTTTCAGTGAAGGCAATGTGAGAACAAATACGGATCTTATGCTGCCTTCATGTGCTGTCAGAATTATCGTAAATACAGTTTCCTGGTCGGAAATTGGACCTGAACGCCCTCTCAAGTCGTATTTACTGCTGGGAAACACTAAGATAATTTTGAGGCCAGAGTTTCTGAGTTGAGTGTGCCGTAAACTTGCTGCTGTGTGACTGGTATTCTTCATTCGTTTTTTCCACAACAGCTAAAACGTCTCGTCTTGTCGTTAAAGTAGTGCATATTTACATGAATAACCATTTGAATCATATTGTGTTTTATAGACAGCGAAAATAGCATGTACAGTATTTGACCGAAACCTCAGAATCACCAGAAAGCTGACTATCTGGATTCCATGGTGAATGTATACAATACTGTGGGTATCTTTATTAGTTGGAAGAGGTAGTCAATACAAGAACAATTAATGGTCTCAGGCTCTGACTGAAGGCCTGTTTGAGATGCGCCTCAGACAAATCGACTCTTTAACGGATTTTCTTTGCGAGGACATGAAGTGAAAACACACACTTTAACCTGTTCACTCCTACCGGAGGAGCCAAACTAGGCTGAATTAGAGTTAACTAGCCTGAAATTTAGTTCTGACTCTTAAATAATTAAAATGATCTGTAACTGACCCTTTTTTGGGCTGATAAATTATTCATACTGCTTGGAAGTAGATTTAATTTGATTTGGGATATTTAGATCTGATCTTATCCCATGGTACACTGAGACCAAAAGATTCAGAGGGTGAGGGAAGACCCAGTTCATTTTCCCAGGATTAGAACCGTGCTGTCAGAGAATGAGCCGAAGCCTCAGCTTAATTCAATTACGGGGCTAATGTAATTAAACCTACAGAGAGAAAGACAGCGAGTCCTGCTCTGTTTTGGTCATCCAGTATCCAAGACCCTGCAGACCGACCGAAGGCCCCATCACAACCTTCCACACTTCTGTCATCATTTCCTAAAGTCAAAACACCGGTTTTCCTTTTTTCCTTTCCGGTTTTCCTTTTTTTTCCATTGTTATTGATTCTGACAAGACCATATATTGGGGTGCAATTATTCATCCAGTAAAATGTATTCATCATAAAAATGTAAGGGAGATTATTCTTGAATGGGTTGATAGAAAGATGTGTGACACTGCAAAGCATTTTAACTGCTTTTGTTAAATAATTTAATTATGCAATAGCGATATTTTAAAAACTGTGGTGACTGCAAATGTGTTTTACTGATGTTATGTATGTTCATTTTGGAATAGATTTATCCATGGGGTGCAATTCTCAAGATTTATTTAAAGTTAAAAAAAAAAAAAAAAAACCCTGTGAGTCCTCTTGAGTCCCATATGACACTATTTTAAATGCTATGCTTTTCCATCTTTTAGGGTAATTTCTGTAAAAAAAAAAATTGGCTTAAAACTATCCAAAGATACAGGACAATGTGGCTGCCATTAATGTTCTTAAAGGGATAGTTCACCCAGAAATGAAAATTTGCTGTCATTTTACTCTCAGGCCATCCAAGATGTAGGAGTTTCTTCTTCTTCAGCAGAACAGTAAAGAAGATTTTTCGCTGAAGCTGTGGCCCTTGCGGATTCATATAATGTCAACGGCTACAGTCACTTTGTCAGTCAAAAAAACATATACAGGCAAAACAAATAGGTACAATACGTCATTATGTGACAGGAAGCTTGTGCTCCAGGACGGTTTCCAAAGGCTGTGGATTACAGGTAATAATGTTGTAAATAGTCTAATGTTTCTTGCACCGAACGTTTTGTTTTATAAGACATCAATATATATCGTCAGGAGTACAGGTGTATTCAGTATATTTTTTTTTACTCTCAAAGTTACGGTAGCCGTTGACATTATATAAATCACCAAGGACCACGGTTTCAGCTAAAAATCTTCTGAAGGGGTGGATTTTAAGTCACTGGGGTCATTTAACGTGTTGTGTGATTCTCTCAAAAACAAGGAGAGAGCACGATCCAGTGAACATACATGTAATTCTATAACTACCTAAATCTCATAAGCTTGAAGAAATCATTCCAATCGTTTAATATTTAGAACACTCTCAGAAAAAAAGGTACAAAAGCTGTCACTGTGGCGGTACCTTTTCAAAAGGTACACCTTTGTACCTAAAGAGTGCATATAAGTCCCTCAAAGGTACATATTGGTACCAAACGTGTCCATATTAGTACCTAAATGGTACATATTAGAACCCTTTTGAAGGGTACCGTCCCAGTGACAGCCTTTGTACCTTTTTTTCTGAGAGTGAAGGATAAATATTGATTAATAACTCAAAGGATATATATTGAAGCGGCAGTGGATTCCGGAATCCACCCCTTCACTTCTTTACTGTTATACTGAAGAAAAAAAGTCACCTACATCTTGGATGGCCTGAGGGTGAGTAAATGAACAGCAAATTTTCATTTTTTGGTGAACTATCCCTTCAAGCTGGTACTTGGAAAAGGTAAATGTGTTAAATAACAAACAAGCATGTACTTTTTACTTTTCAGATCTGAAAGTTTTTTGTATTGCTGCACATTGCCCCACTCTAGTTTCTCTAAGCTACATATGCTCATGCTTGGTTGTCCTATACTCATCCATTATTAATATAGCTTGTAAATGCTGAGCTATTGTTTTTCTATTGTTCTGTTGTTTTATGATTGGAAAATGTAAATTCAGCAGGTTTGCCTATAGATCTGGCTTTTATTTGAAAGGTGAATATTTGATTTTGGACTGAGTTTGTAGCATGCTGTAGAACTAGTCTATCTTTTTCAGAATAATTCACCTTGAGTAGCAATATTAGTATGAAAAATGATCAAATCATCTTCACTGTGACATGTTTTTCATTGAATTGAAATATTAAGCAATCAGTTGAACAGAGTATTTTCAGTCAGTTGGATATTATTGGAGGAATAGTTCTGTTCTTTTCCATTTTATTGGTTTTAGCACAATTTGCTATATTGTGCATCCCTAGTTTTTCAAATGCACACCTACTGGCCATTATTGTCAACATTACAGAAGAGAGGTCAGTGAAAGCTTTCCGTGTTTAAATGAATGTGTGTGATGATCAGATGAGCGAAACAGCTGGATTATAGTATCCAAATACAGTGTGTATTTAAACTGTGGGATTAAGGTTGCATGGCAGTCACTGAGCGCCGTGTCTAGGTTTTACACCACTATCAGCCTGATTGAAAACGAATAAGCGGTTCAGACTGAAGCTCTGTGATTGGCAGTACTTAACAGTAACAGTTGGTTTACCAGGTGTGCATCCAGTTCAGTAGTAATGCACTTGAACTGAGAGGTGTGGTTGGCTGTTTATAGAGATATAGAGGCCTAAGTGCACTACTGTGCTAACTGTGTGTGTGTGTGTGTGTGTGTGTGTGTGTGTGCGTGCGTGCGTGCGTGTGTGCGTGTGTGTGTGTGTGTTAGAGTGAGTGAGTGAGGGCAGGAAGGGTAATAATCTGAGGTTACCTGAGGTAACTGTGTCGTTGTTTGCAGATGTCACATGATAGGATCCAGAGCTGTCTTCTTCATGGTTTAACTTCGGGCATTGTCTTGGGACCTGTGACAAGGGCCGTCCAGGTCCTCTATGAAAAAAAAATTGTCCCAGGCCCCATGTTTTTTAGAAACACCAATGGTAATGCTCTATCTTTCATTATATATCACTTAATCTCTAATTTCTCTTTATATTTCAGTGTAAAAACCTGTGTTTTATGAACTAACCACCCACAACCCTGTTTAACTGGGTTGCAAAGGTTTGATGAATAGGCTTCTGTTTAATTCATCTTTTTTTTTTTTTACTACACCCGACAGGAAGTTAAATTGGAATTAAAGGAAGTGGAATTGACTGAATTCTGGAAAAATTGGCTTTTAATTTATACTTAATTTAGTTAAGTATACATTTTAGGTGAAATTTCAAAGATATCTGTTTGTTTGTCTGTCTGTGAAGTATATGAAACATTCAAGACTTTTTAAACTTTCAGACCATTTTGTCAAAACATAATTCAAAGTTTGTCTTGACAGGCCTTCCTTTTCTAGATAAAAATAAAACTTTTCATGCAGGTAAATTTTTGCCGTGACATGATTTTTTTTATTTTTTTTTATTTCAGTTTGTTTATTGTTTTATTGAAAATTCTGCATCCTGCTTAATTCAATTTTGTCGCTAGCAAATTAGCAATGCAAAGGCCCTGAAAACATTAACACTAAAAATTGTGTGCCTTCAAGGTGTGTCACTTTGGATAAAAGTGTCATCCAAAAGCATATATGTAAATGTAATTGTACTGTAGGTACATAATGAAAATAAGTGGTGGATTTTTTAATGTCCACCTCCTGTGGAAAACAGAAACACAATTTCACTTAAAGAGATGTTTGTATCTATTTTCTATTGATCATGACTAACTGATGGATAAGAGCGTTATAACCATCCAGATGGCTGGTGTAGACGAGCACACTTTAAAGAGCTGATTCAGGTATCTGAATCACAGTGATGCATCAATGCTTTACAGATTTTGGCGCCGTAACCTGATTTGCATAAATCATGAATTGGCCGCTAGTGAATCATTGCAGACAGTGAAAAAAGAAAAGAAAAATGGCACTATCAATGGTCACAATGCATTCTTGCTTAATCTTTGAACCTGTAATCAAAGTTAAGCTAAACCCAGAAAAAGTCTGCTCTATATCGCAGCAATCTAATCAGTCTAATCTAAAACACCGGATGCATTTTTGATGTTTACAAATTGTATTTGTCAAGCAAATGCAGGTATCTCATAACCTTTGTAAACTGGCTATTGAGAGCGAATGGAAGCAAGAGCCAAGCTTAAGCTAGTCTCAGCGGTCAGCTGGGAGGGACCCGTTTGTTGAGAGAGAGAGAGAGAGAGAGAGAGAGAGAGAGAGAGAGAGAGAGAGAGAGAGATTCAGAATCATGCAAAGATTTGGTCTGTAGTTGGGTGACCCAGCTATTCTCTCTAATCCTCTTTTATGGATGCCTATTGTTATGGCATGCAAAGGTCATAGCTCAAGTGGAATGGATGCATTGCATTTTCCAAACAGCTTGCTGCTCTAATTTACCCTATGAGTCTGGAAAACTCTTGATGCTGGAATCACTGCTCAAACTGTCTGAGACATTTGGCCAATGTAATTGGACTCCAGGAGAGCTGTGGTCTAAAACAGGTTTAACGGTTTTGATAAACCTTCCAGACCTTGAAGTCAACATGAAATTAAAATGGATTAAATTAGTTTTTTGTTATAGTTTTTATTATTATTATTGTGCACACTTAATCAGTGCATGTGATTCCTATGAAAAATATGTTTGTTTTGGTAATCTCTAAAAAATTTGTAACACTCCCCAATCAAAAATTTCAATTGACCGATAACATCTAAATTTTTCAATTGGCCCAAGTGAAAATCTGTACATTTAATTTTAGAATTTACAGAATTTCACTTGGGCCAATTGAAAAATGTAGATGTTATCGGTCAATTGAAATTTTTGATTGGGCAGTGTTACAAATTTTTTACAGTGTTCAAAATGGAATAAATTAAACTGATTTCATCCACGTCAAGCAGACTGCTGATAAACAAACTTTACGCAGTCTGTTTTAAAATTAATGCAGTTCATTTGTCTGAGTTATTTAGGTGTATCATGTATTAACATTTCTAAACACAAACATTTAAATACTTTAAAATTACATTTTTAATTTGTAAATGGCAAAGCAATTACATTTGGCATTAATTGAACTAAATTTATACCTTGCTAAGATTTAAATATATCAAATAAATAATAAATCTAATCTAAACCATTTAAGTATTACTTTTGTCACAGTTTGAGCATTGTTTTAATTATACTGTTGTGGGTAATGCGAAAAAAAAAAAAAAGGTAATATAATAATAATTGCACCAATAATAGCAAATGACAATAGTTTTGAAGCCGTTGGAATACAATGAGATGATCCTGATATTCCTGATAAATAAAACCAAAATGTGCCCTTCATTTTAAAATATATTTAAAGAAGTAAAATGGGTTGTAAACACCAACAATAATAACCAGCAGCGGTTCAAAATAATACTGGACAAAAGATCAAAAAAAGGAGAGCAACATATAGAGAAAGAATTGTAAAGATTGAATCATTCTAGAATGATTGGGGTGATTTTGTAGGGGAGTAAATCTGCATAGAAAATAAACAAATTACAAGCATATATAAATACAATAGAACAAAGATGCATGAAATTAGCAGTGCTTTATGTTTTCAGTAAGTCTAACAGTGTTCAGGTACGGAAATACTGTTATAGCACACGGCCCGAATTGAGTTCTCTTTCGTGTCATCTTGTGCTCAAATGGCTTAAAATCGTTTGAATGTTTAAACTGACAGGGCACATGCAAATGGTAATTTTTCGCTCTATGATGGTTAAACTTTGCAATTAATTCGAGAATCGCATACGTTTTGAACCGTGGTGTCTGGTCCGTACGGATCAACTACGATCCCTATACTTGTCATCGCACATCGCAGATGCGCACATGGCATTATCGATGCTAAAATGATATATCGTGCAGCCCTATGGCGGAATACAAGTTGCATTGATTGGCACTCAGATGAGAGCTTTGTGTGGTTTTGTGATTCATTGCGCAAATCAATTCTGGGAAGGCACAGCTGTTTCCCAGGAGCACGGTTATGCCCCAGCCTTTTCTAGCAGTCCCTAATGATCAAACAGCATAAGAACAGACTGCGGCCTGTGTGTTTGTTAGGGAGTGTTTGGGCTTGGAGTCACTGGGCTGTTTGTATTTGTGGTTCTGTGGTCAGCATGTATGCTAAGACGATGAAGCAGCAGCTGTCCCTTCCTCTAAAAGTGTGAATGGGTGGAGCGAAGGAATGAGCTGTATTCACCAGACTATACAGTGGACAGGAAGACAAAGTGGATTATTAATAACTGCTGGCATATTTGTTTGAAGAGGGTATTTAACAGCAACGTTTCAACAATAGTGATTGATGAACGTCACTACTGTGTTTTATTGTGCATAATTCATCACTTCATGCTATTCTGAAGAAAAAGTGTTTGTTTTTTTAATCTTCATGATAATTTTTCTCTGCCTCTGAAATGACTTTTAGAGATGGCATAATCAAGGCTGCATGGATGCTGAAAAATGCTGTTATAATAGGCGTTTTCATCATTTTAGTCAATTCCTATGGATAAAATCATTTCCACTTAAGTTTATTTTTGTTTTGTTTCACTTTGGAAATAGAGCTATATCATCATTGCAGATGTTAAAAGCATTCCAAATGACGTTTCTTGTCATATTTTAAAGTAGGAAATGCTATAGCCATGTGCTTCTCTGCTAAGCAATAGAATACATGTGAAAATGGGAGGGTATTTATCCCCAAGAAAAGAGATGAGATGAGAAAATAAACTGTACAAGTAGAGGTTCAACAAGCAAAATTTCTGTATAAAGTCAATGTCAACTGTCATTCTCAACCCATTTTACTTCCATAATGTGACGTGTTTCCAAGTGAAAGAGGATATTCAGTTAGAAGAAATGTAGAGCAGGGCTTAATTTTATTCATTGGGAATGTTATGTACCAGAATGCAACTGTCTCTAAATAGCTATTTGTGTATTGGTCAACATTATCTAGTAGCCCACGCTGCATTACCAATGTCAGTGGAAAAGGGAAGTCATTTCGTAGGACGAGCAAGTCATTGACGAAGTAATTTTTTTCCCCTTTTCTATAACATGTACAAAATGATCAGGAACGTGCATTGATGGTACACAGCGTCAGTTTTGATTTTATGTTGACTTTAATCAGAGAAGAAGAGGTGGAAACTGCATTGGGCCTCATGCATGAAACACAAGCAGAACAGTGTAAATAATTCGTAAAATCATTCTTACATTGAATGCAGCAATTTACATGAGAATGGTATTACGATTGATTTAGCCTACATAGAAATTCATTCTGCTCATGTGTAACGAATAAGGCCAAAAAAGGAAAAATACAGAGAGATTTCTCTCTGAAATGAAAATCAAATATTGCTTGATAATTTCAGGGAAAATAGTTGACCTTTTGTGCAGCATCACAGAATGGTTGTAGTTTGTGTGTGCGTGGGTAAGGTGCAAGGTGTCTGACACCTTTCAGAACTTCATTTCTTTGTTCACAGTGATCTTGTCCTCAGTCATTTAGAAACCAGGAAACTTGGGGACATTTTCACAACTGGCATCCCTTTCTGCAAATGAACCAAGCAACTGCTGAGTGGAAAATACCATACGACTGAATTCTTTGCACGCACAATTATACTTTCGTGTTTCGTGAGCCCCAATCTCTGCTAAAATCAGGGTACTTGAAGATGTTTGTCAAGTTAGTCAGGTTGCTTTCTGGATAGGAAAGGCCTAGCGATAAACATTTTGGCACTTTTATTAAAAAAGACAACATTTTCCCATGTTTTAAAAGGGACTGTTCACCCAAAAATAAAAATGTTGTCATCATTTACTCACCCACCTCATGTTGTTCCAATCAAAATGATTTTCTTTCTTCTTTTGAACACAAAAGAAGATATTTTGAAGAGTATGGGTAACCAAACAGTTGATAGGCCCCATTGACTTTCATAGTATTTTTTATTTTATTTTTTCTACTTTGAAAGTCAATAGGTGCCGTCAACTGTTTGGTTACCAACATTCTTCAAAATATCTTTTTTTGAGTTCAACAGAAGTAAGAAACTCATACAGGTTTGGAACAGCTTGAGGGTGCGTAAGTGATAACATTTTCATTTTTGGGTGAACCATCCCTTCAATTTATGTTTTTAATTGAAGGCTTGCGATTGTTCCTTCCCCCACTCCCCTCATTCTATCAGACACATGAGGAACAAAGACTTGAAGATCTAGTGATTGTGAGACACTAATTGTTGTAAAGATTGAATCATGCATATAATTATGCTGGTTCATCTTTGTTTAAAATCTTAAGTAAACAAACCCTCTCCTTGTTCCATCAATGGGAGGTTCATGGCATTTCAGATGCTAATGAAACAGGTGCTTTTAGCTGTCATGGTAACATGAACCCTGTGACTTCACCCTATGATAGAAAGTCACATGCGTCTTTTGGAATATGCTTTCCTGTTGTCCTTTGTGCTTATGAAATGAAATTTCCCACCATCTTTTTGCCCCATATTATCATGTGATCTTTGTTTTCAGTAGTTCTTTTCTCCTCATAAATTCAATTAGCCTGATTAAAGGGGAAGTATTTATTTATTGTAATTGAATTTCAATTTTTTGGCAACAAGATTTTAGATTAAGTTTCATCTCAATGTGTAAGGAAAATGTGTATTTGTAGATACCATATCTGGTCACCATATGAATCACTTTTTTTGCTGTTAACTTGTAGAAATAAATTCACTTAAGTCCGTGAGTGTGAGAAATTATAATTCTAAATCTAGATACATGTTTAAAAACTTTCTAAAAATAAGGCAGTATTATTAAAAATAACTAGAAATTTGGCCTGTTAATAAATTAAATAAATTAAATTAAATTAAATGCTGATTGATTTAACTTTAGAAGCCAATTTATTTCCATGTATTGACTGAATTTCTTTGGACTGTATACTGTATGACAGGCTTAAGATGGATCGAGTTTGTTTTGGTCGTTCATACAGGACGTGCTGTTGCACTAGTCACATTTTTCTATTATTGTTTTAAATTAACAGTCCTGCTATATTTCTACTAGTTTCCTACTAGAAATAAAAATGTCACATTAAATAGAAAGAGCAAACAGTGTAACCCAAATACCACTGCAGCACATAGTCCACACACTGCCTTTCCTCCTGAGAGAGGTTGGTTACCCAGCATCCCCCTCCCTACATTATGATGCTGCGTGTCTGAGGGCTGACTCAGCGATTGTGCAGAAGAGAGAAAGAGAGGGAGGAAAAGAAAGAGGCAGTGTGAGTCACAGAACATCCACTTTGATCCACTCAGCATTCAGAACCTCATCTCCCATCAGCCCACTGGGCACAGAGGAATAACCTACTGCAGTGTTCTGTGTCTTTGATAAGCTCTCAGATGTATCCAACAGTGTTTAGAAAGGAAGACACACAAAGGACTATAGAGATATAACTTGTTGTCATGGTTAAATTTCTAATTCTTTAAAGTACGTAGTGCTTTGTTTTTATTTTAGCAAGTGTTTTTTCTTTCTTTCAAGATTTACGTGAGACAGTGTGGACTAATACAGTCTTAAAACATAGGATTTTGGTAGTGGACATAATGTCAAGCAGTGATAGCAGAAAACTATCTGAATTTTTATTAATATTTTAATCTATGTTTTTTTATTTTTATGTGGAGCACAAGGAGCATTAATATTCAATGGATTATATTTGAATGTTTTATGGAAATATTGCTTGACATCCATTGTTTAACGCTTTCATCAAAAGAGCAGCTTGGACATTCTGCTAAATATCACCTTTTGTGTTACTCAGAAGATAGCCATACTTGTTTCGCAAGATATGAGGGTGAGTAAATGATGACAAAATTAGCATTTTGTAGTGAACTGTTCCTTTAAAATAAATGGCGATCACTTAGAGCACCTAAAATTATACTTTCTCTTATACGTTTGTATACATTTTAATCAAAAATCGAAAAAAGTGTCAATTTCCCATTTACTATTTGGCTCAATAGTTCTGAATTATATTTGATTGGTGATATTTTAGTGCATATTTTATTGCCGTAAAACTTGTATAGAAAGGATGCAGGACATTGAAATACCCAGAATATCTCATTCTAAATGTGTCCCAAACAGAAGCATGCCTACTCTTCCCCGTTTTGTTGTGTCTCTGAAAGAATGTCGAAGTTGAATCCATTACCCAGATCCTAGACTATCCACTTCTCAGCCAGTCAGTAGAAAGAGAAAGAAAGTGCTTTTGGCAACAGCAGTGCAACAGTGCAGGAAGGGTGGGGGGGTGAATGTCTGCTGTTAATGCTCAGAGGGCATTCTGGGTAAATTGCAGTGTTACAAAAATTCAAGGCTTACTGGCATTTTCTTTCCCTTGGCGCACTGCTCTCTGCACGAGGTGAAAGGTGAATCATTGCAAAGTATGAAAACAGCGTTATTTAATTGATCGCTACATATGGTTTTACTAAAATAGTAGTTTTAAAAGCAGTAGTTATTTTTATTGCTAATGATGTGTCTTGGAAAATCTTCTAATTTTTCAGGATCATAGTCAATTTTCAATTCCCCCGACTACGTAATTTGGGGAAAACTGTCTGGGAAAAGCTCAGCCCGGGACACATGCTTGTGACACGCAGAGTGACCATAGCAACACTTTGTGTGGGTGTGTGTGACCGCAACACCCCAATTTTGTCATCATTTGGACTTCTCCACTCCCTCTCTCATTCCCGTTCTCTCTCTCTTTGTCTGTACTTGGAAAAAGATTTGCGCAAAAGAAAAAAAAAATCACATTCTCTGTTTAAGACATAATAAAGATGGTATCCGAGCAACGGACAGGAATAAAAACACATTTCCCTGAGCTCCGCAATAACAAAATGATTCAATTACTGCATAAATACAGCTGTGTGTGTGTGCGGCTGACAGAGCGAGAGCGGCTGAGTTGGTAGGCCTGGCTTTTTTAGGACACTCCAGTGGTCACCGTTTCCCTCATGCTATCACAGCCGCCCTGCCATCAGCCTCCGTCAGATCAAAGATGCTCAGTTCATCTGCCATAATGAAGCCATTCATCAGCCGTGTTTATCAATAACATTCTCATCCTTAATGTGCACACGAAATGCAGTCAGAGCGCTCTTCTCAGACTGATTGTAGTAAAAACAGAGCATTCCGTTGGAGCGCGTCCAGGCCTAATATGGAAAAAGACAGAGTAGGCAGGAGAGGGAAAGAAGGAAAGAGAGAAATGCAATATGCTTCTCAGTTCTCCACTAAAAGTCTTCATGTTGGTGTTGTAAATGATGTAGCAGTAAAGCGGAGAGTTGAAAAATATATATTTCCAGGCCGGAGATGTGGCCTTGCGTGCTCTGACACATTGAGCCGTGGTGCTTATGTGGATGAGCTGATGTTGTTTCTCCTCATCATTTACCATTTATTCTTATCAAGGGCTTGGCTGTATGATGGTATATATTGTGTGATGTGTGTCTGCTGGTAGAAATTGTGCTATATATTGCAGATGTTTTAACGTTATGTACACGTTAGCGACACAGAAAGTAATACAAAATTACTACCAAAATAGTCAAGAAGAGGAACAACTTTTAATTAGCCTAAGAGGTTTCTGTGCATTGTGGCTAGTTATTTGAAACCTAATATTTAAAATGTTATTTTGAAAACTTTGTTTTATGATTTATATAGCTAATCATATGTAACTTGCCACATTAATACAAAATTCAGCTGATGTATTGTGACATGTTAATATATTATCACTTTAACAGCAGCTTTAAATGTGACTCATCTAATCAGAATTACATTTTATTCAGTGTTTTGTTTTTGATTTACGTGTTACATAATGTGATGCTGTGTTTGCACTGATGCCAGATCTTTTAATCATTTATGATTAACCATATCTTTTCATTTGCGTCAACAAATGTCATTTATTAAGTATTTAACTCATCTGATTATCCAAATTTATATATATTATGTAAGGGATAATTCACGGTGAGATGTGCATTTAAACAGTTTCAATGCACGACGTGGAAGAAAAGAACCACCTGACGCTGACTTGTTTAAAGCACAGCTAGCCATAGATTATCCCTCTTATACCATGGTCATTTGCCAGCATTGACAGCTTAAAGCTGTTATTGATGTTTGGAGTGCAATATTTGACCGTTACGGCTCGTTAGATCTAGCATTCTGCCTGCTTTGAATCAGACACAGAGATAATGTTGTGCTTGAGATTATATTTATTTGAATGAATACATTTTTGCATTTATTTGAATTAATTATCGAGAGAGAGAGAGATGAGAGATGAGAGATGTGTGTGCGTGAATTACCTGTGTCTGTTCAGCGTCTATCTCTATTAACAACGAAGCTAGGACTTTTATTACTTTAAAACCAGCAATGTTACCCCCTTGTTGCTCTCTGTGTGTGAGTGACGTATGATTGCGTGCGCTTAATATAGAACGCTGATTAAACTGTCTTTTGAACTACCTGTGCATTAAACCATTTTATTGCACACCTTCCAGCCAATCATAATTGAGTATTCAGACAGACCATGGTGTGTATATATATATATGTATGTGTATGTGTATGTGTATGTGTGTGTGTGTGCATATGGTATATGTACACATTTATTTATTTAGTAATTAATTATTTGTTCAGTTATTTAATTTTATTGCAGAAGTGGTCCTTTGTCGTACTGTGATTTATAATTTTGGTTGTGTTCAGGAAACCTGTTTGCAATTCTGTTTAGCGACACTAGTGATGCAGAAACTACACAGTTTCCCAGTCCTAGCGGAAAGGAGAAAATGCCCAACAAATGTTTATTTCTGCTGGAGTGGTTGGTGCTGAAGCTAGAGCAATGTAAGGAGCTCTTAAAAGAAGAAAATACATCCACACATGTTTGCAGGGAATCTCTAGGCTAATCCCTCTCTATTCCTGAAATCACTATTTCCTCCTGGCGTTTCCTTCCTGGAAATTTCCGTTGTCACTGGGTGCAAATTGTGTCCAGACTTCACTGAGCTCTCAAGCCAGAATGTCCGTTTGAATATTTGTTCAATGGAACCAAATTTAGTTTGGAAAACTATTTTGGGTCAAACTATTTTGGACATTAACACAGCTAAATAAAACGACCTTACCGTTTCTCTAAACACATGCAGTTGAACCTGAGGAGGGTTTAGCAGTTTTTTGGACATCGTATCTTGTGTCTGTTTGTACAGCTTGGTTCTCTGGTTTTTGTCAGCCTTAACTTCCCATATTCATTCTTTCTTTCTTTCTTTCTTTGTAAATCTTTGTAAAGTTTACTCAGTAACTGTATCAGTTCCGTCTGAGTCGGCTGATTACAGATGTTGAGAGTACAGTCTCAACCTCTCAACCTTCCAATTATTGCACCCTGTTTGCTTTCAGCTTGTCCCGGTTCAAAAATTGAAATAGCTGGAAATAAAAACATTTTGACCTGCTGTTGCTATTGGGTTTTAAAAAAATATGTCAAGAATGGTTTTTATTTTCAGCCCATCTCAGTGAGAACACTCTTAAAAGAGGTTTTATAGTCTTTTCAACACAGTTGTGAATCAGCACAAGGACAGGGCAGTCAGTTTTTGTTCTCTCTATGTCTGAATAAATTACATATGCAAATTGGGGTCCTTTCAAAATGTTGCACTAAAGAAACTATATTCTGCTCAAAATATAATTTGTGATTAGATTCAAGGAAATTTGGGGCTGTTTTTTCCCACAACATGCATTGGTAAAGTAATAAACAGAAATGTCTCTAAAATCCTCATACAAAATTGTTAATACATTTTTATTTATTTATATTCATCAAGGGAAAAAGGAAGAAATTATTATAATTATTATAATTTAAAATATTTTCCCTTGAAGCAAGTGTTTTAACATAGTTTGGGTTGTATTTTCTTTTATCTTAAGTAGAATTGTTCATGGTGATTTGTGTCCAACTGTACTATTGTTGAAATGCTATCCTAAATGCATGATTTTGACTAGTTGCATTTATTATTTGCATAAAGCATTGTTTTTTTCCCTCCGCTGCTGTCCACGGCCTATCAGAGCATGCCTAAGGTTTATTTTTGGCTCATGGCCTGCCAGTTGAGGTCTTGAGGGTTGTGTTTTGAGGAAGGTGTTTAAGGAAAAGGATGTTTTAGGTTAGAAGACAGTAAATGTTCTGGTGTTTCAGGAGATGGTTTCTGTGAAGCAGCTGTAGTAGTGTAAGAGCCTTTTGCTGCCGTAAGCTGTAGATCTGGCTTATCGCATGAGATCCACAGCGTGCCGAAGTCACGTCTCATTATGTTCCTTTAAAACCTGCTCAGTGCTCGCAGCACAACCAGACCGGGGAGCGCTGTGATTCCTCTCTTTTTTCTTTATTTCTCTCTGTTTGAATTACTGCGGCCAAGCAGCCCTTGGCCATTTCTCTCTCTCTCTCTCTCTGTGCTCTGTGCTCTGTGGTTGCATTGTGCCTAAGCAGAAGTGACACGCTGGTAACTATGTCATGCTATATTGATGCAACAGCTGACACCATTCAGCTTGATTCTGAGTTTCATTACTTTGCCATAAGCGCAAAACCCTCCTATGGAACAGCTTCATTCGCATGTGGGGATTTTTCTGGCTGATGATTATCACAGAACTGTAAAGCAGCGCTCTCATTATGACTGTTTTATGCACACACATGCACAAATGGCCACAGCAGTGCGCACAGAGCTTCGAGTCTTGTTAATGATAATTGATAGATGCGCATGTTTAATGTTCGGTTGGGGTTTTAGTAACATTTATAGCACGGCCTGGTGCTAGTTTAGGGTTTTAGAAATGGTCAAATATGGAAGTAATTAGTCAGACCAAATGAATGCCGCACAAAACGGTTAAGAGACTGCGGTCTGCGACGTGCCTGGGAGGTACATCTGTGTGTGTGTTGTTGTTGTTGAAAACTTACCACTGAAAGTGAAAATAGTCAACAAAACATAATTGGATAAATGATGACTGCACATGGGGCTTCGGCGAAAGATGGAAACAATGGAGGACTGTGGGTGCGATAGAAAACGCAACACAATCGTGTGATTTGTTGTGAAATTTAAAAAAAAAACATTTTCAACCAGTGAAATCTGTTGAATATCATTGAGACTTTTTTTAAAGAAAAAATTTAATCTGGAATTTACGTTTTCTGTTTTGGTAAACAACAGAGAATGGGAAAAAACGCATTTCAATAAATGCGTCAATACTGAAAAGAGCCAAGATGATTCATTTCCTCTTTGTACTCGAATTGAACTGCAGATGTGGCTTTTGCTTGTCAGAAACCGCATTGAGTAAACAACACAATGAATAACTCGTCTTTTGCTGTTCTTTTCCAGGATGAATTCCATCCGTTCATCGAGGCGCTGCTGCCGCATGTGCGTGCCTTCGCCTACACCTGGTTCAACCTGCAGGCCCGCAAGCGCAAATATTTCAAAAAGCACGAGAAGCGGATGACCAAGGATGAAGAGCGCGCCGTCAAGGACGAGCTCTTGGGTGAGAAGCCCGAGGTCAAACAGAAGTGGGCGTCACGCCTCCTCGCAAAGCTCCGCAAGGACATCCGGCCGGAGTGTCGGGAGGACTTTGTGCTGTCCATCACAGGGAAGAAGCCTCCGTGTTGCGTCCTCTCGAACCCAGACCAGAAGGGGAAGATGAGGCGCATAGATTGCCTGCGTCAGGCGGATAAGGTCTGGCGTCTGGACCTGGTGATGGTGATTCTGTTCAAGGGCATCCCTCTGGAGAGCACGGACGGGGAACGGCTGGTCAAAGGTGGCCAGTGCTCCAATCCCATTCTCTGCGTCCAGCCCCATCACATCAGCGTGTCCGTCAAAGAGCTGGACCTCTACCTCGCCTACTTTGTGCAGGAGAGAGGTGAGTTTGCACACCTGCTACACTAACATTGGTTTCGCACATGTGAACAAATCCTCGCCCATTTAGTACCTGGTGGAGAGGATGGTTCTCAGAACTACGCTTCCGCTGAACCGTGATGACACTACTGGGAAGTCCTGTTGTGCACAGAGAAAACTTAAGCTTGTGGAGTGGCAGTTTGGTATGTGGCGTAAATCACTGAAAGATGCTCTGGCTCGCTTTTCTGAGAAAGCTGTTGACTCATCATCCTGTGCTGCTTGGTACCAGTGCAGCTTTGGCTTGCAGGCCACAGAATACACCGTTAGGCACCGCACTAGTCGACTTTTTTTAAACCAGAGCTGTGCTGTCAGAATCACAGACGGGAAGTTGTTTTTAATCAGAGAGAAAGAAAGAGAGTTTAAGACATAAGCAGAGCCAAAAACTGTAAATCATTTAAAATAAGTGGGTCTGCTCTGACAGGCAGGTAGATGTGTTTCAAGTTACTAAATGTTTTTTGTTGAAATATGAAAGCTGTTGGGGATACATGAGCTGATGTAACATTTAACCCTGTATTCATCATCTGTGAATTATTCTTTAGGTATGAAACCATAATCATTTTGCAGGTATTCAAAGGATACATATGCAGAGATAAACTTCAAACAAACGCAGGATTTCTATATTTTTATATACACTGTTATTCAAAAATTTGCAGTCTTTTCTTTTGAAAGAAATTAATACTTTTATTCAGCAAGGACTCATTAAATTGACTCATTAAATATTCAAATAATAATAAAAAAAAAAACTGTATCATGGTTTCCACAGAAATATTAAGCTGCACAACTGTTTTCAACATTAATAATAATACATTTTTCTTGAGCACAAAATCGGCATATTAGGAATGATTTCTGAAGCATCATGTGACGATGAATACTGAAGTAATGGCTGCTGAAAATTCAGCTTTGGCATCACAGAAATAAATGACTTTTTAGAATGTATTCAAAGAGAAAACATTATTCTAAATTTGAAATAAAATTTGAAAATATTACTGTTTTTACTGTATTTATGAAATAAATGCAGTCTTGGTTTGCATAAGAGACCACTTAAAAAAATATTACCAATTTAATAATTGTTTTTAAAAAAGGTACTTTGTAAAAATTAACTGTAATATGCTTACAGTTAAGCCTAACAAGCAACCTTGCACATTGTTTAAAATATATTCATTTAATAAATGTATACATTTAAAAATAACTTTAATAAACTTAATGTAAACTTAGTAACTTGGTATTTGCACGAGGATACCAGTAAGCAACATGGAACGAATATGCTGTATTTATCCATAAAGCAAACTCCAGCCACTGGACTCAAACTGATAAGCCGTAACCAGAAGTTCATCCACCTAGAAAAGTAGTCAGACCTCAGAAAGATGATTCGGGCAATTCAGCGGCTTAATCGATAGCTATTTTTACTGCAAATTTCTTGAACTCAACGACAAACTTCACATTATGCTCTTCCGCATTTTCCGTTTGTTTTTGAAAACCAGTATGAGTAAAGCATGAGTCAACATTCTTTTCTGTGGTAATTAACAGCATGCCACAGATGATGTCTATAGACACTACATAGAAGTTATAGATATAACTTTAAAGTAAAACCGTTCCCTGTAATTCAGAAATAATTCTGTAGAAGTATAAGATGCGCAGTCTCTGTGGGGTGTGTATGTTGAGGATGTGCAATGCATAGAAGTTCAGTTGAGTGGTCAATGTGAGAAGATGATGTGTGTGTGTGTGTGTGTGTGTGTGTTCAGTGCAGTGGCAGTTAGAGTGACTCAACGTTCTAAGTAGGCCTATGTGTGAATGTTGCGATAGCATCTCTCTCAAATTCCCTCTGTGCTTGATCGTGTTCCAAACCTTTTATTAAATTACCAGGTCTCAATGGTGTTGGAATTGTGTATTCTCTTTTTCATGGTACTCTAAATCTATATACAGAAGAGAGTCTTGTGTTTGTGCACCTTAAATATATGCATACCAATCAGACATGTAAATGGAATCGATTGACTCTCAAAACTCTTTATACAGCAGTAAGTTCCGGTCCTCAAATATGATACTGAAAAACAGTCCAACGACTTTTTATCACTTGTATCACTTCACTTGTGTTTGTAGTGATACAGACCAGAGTACAGAATTGCTCAAAAGTTTTTCGAAAGAAGTCTCACCCAGGCATCATTTATTAGATCAAAAATTATAATATATTTCAAAATGTAATTTATTCCTGTCATGGCAAAGCTGAATTTTCTGCAGCCATTACTTCAGACAGTGTCACATGATCCTTCAGGAAGTATTCTAATAATCTGATTTGGTGCTCAAGTAACGTTTTATTAATGTGGAAATCAGTTGTTCTGCTTAATACTTTTCTGGAAACCGTATTACATTTCTTTCAGTGTTTCTTTCAGTATTCTTTGATGAATAGAAAGTTCAAACTAACAGCATTTACTTGAAATAAAATCTTTTGTTGCTGAATAAAAGTATTCATTTCTTTTTCAAATAAATCTAAATCTTTAAAACGGTAGTTTATTTATTAAATTGATGTCACACCATTCCACTCACATATTCTGTTCCAGTCTGTTTGTTGTTTGGCGACACATAAAATTTGATTCTTTAGCTCTTTTAGGAACTAAAGACTTTTATTAGTCATCTGTTGTATAAAAACAATAGTGCTGTAGAAGGATAGAAATGCTTGCCAAGCATTTGAAAATCTACGGTTGCTGCCTGCCTTTTTTCTCTGTCTTTCTCTCCCTTACTCTCTCGTTCTTTCTCTTTTCCGCCCCTTTTTTCTCTCCGCCCCCTCAGGCGACCTTCACCCTCAGTTGTCTGGGTCAGACAGGCAGCCTGCATGTCACCTGACCTGCCTAATAGCCTACAAACTCCTTGTTGTAAACAGTCCGATAAGGAACTGTGTCCGTTCTCCCTCACTTCTACTAACGGCAGCATCACAGAGAGAGAAGGAGAGGGAGCGCAAGGAAAAGAAAAAGGGGGAGTGGCTGAAAGAAAGGCGAGAGTGAAAGAGGCATACAGTCAGCATTTGCGCTTAAAGGCACAGGGCCATCTTTCACTTGCAAGGCATGCTCAAATTCCATTCATCTCGGTGAAGTTGAACAGGGCCGGCAGTGTTTCTGCAGCAGCAGCTGTGTGTATTAGTGTGTGTGTGCGCTGAAACTTTCAGCTCTGTTTCGGTATCTTTGCTAATGGAGCGCAGAGCAGGTTGGGGCGGGGGTCCCGCATGGCGGCCAGATCGAGAAACAGTGGCCATTACTCTTACTGCCCCCCTCCTCTCATTCAACAGACTATTCGCTTCGCAAAACGATTTAACCGCAAGTCTCTCGGGGGGAAACGGCTCCCTCGAAAGATGATCAAATTAATTACAGTTTTGAAAGATTAGGCTACCAGCCTTGTTAGAGATATACGATTTATCTAGCTCTCAGCTTTAGCCGTATCGGTTTCCAGCAGGGTCACATGACCTGGCTTGTGCCCCAGTCCTCCTCTGATCTTTTTTTATAACTCTCAAGCTCTGAAGGTTTTGCTGGGACAATAAATATTTCACTTGTCAAAACAAACAGGATGGTGGTTTGAGCGAACCTGAAGACACAGTTGGTTTGGTGGCACTGGAGCCATCTGTGCCAGATATCAAGCCGAGGCTCAGTCTCCAGGCCCCGGTATCCTGCCCTTCGTGTTTCGGTGAACAAAGAGGCAGTAAAACATATAGACTCTCTATCCATTTGTTTTACATGTGAGAATGCACTGTTAGTCAGCCAAGCAGGAAGATGCAGCAAACACACACGTGCACGCACACGCACACACACACACACACACACGCACACATACACATGTTCAGTAAACACTGAGGAGCTGGAATGTGCTCCAGTGCTCTGGCAGCGGAAATTTGGGAGGGGTGGGAGAAAGAGGGTCAGCTCAGGTCAAGTTCACAGCGCTGTCAGCCTCCAACAGGGGGAGGTGTTCAGCGTGCTTATCTTCTTAAAGGGCCAGCAGCCTGTGAAGCAAAGCAGCACATACTGGGCTATGACGGGAGAATTTTTCAATGTTTTATCTTTTTTTCTTTTTCTTTTTTTAGAAAAAATATACATTTTTATATTAACTCTCTTGTACTCTACAGGTATGTCAGTAATAATTGCTTTTGTAAGTTACGTTATAATAATTCTGTAATAAGCTGTTACATCAAATATACAATGGGGTTCTGATACCATATTGAAAATTTCATCTAATTTAATCTTGGAAATACACACGGTTTTAGTATTTGGGAACAATTTAAACTAAGAAATGTAATGTAAAATGAATAAGACATTTTTCAGATTCAGTTCTGCATTTCTAGGTAACTAATCAAATAAGTAAATTGACATTTGTGACATTGGTCATGTGAACTCTCTTAGATGGTCAGATGGTCAGTTTATGCAGATTGAGTGCTACTGTCAATAAAGCATAAGAGATACAAACCATGTAATAAGACAACTTTTCTCTCAGGTTGTTATGCTGATATTATAACTTCTCCTGAAAAAGTTGAAGTAGAATAGTGACATTTTTTCACTGGTGTCTCAGATTTTTGGATCTCAACGCACTTAAAGGGGTGGTTGATTATGAATTCACTTTTCAAACTTTAGTGGTGTGTAATGTTGCTGTTTGAGCATACACAACATCTGCAAAGTTACAATGCTCAAAGTTCAAGACAAAGGGAGATATTTGCTTTTTAAGAAATCGCTTTAAGGACTACAACAAACGGCTGGTAGGGACTACACAACGTTCCTCCAGGGTTAGTGACATCACCAACCCTAAAATTTACATAAACCCCGTCCCCTGCACACGATTTATAGATTATCAAGACAGAATATGCTAATCAATGACTAGAAGATAACTACACATAATCTACATAAATTCATCAATAACCATTCAGAAACGTCCTGTTTTATTCTACATGATGTCACTTCTTCTTGAGTCTATCCATCATTGTCTGAATCCAGTTTGAACATAAAAGGCTAAAAGTTTTTGAAATTTTGTGCCGGGAGCAGCAGCTCATTTGCATTTAAAGGAACAGACACAAAACGGTGCGTTTTTGCTCACCCTCAAAAATTTACAATTTTAACATGCTTAAACGAGCTAAAACTTCACATACACTCTCTGGGGACATCAACGATTTATTTTACATCTTGCGAAAAGGGCATTATACCACCCCTTTAAAGCAAAGATATCGTTACTGACAGCTAAAGGTGCGATTTCCTGAAACAAAACAAGACTTTGGCTGAAGCTTGCTGGTCTTATGAAAAAACATCAAAGTGTTCCAACCCCACAGAACTTTCTTTTCACACTTTACTGATTCTTTAGATATTTTGGTGAAAGACCTGCTATTTAGAGTAAATAACTGTTAGCTTAATACTGCCTGCTTTCTAAACGGCGCTTCCTGAGAGGGAGAAAGCACTCTTGTTAAAAGAGTCTGACATCTCTGTCTGAAGGGAGAAACCCTTGGAGTTGGAATATGTCAATATTCAGTTCAGTAACAACTCATAGAGGAATCAAAGCTCCATTATATCATGTCAACTTTTGACACGGTTTGTCTTTACACCACTAAAAACTTGCTCTGTTGCATGAGGGTCCTATCTGTTAGATGTCTAGCTTTTTTTTTAAAAGAGAGATAAAGACAATGAAAAAGGTTTATTTAAATAATCATTTATTTTGTAAATAGGCTAATATATATAATATGTGAGTGCTGTTAATAGATTAAAAACTAATCACACATTTTTCTATAATTAATTGCAATTAATCACACCTTACAAAGTAAAGTTTTTAATATGTTTTTAATATTTTAATAATTTCACATTGAATCTCCAAATGAATGTAGAAACAACATAAAGGCAGTAGCTATATTTTAAATAGTTGTTTAATGGCATCTTTTTATGAAAGAAGGCCAGTATCACTGATGTCTCTATTAAATAGATGTTTTTGTTTTAGCCATTAATTATATCCATTCAGCGTTACAGTAGAATTGAAAGCTATCAATTTTAACATTTATTAGGCTTTAAATACAACAACCTTTAATTTAAGTCCCAGTCAGACAAGTTCAGATTTTAATTCATAGTTATTGTTTATGTTGTTTTTGACCCTTGTAACCTTGTAAACAGTGCTTTAAGATTTTCAGGTAAGTCTAACAGTTAGGAAATATACAAAAATTGTATAAAGTTATCAAACACTTCACAGTCTTCACATAAATTAAATATAGATTATTCCTTATTAAAGCTACAAAACTTATTCAGTAAAGAGCAGTGAGTGATTTTCTCTTTTTCTTTTGTTCTTTTACTATCCTTAATGACAGACAGCAGCGGGTTTATTAGGCTGCTGTCACTTTAATACCTGCCGCACATGACGTGTATCTGACACGCATCCCATTTTCACAAATCTCTTTACGTTAAGACTTAATCTAACTCATTTAAGACTGAGCTTACGAGGATACTCGACAAACGGGCATTTTGGCATAATTTTGCATGTTTTTATCCGTGCAAACTCTGTCTGAAATGGCTTTCTGTGCCACAGATTGTGCCAGGGGTTTTTAAACTTATGAGCAGAACATGAATGTGGCAATTATTCATTACCATGGTATATATCTATATTTTTTCATAGTTTCTAAATTAACTACAGATGAAATGAGTGAAAACCAAGAAATAAATGAAATAACCAAGAGAGTTGAGAAAGGGGAAACGAAATATGAAGTGACTAACTGAGCAAAAGACACACCGAACAAATAAAACAGCATGAGTAAGGAGCATGAATAAATCAAATAATGTATACATTTATAGGATGGATAGATAAATGTCAAATATATGGCGAGAGAGAGAGAGAGAGAGAGAGATGCAGACGGATGGAGGTCACAGATGAAAGTCAGAAGCATTGCAGCTCTATGGTAATCAATCTGTCAGATCAATGTGTGGGGCAGCCGGACAGAATACAGCGCACAGTGCTGACTGTTCACAACACGCTTACTGCTCCACTCCACGTGAGATACGCTGACCGCCCCTGAGACCGCAGTCAGTGGGACTGGGCATCCAGAAGAGTGCTCAGTGAGTCCAAAATTAATACTTAGGAATCACAGTATAAAATCCAAATAAGTCATCTACAGTAATTTGATTGGACAAGCAGAATTATATTTTATTTTTGGAATTTCTTTTCACCCCTTAATAAATCTGTTGCTTAATTGGGCCTCGTATTCTATCCCGAGAGAATGGTCTAATCAAATATTTCAACTTCGTGTTCTAGCTAATAAATATTAGCGTCAGGTGATATGACAGGACGGTGTCTTCTATCAACACGCATAGCTGTGCAATGCATTCATAATAAACTACACCTGATGGTTAACATCAGCTCGATCAGAAGTGTGTATGACACGCACTCCTCGACCTTATATAGCCTCCTGAAGAGTGCGGCTGATAACCAGACATGGCTCCTCGCTGATTAAACAGTGACTCCCTGATAAACCCCTCATGCATTACTGTATCTCAAACCGCTGTTACAGGTCACCATCGTTCAAGCCATCTGGAACTCTTCGCATTTCTGCTTAGTGGAAATTTAATAGAGGCCACCTGAACTATCTGAGCAGCGGAGGCCCAATTTACCAGACGTTTGTTTTCACACAACTCTGAGTGTGAAACTCTGCTTTTATTCGATTTTAAAGAGTGGATTTTGAAGAGTGGCTCTTGTCCTTGACTTGTCAGGCGGACACACACATTTTAGTCTGCTTTATGATGAAAGGAAGGCGTTTACATGATACCACTGTTTGTGACTCCCTGACTGCCGGTCAGACTCAACTAAACCGCTACTAATTGGAGTTATGTGTGTGTGAGTGAAAGAGAGAAAGTGTTTGAGGTTCTAGCGGGATCAACTTCGCCAGGAGTCTTGGATTACAGATTCTTTATATGAGATAATAGATGGAGGGAATGAATGAAGAAGTGCTGGGAATCTGTTTGAAGCTTTCGGGAGATTGAAAGTGAGAACATTTGTGTGTGATAGACCGACGGTGTCCTCGAGCCCTATAAAAATGTTTCCTCTGAAATGCCTTTGCCCTAGCTGTTACAGTGCAGATAGACAACTCCATTGACTTAACTCACCCTGTCTTGCTCTGCCAGGCTGTGTGTGAAGGAGAGTGTCAGCTTCATTTCTCAACCTCAACACAGCTGCCAATGACCACTATGAGGACTATAGAGATTTGCACTGAGGGGAGGATTCTCTAAACAGTTGCGAAACTTTTGCACGTGGGATTTCAGTGTAAAAGCATGCACCTTATTCACTCTTATTCCAGTGTGGCGATGCGCTAAATGTGAATATTAAAGTGATAGTTCACTCGAAACTGAAAATTCTGTCATTATCACTCACACATATGTCATTTCAAACCTGTATTACTTTTTATCTTCTGTGGAACCCAAAAGAAGATATTTTAAAGAATGTTTCAATAGTTTTTTCTACTCAGTGAAAGTCAATGGGGTCCAAAACAACACTGGAGCTCACTGAATTTCACAGTTAAAAGGTTTCATCTACTTCAATTTAAAATCTTTTAAAAGTAATAGAAAAACGTTTGTTTGCCATAACTTATTGATCATATCATTTTTTTTACATTGTAATAAAAAAATAAAATTATCTCTTTAATTTAGATACTGAAGACACATTTAGCACGTAACTAAACTGGAAAAATAGTGAATAAGATGCATTTTTTTATTCCAAAACACCATTTTCAAAAGTATTAGTATCCATTATGGAAACTATCATTTTTGTATAAGACTATAATTGATTTTTTAAAAAATGGAACATGGAAATGCCCAAAATTGGACGTTATATAGCAAGTCATTGAGCACAGTGCTACCGTAAAGAACTTATTTGGGGATCGAAACCGAAATATTCGATTGAAACCAGGTACATCAAAGTGTCAGTTTTGACACAGATTTGAAAGCTTTATCAAGTTTGGTTGGAATCCCCTTGATTTAGTTTACTTTCAATACGTGTCTAAACTAATGCTTTTGTGACCACAAATGGGAAATTAAATTGGTATCATTTTCCATCTTGACTCAGAAGGATGCCTGAAATGACGACAACAGAAGCCGTCCCCCCCGAACAGGAAGTGACACTCTCATTTTTCTTTACCGTTGACAGCTTTGTTTAAATGCCGTTACTGAAACTCCTTCGCAATAAATGAAACTTGAAAAATACGCACTTCTACACACACTGACGCAAGTGTCTTAACTTTACAAGAAGCTTTTCTTTGTGACAGCAGTGTTCTTCTTTAATGTGGTGTGTTGTGACAAGACAATTGAAGACATGTTATTCAGCCAGAAAAATTCCCTCTCCGGCTACCATGCTTTAGCTGAATTGATGAGTCTGGCGATTCGGCCTGTCATTTACCCTTTGAGGGGCTTCCTCTGGTTTCCCCCTGACGTCTTTGAGGTTTTGGAAGTCGTTCGCTGTAACTGTTTTGGAGAGTCGCACAGAGATGCAGCCAGCTGTCAACAGACTCAATCACTCAAAGTCAGGCATTTGTGAATAATCCTTTTTTAGGGTAGTATTTTTAAGGGGAAGGAAGACTTTTATAATTCTATAATATTGTATTTAACATCTATTATTTTATTTATAATTATATATTACAATAAATTATATCAAATATTTACTATATATAGTTTTATATAATAATGATTATAATAAAAGAGTGTATTTGTTTTATAGTGAAACAGTTATGATTCAATTTTATGTTTCGTGTCTCGCTGTCCAAACTGTGTTGAATTAGCAGCACATTGTCATCTGGGTCAGTTAGCGAAATTTTTTAAATTATATTTCTGGTACTTTTTTAGCTCTGGTGTATCACACAATCCTGCAGCGTCCACAGATATCCGTGCTGTCTGAATTATGCTGTGCATTTTACAGTTACTCAGCTAGGGGAAGGCGATGAAAGAACCTGAGTACTATAGTTCTCTCGCTCTCTCTCTCTCTCTGTCTGACTTTAAAGCCGCTTTGGTATTGCTCCATAGAGGCATGAGATCTTAAGGCTGAGGGATGTTTGACAGAGAGCAACAGATCAAAGTGTTGAAAGAGAGAAGTGACAGATGAAAGACAGAGACGAGAGGAGAGGGCAGAACCTCCCAGGTCACACACTGACATCCTCTATAAGGCATAACATACTATCCCCATTTCAGTGCCCAAGATTGGACACACACATTAAGCCACAATACATGCAATTCAATATATGAATGGGTCATTTTCACTATGCAGTACATTATAATGGACCCATCATACATGATTCAATACTGGATACATTTTTAAAGGTGCAAATCATATTAGTTTTTCACAACGTAGGACAGTGAACATAACGGGTCATTTTAAATAGCTTAATTATTGTTTAAGTTTTTTATAAAAATGTAATAAAATGTTTTTTAGTTACTATTTTGGTTTGCCACATTTGTCATTATTAACTTAATTAAAGGAGAACTCCGGTCAATTTTAACATTGAGCTCATTTTTTTGTACATTTGGAGTGCTGTCAGTACAGAGAACAACGACAAAATTCGGTGTTGCCTACACCGTGTTATCCTCTTTTTAAAATTTGCACCCTGTTGACTTCAATGGGGCAAGTTTTAAACCTGCTTTTAGCCTCTTAACATCCTTGATGTGTCATTACAAGTGCACAGGTCATGTGAGTGATTCCTTCGGAGTGAACGCGGGTGAATCTGACTGCAGTAGATGTGAAAGATATGAATAAAAATTATGTTTATTCAGCCAGCGCACATACCTGTATTTACATCCTGTTTTCGGTCGAAGTCCACAGTAGTCGATTGTCGAGTTCACGCGCGTGATCATAGGTACTAAACCTTTTTGTTGTTGTTCTCTGTACTGACAGCACTCCAAATGTACAAAAAAATGAGTTCAATGTTAAAATTGACCGGAGTTCTCCTTTAAGAAATATTCCTTTTTTTCTCTAAATGAAATGTTTTAAACAAAGATGTTTTCTTGGGAATATTGTTTTAATTAGTAGTCAGATCATTTTTTTTATGTTCTCAGTATCACTTTCCATCTTTGTCATTTGTAATATCCCTTTAACTAGTTAAAACCATAATCTTCTAGGAAGTATTGTGTTTCATGTTAAAAAGTTTGTTTGTCGAAATTATTTAAATTGTTATGATATAAGTTTTTCAAAAATATAAAAATATGAACAATTTATTTCTGTCCTCTTCATTTTTTTTATATTATGTAAATAATCAATTTATTATTAATGTAGAAAGTGTCCACGCTTGGCCACAGTAGCTACATTTCTCAGTGTCTGAGCTCTTTTTATAGAAATACTTAATTCAATTAAATTACAATGCAAGCTAATTTTTTTTTCAGAGTAAATAATAGTTGAATGACCCACATCGGGTTCACAGTGTTTGATGTTGACACTTATGTCATGTATATGCACTTATTTCATTTTAGGGGATTTATAAACTCTCCTTACCTTGTGCCAACTGAAAGACTGGTTGTTTTTTGAATATGTGATCGTTTTCAACTGGTTTTGAATGGTGCTGTTGTGTCACATCTGATGCCTGTGTATCTCTTTCAGAGCACATGGTGTCTGTGTAGTGGGTTGTGGCTTTCAATGTCTTGTCTGTCTTTCCCTGCAGCAGCAGTGACTGCTTGTTTACCCCCCAACCCAACCTAAACCACACACATAAACATTCATTTTTTCTAATTTCTTCACAGTAGCTCATACGATCAGGATGTGTGGGGTTTTGCATCTGTTGTAAGCTGAAATAAACTACTAATTAATACTAATTTGCCATTTAGCTTGTGTGGGCCAAGAGCGACTTGTAGTAGACTTTTGACTTATATTCATAATCATCTATTCAGCTGGTTATTGGAAAGACTAGCCGATCTTAGGGAAAGCATGTGTGACTAGGCTCCACTTGACACATTTCTTGGTGTAAGTGTTGGTAAAAAATATTTTTAATATGTAGATGCACTGTGCAACACCTGATTCCCCTAACTGTCATTCAACACATAACTCTTAAAGTTTAGCCTCTTTAAATAGCTCTGCGACAGCATTGATGCCTCATAAGTCTTTGAAATCCCTTCCCAGAAGTCCTTTTTGGGTCTCATGCTAATGATTGCTTCGTGCGCAGTGATTTACACTGGGGAATCCTGGGAGAACTGTAGTCTTGGCCCAGTTTGGGCGCCGGGGTCCTCATCACCTCTCCATTGCCTCTGATCTAATCCTCCCTGCCCTCAAAGGAAGCAATTAAGAGGCTGCCTTTAATCCCCACAGTTAGAGAGGGAGATTGCCCTGTGCTTTGACGGCCAAATGATGCATAAGTGGTTGTTTTGGAGTGGGAGCCCCATTTGAAATTCGCTTGTCCAGACTTTCTTGAGTGGGTCAGACTGTGAACTTCAGCTTACTCTGTTTGAAGTGAAATGTGTGTGAAGAGTCAAGCGTGAAGCAGTAATAAGCAGTGTCTGTGCATATCAAACTTAAATTACATATTGATTCTCTCGTAAATGTGTTTCAGTGGTCGATTAATGGCATTTTTACAGCATTCACCTTTAATCTACATTTAGTGGTGAAAGAAACATAAGATTTTGTACATCCATCCATCCATCCATCAATCACAGTATTTATTTTTATTAGTAGTAGTAGTAGTAGTGGTGGCTATATGTCATTTTTGTGTGTATATATATATATATATATTGTGTATGTGTGTGTGTGTGTGTGTGTGGTAGGGGTGTCCCCGACTATGGATTTTCATAGTCGAATCAGAATCGTCAAGTCTTGCCTATAGTCGACTAATAGTCGAATCATGTGTATGGGGGCGGGGCTTTAACATTTCAAAGCCGCGATGTACAGAAAATCACACAAAGATATAGAAGAAAATGTATACATTTTGCATCAATAAAACTAAGAAATAACATAAATAACTCCAGAAAGGCCACACTGCAGACAGGATTTACATTTCACATGCAAATCAAATTAAATCGGCTAAATTACTGGCTGTGCGAGCAGGCTCTAAGTACAGCACAACATCGATGCACTGAAAAAAGAAACAATTAATTTACTAAGTTAAATTAGAACAGAATATACCTTTTCTAATAAATAAAAATACAAAACGAAATAAATCAGAATCAAGTCACAAGATGAGGAGCAAATGTGTGCAAAATGCCTAAAGTGCAGGGGAACATATATTCAAGACACAAGCCACAAATAGTTAGATTAGATAACCCTGACAGATCAATAAATAAAATTAAAATAAAGAAATTATTAGAATAACGAGAGTTAGGCAGAAACAACAATAAATGCTAAACTGGAGTGGCAGTCTTTTTAGCTAAAAATGTTCACAGCATCCAAAAATCAAATTAGAACCGGCTGAAAAGTTTTGAAATCACTTCTACCCTACCTGATCGAGAGAACAAATCCAGTCTTTCACTCTGTCTGTGTCCGTTGGAGTCTTTTGTGCGCGCGGATAAAATACATTCTAAAACGTTTAACGACTTAATCTCCTAAAATAGTTCAATTAAAATATGAAAACGCTTTACTATAGTAGGAACGCATTGCGTTCATATTCTGGGTTCATCTGCACATAGCATGGTTTCTTAATAAAGTGTGTACTGTGTACATACATTAAGCCACGTTAAAGTGCCTTTTAAGCGTTTTAAAAGCTTTTTTCACGTTAAGCATTTTAGAATGTCCTGTGGAAAACCAACTTGTTAACGTTGGCCGGCAGAAGTGCGATCATGGTTTTCCTGATGCTAAATCCACCCTTGGAAGAATATCCTTTCTGATGGTGTACATTCACACTTTAGATTTTCTTATCCCAGACATTGTTAAAGATTTAAATCCTTGCCGCCAAGACGCTCCTCTGTCGGTCACGGATTGAAAGTGAAACTTAAATCTGTCACGCACGTTAAAAAATTGTTATTAAAAGCTTCTTTCTTAGCACATTTTTATATACAGCATTATCATAATAGGCTGAATATTAACGTATTGACAGAAAACCGGTAGTACTATGTGAAATCTGACATTGTGCGCCCTCATATAGCCAAAGTGGCATGATCCTCGTTTCATAACACCTCTGCGAAGATTCGACCGTGAGATCGGTAGTCGAATCAGGCTCCTCCAATCGAAGCATTGAATCTTCAACTATTCGGGGTCACCCCTAGTGTGTGGTATGTATTTATATATATATATATATATATATATATATATATACACACACTGTATACAGTAGTCAACATTTGAAGTGGATCAAAAAAGTTCATCAAAGTTGTCCTAAGACAAGAACGGGTATTGTTCAAAAATCATGTGTAACTTTGATGAAAGGTTTTGATCCACTTCAAATGTTGACTACAGTATATTGTTTACTTATTATTAGGTTAATATATGTGTGTGTGTATATATACACTCACCTAAAGGATTATTAGGAACACCTGTTCAATTTCTCATTAATGCAATTATCTAATCAACCAATCACATGGCAGTTGCTTCAATGCATTTAGGGGTGTGGTCCAGGTCAAGACAATCTCCTGAACTCCAAACTGAATGTCAGAATGGGAAAGAAAGGTGATTTAAGCAATTTTGAGCGTGGCATGGTTGTTGGTGCCAGACGGGCCGGTCTGAGTATTTCACAATCTGCTCAGTTACTGGGATTTTCACGCACAACCATTTCTAGGGTTTACAAAGAATGGTGTGAAAAGGGAAAAACATCCAGTATGCGGCAGTCCTGTGGGTGAAAATGCCTTGTTGATGCTAGAGGTCAGAGGAGAATGGGCCGACTGATTCAAGCTGATAGAAGAGCAACTTTGACTGAAATAACCACTCGTTACAACCGAGGTATGCAGCAAAGCATTTGTGACACCACACGCACAACCTTGAGGCGGATGGGCTACAACAGCAGAAGACCCCACCGGGTACCACTCATCTCCACTACAAATAGGAAAAAGAGGCTACAATTTGCACGAGCTCACCAAAATTGAACAGTTGAAGACTGGAAAAATGTTGCCTGGTCTGATGAGTCTCGATTTCTGTTGAGACATTCAGATGGTAGAGTCAGAATTTGGCGTAAACAGAATGAGAACATGGATCCATCATGCCTTGTTACCACTGTGCAGGCTGGTGGTGGTGGTGTAATGGTGTGGGGGATGTTTTCTTGGCACACTTTAGGCCCCTTAGTGCATCATTGCACATTGGGCATCGTTTAAATGCCACGGCCTACCTGAGCATTGTTTCTGACCATGTCCATCCCTTTATGACCACCATGTACCCATCCTCTGATGGCTACTTCCAGCAGGATAATGCACCATGTCACAAAGCTCGAATCATTTCAAATTGGTTTCTTGAACATGACAATGAGTTCACTGTACTAAAATGGCCCCCACAGTCACCAGATCTCAACCCAATAGAGCATCTTTGGGATGTGGTGGAACGGGAGCTTCGTGCCCTGGATGTGCATCCCACAAATCTCCATCAACTGCAAGATGCTATCCTATCAATATGGGCCAACATTTCTAAAGAATGCTTTCAGCACCTTGTTGAATCAATGCCACGTAGAATTAATGCAGTTCTGAAGGCGAAATGGGGTCAAACACAGTATTAGTATGGTGTTCCTAATAATCCTTTAGGTAAATGTATATATACTGTATATATATATCATTAAAAACAAGTAATAAAAACTCAGTGAGTGTTTTAGCGCAATTTTCTCACGTCATGGGATCACAACACTCAAAATTCAATTTTTGAAGCATAAAGGAAAGATTTTTGATCAAATCTTTTTTTCTAATATTATTGTAAATTTTAGAAGCTATCGATTGCAATTTGTTTCAACTCGATAGCTATTATGGTTGCCGAGAAATTAGCAAAAAACTGAATTTTTTTCTGGAATTTCCAGGAAATCCAAACTCTTTTCCTGGATTTTTTTTGTGCGTTCCCGAGATTAGACCTTCCTTAACATAATGCCGAAAACCCGAAGTCTCTAGGTGGTCTGGTTGAGGAGTAGATAGAAGTGCAAGATTGGTGGACAGAACAGAAATCATGAGTTAACAATCGCAATTTTGTCCGGTGGAAAATTGCGCTAAAAAATGGTTGACTTTTAAAGTTTCATTTTGAAATAAGGTTTAAAATAAGCAATTTTGGTACCATGTAGGTTCACTCGCAATCTGGTTCCTAAAGTAAAACCAGTTGCCCGACACAGTGAAGTTCTGAATATGTCCTCTAAAACAGCCTCTGATTAACGTGTGCAGGGTTTTTTATGACAAACTTCGCTGCACTGCACAGATGGGAACCCATCACTCCTCCTTCAACCTTGCTTGTCTTCCCATTCCTGATATCCACCACAACTCATCCCTTCTGCCATTTCCATTATCAGTCATTTTGTATGATAATGAGTGTAGATCCTGAAGCTTGACCAGATGTGCTGGTTTGTACGAGCGCTGCTTCTACGACATCTCGCTCACATTGGCCAGTTTAGGCATCGTTTGCAACGGCAATGTTTACAACGGGATATAGCAGATCCTTGAAACCAGATATTAAAAGGGCTCTCCCATTTCTTCATGCTTTACTCATTAGCATTACCTTATCGGTAAAATCAGCTGCAGTTTCCAGTCCATGCTGTCCATATTGCCTGATTCATGGTTCAAACCACATTATATGTTAAAGGAAGTCAAACTTAATTAACGTCCTTTGCGGACATCAAATGCAATTACTCTACCATGCAGCTCCTCCTCCTCACCCTCTAATGCTTGGCAAGCATCCTGTGAGATCTTAATCCATATCCTTTGCTCATTTTGCAACACAGGGCTTGAACGAAGTGCACTTTTTACTTTTGGCTGGGGCAAGAGCGATCTGGTTCACCGGCATGACGTATTTCAACTGCCGCTTTAATTTACTGCCCTCACTCTGTAGCAATGCTACAGTTTTTCACAATAACTTTCACAAAACTCCTGTCTGACATCAGTAAACTACTATGATCTCCTTTCATGAATTCACAGTATAAAATACACCGATTTGGCTGTGTTTTAAATCACGTTAAAGTAGTTCACTAAAAATGACAATTCTGTCATCGTTTAATTACCCTCATGTCACTCTGTAGTTGTTTTTGAGTGTGTGTGAAGAACAGACCAAAATTGAAGCCATTTTCACTCATATTCTTTCTCTATGCTGCAGTTCAAATCAAATATGTACTTACTGTACAAAATACTTTAGAACTAATTACACTACCCATAAAAAAATAAAATAAATAATAATATTTGTATTCAGCAAGGATACATATTAGAGTGATTTCTGAAGGATCATATGATATAGTATTTCACAATATTACTGTTTTTACTGTATTTTTGATCAAATAAATTCAGTCTTGGCGAGCACAAGAGACTTCTTTCAAAAGCGTAAAAAAATCGTTCTCATCCCAAACTTTTGAACTGTAGTGAATGTTTGATGTTATTGACATACAAAATTGTGCCATAGATTCTGTATTGAATTTTGAGGCTTAAAAGCCTTTGGTCACTATGAACTGTTGTTGTATGGAAAAATAAGAGTGTACTGGTTTGGGATTACATTAGGGTGAATAAATAATGACAGAAATTTGATGTTGAGTGTTTGTTTTTCATTTGCTGTATGTGCAACACATTTAAAAATGATTATATCGTTTTTATAAAAAATTAACCAATTTTCGAATTAATCATTTCAAATAAATGTTTAAATGTTTTATTTTATAATACTAATAATATGTGCCAATCTATTTAATTACATACTGTAACATAGCATTAGATATTTTCTTATTGAACATCCGCATATATGTTTGATACTCGCAATAGCTTTCTCCTTTCTTATAGTAGCCTAGTAGCCTATTTACTGCACTTTTAAGGGGAAATTACTGTACTATGTGCATTTGACCCTAGGTGTTCTCTCGGAAAGCTTTTGATTGACAGTTCCTCACTCCACCTATCTAGCTCGCTCTCGTGTGATGATTGGCCTGTTGAGAGCGCCTAACCTCTCTCAATAGGGAGCTGCCACTCTTGTCAAAGCATCCCTGAGGTCAGATCTTGGGCAGCGTTTTTGGTAAATCACCCTGTGTTAGAAACAAAAGGTCACACAGAGGGTTTTGATCATATTTTCCTTTGCCCTGGTTGTGTTATTTTGGTTTCTTTCCCTGTTAACTTACATCCTCACATGTTCTTTTCTCCCGTGCCAATCCTAGCTATCTTCCCTCACATCCTGTCTTCTAATTTGTTTTTTCTTCCACCTTTGTTATGAGTCCGTCTTTCTTTTCTTTTCCCCCCTCTGCCTACTTTTTTTTTTTTTTTTGCAGAGAAGCACACGGTTGTACTAGTGTTTTTTGAAGACCCTTTTTTGTACACTGTGTTTTGGGGCTACCAGGCGATACATTGTCAATATTGATTTTTAAATGATGTAATAAATACAGAGAGCTTGAGTCAAACATAACAATACCGGTAAACGTGGCAAAATATTGTTGCTCAGTCATTGCGGTCACGCCAAGGTCCGTTATTTCTACCATCACTCAAGCGTGTCGTATTTACGTTGAAAAGCCTCATTAAGATCGTGCTCTCCATTAAAACTCAACGCCAAGCGCTGTGTGTGGGTGTTTAAACACGCTCCCATATTGTAGCTTTTTATTGTAGCATTTGGAACACGTTTTAAAGGAATGACATGCGCTGGAAACAATCTGCTCCCTGCAGCTTAAACGCTAACCCTGGTACTAGAACCCTAACTGCCCTTCCCGCTAATAGCTCCTGCGGTCGCCTTGGCCATCCTTTGGGTTCTAATGGCGGAGAGTTGTTTGTGGGATGGAACTGCTGACAGTTGGCCTTGCTCCAGGGAGCATGCTGGGTAAACATTGTTGAGGTGCAGAGCTAGAAGACAGGCCCTGAGGTGCCCTTGGGTCCTGTGGCTCTGTCTTCCAGCTGTCATTTAGAAGGTGATTGGTGTGGCTGAAAGAGGAGGGGAGATTGAAGCCTGTGTGTGAAGTCATTAATCTCAGTAATCACCCTTTCTAGAGATAGTCGTGCACTAACGCTTATATACACTTGAGCTCTGTTCCAAAACCTAGTGAGCTACTGTACCTACATAGGCAGCTGGCTTCTAACAGAAACCTCATAAGTGGCTGATTTGGCGCACTCTACCTAGGCAACAACTATATATAGATATACATAATGTAAATGTGTAAATCACCTGAATGTGTAAATCAATGTAATGATTCAAAGAAATAAAAGTTATAACTTCAAGAAAAAATGTGGGGGGGGGGAAGACGATGCACTGAGCATTAAGAAACTTTCAGAAAAAAATATATTCAATATGGCAGCTGAAACAAAAAAATACACATATAATACATATATATATATATATATATATATATATATATATATATATATATATATATATATATATATATAAATGGAATACATGTGCCTGCTTTTGCGAGTAGGCCTACAGCCTCTTGATATACGGGGGATATCAAGGATAGTGTAACTCGTAGATCGTCCTCCACTGACAGGCGCTGCCTTTTTTGTTTTTCACGTATGCCAGGGATGAGAACGCTAGCTCCATCTTTGCCTTATCCTGTCAGTCTCTGCGTGAAATATAAATTGAGCGCACACCAGTACAGAGGGCGGAGCTGAGTGGAGCGGGCGATTTAAACTTTAAATATGAGTGATATATATCATTGTTGTTTCGCTTATTTATATTCGATTGGACGTGCTCATATGTTGGTGTTTTTATATATTTTCAAAATATATGCTATAAAAAAATATTCTATGGTAGGATAGTTATTTTAGGCTGTTTAAGTTGGAAAAAAGCTGCACCCCTATCTAGTCGCAGCACACACTTTGGGAACTACTGGTCTAGATAGTGTTAGTCTGCACATGCAATACAGACAAAAAGGTGCAAAAATATTGCACCTTTTCCAAACGTCATATGTGCTACAGCCTATTTTGCTTTAAAATACTGCTTTCATAGATTGCTCACTAGGTTTTGAAACGGTACGCTCACTTACACAACAAAGACAACGCAGAAAGGTCTCCTTTAGGTGTGCTAGTCTATCATGTTTCACTAGGGAACAGTTCAAAATAGCTCTTAGGGCTTAGAGCTGTGTCCTGACTCATTTGCGTGTGTGTGTGTGTGTATGTATGTGCAAGTGCGTGAGCCCATCCAGCAGGTTTCTTGATGGGAGTATATTACAAATGAATCTAAATAAGACGTAGATTGATGCTGCCCTGGAGACAAGTAGATCTTCAAAAACATACAGAGAGAGAGAGAGAGGCATGTGTTGTTTAATAGTTTCTCTGCGCATTTGTAATTGAATACACTCGCTCACTTGAGTCTTTTGTTTTTCTCTTTTAACCCTTTACAAATCACGTCATAAGAGCTGCGCTGCTCAGCAGATGCGCTCTGTGCTGTTATTCTCCACACACACATAAACAGGCTGTTTTAAGGAGGTCAGGGCCCTGGTTTCAGACACTCTATACACAGGACAGAAGTGCTTTGGCAGTCCATCTGCTCTGGGACATAGCATGGGACTAATGCTAGCAGGTGCCCACTAGCAATACACTTGCAGCATTGTTAGCGCCAGGAAGTTTGTAGATCTACAGAATGCAATTATGTAGACATATACTCACTGCATTATTTATTGTATTATTGATTTTATCTTGCTCTGCTTTTTCTTTAAACCATCCAATGTCTCACAAAACCTTCCAGTATATGAGGTAATTTAGTTAAACTCTGTGTAGCTGGTTATGTTCAATAGAGTCTCTTTGTGTCGTGTGTTATCGCCTCGCTCCGTCTCCTCCCTTCCCTTCTGCTCCTTGCCCACAGACAGCTGCCAGTCCTGGCATTGGCGGGCAGTATCACTGGTGGCACTGGCCAATTCCAGTGCTACCGCTGGCACAATTGGCATGCAGCCTGGAGGATGAAACAGAGGAAATTATATGGTTGTTTAGGTTTACTCAACTGTCTTACCACGCCACACTTGGCTAATTCATCACGTTTTGATTAAAACCTCTACTCAGCTTGGCTACAGCTGTCGTAAAGAGAGAGAGAAGCAGCTGTCTGAATTCGCAGAACAATTACAAGCGCGCAGGCTGGTGTGCCATACGCTCGCGAGCGCGCTCGAGCTTTCATCCTGCTGTTCATTCACACTGCTCTATATCTGCCCCACTCTACAGTCTACGTCTTTGTCAGCTTTAATTGCATCTATATTTACGAGCAGAAAGGGAAACCCCCAGTCATTCTGTGCCAGTGAATGGAGGTTTTGTGCGCGACACCGTGTTCCAAAACAACCGTGCTTTACACAGGGTATTGTACGGGACACTGAGCTGAACCGTCACAAACAGACACAAGATCCTGGTGGAAATCTGTGCTGCACACCAAAGATCATCACAACGTCAAAATAGAATAGAAGAATAGAAGTCCAAAAATTGAATTATCACAATTTTTGTTAGAAATTTTTCAGTCAGCTAGGGTCTGTCAGTCAGTCAGTCATAGGTGGAGAGTGGACCAACTCCGAGATGTGCTTCCCCTTTAAAAACAAATTTAAATCGATTTTCTTGAAACAGACATCTCACGTAAGTAAAATGCCTACGTTCACAAACCACTGTTAAATTTAACAGAAAAGCAAGCATACTGTATGTGGGATTTGGCATGACAGAAGTGTGCACAGAACGCTTCCTATATAATCACTTAAATGCTGTCATCGCAATCCACCAAAGTTCTGTTATAATCGATGACGCTGACTGCACGATGTATCTCTTATTTACATAATGTCGACACTTTGTTTGTTATAATGAGAGAATTTGCAAGAGTGCAGAACTCAGAATCCATTTAAAAAAGAGTTTTGTTCAGTGCTAACTTGAACACCTCTGATTGGCCATTGCGTTCTAGAAGTCAACAGATCTGTTTGTGATTGGCTACATTGATCAACGTTGCAAAAACATGTAAATAGAAACCTTTTTTTATGTTTTCCAGAGCGCGAACAGGTACACACTGGATCATTTGCCAAATCTGTTTTACCAATAAGCTATTATTATGGATAAAACTGATCCTAGACCAGCAGTTATGTGCATCTATCTATCCATCTATTCATCTATCCGTCTGTCTGTCTGTCTGTCTGTCTGTCTGTCTATCTCCATCTATCTATCAATCTATCTATCTGTCTGTCTGTCATTTCTCACAATAGGAAAAAAGAAAACAACAGGTGTGTGTGTGTGTGGGAATGTGATGCCTTCAAACTTCAAAAGCTGATTTAATTGACAGGCTGCATTTAAATTGTCTTAAGCAAAAAGAGACAGATTATATTAGGGGAGAGTATGAAAAGCTCTTTGTTGACATTGGCGCAGGCAGTGATATTTAGGAATTGAGGAAACATTGTCATAGATGTGAAGACAAAACATATTTCACCTCTCTTGCAAATTATAGTGTGCCTGAAGTGAAATTTACTTGATTGTGGGGGGTGTTTCTACCGCGAGGGTCCCGTTTACACAGTGATTCGAGGGAGCAATTTAACATTTCTTATATAATCCAGATCACATTTTATAGGGATCAGCCAAGAGACCCAAAACCATTGGCCTGGAAAGAGAGGGTCACTCTTTCCACTCTTTCTCTTCCTCTCTCACTCTCACTTTCACTCTTAGTCCCATTCCTTATTAAAGTGATTGAAGGCAGGAAAAACTATGCCTAACTATGCTCGGATGCTTAAGCCCACCCTGAAAAATATGGAACATTTTCTACGGCTGTTTATTTGGAATAAAATGGCATGCTGGGGGATTAGATGGAGAGAGAAAATGCTGGCACCAGCTGTTTCGAAGGTTTGAGTTACACAGCTGCGCTCCTCCATGACACCCCCCCCCACCAGCAAAGCTTCGTTCAGCCCCTCAGCCTGTTCTGGGTATTTCTGCCCCATAAATTACTCTGAAACTGCATGCTAGATAGATAAATGCTCAGAGGACACTTGACTATATGAATAGGAATTTGAGTTATATTCTTTTCATTGTAGCAGTCTGAAGACCGTTTACTTAAGCAAAGTATTGACGGTATGAACAGATTTTGCGTGTTGAGCTTCGTTTGTCACTATTTTGTCTTTCGGTCAGAAGAAGAAAAATGGTGTTTAATGACATTTTAATAAAAACGTTTACAGAGGTCAGAATTCTGGAACAACTTTACATTAAAAAACTCAAATGAATAAAAATGTTAATGTTATTTCTATTTTCTATTGTACTCCTAAATTGGACTAATTTCACTTTTGGCAGATTAAAAAATACATTTTTAAAATAAATTAACATTTAAATGCCCATTTATAATTTTGACTCATTTTCCCAAAAATGCTGATTGTAAATGTGCATTTAAATGTTATTTTAAATGAATTTTTTCTCATGGGGGCATATACACATACAGATGCTCTGTATTATGAGAATCTCCCTCCTCTAACACCTGACTAGCCATAAGAATTAGCAATGGCGCACGACTGCGATGTAAAGCAAAGGTTATTGGCAATTTTTTTTAAAGGGACAAGCCATTTGATATGTTGGCTGCTTCCTGTTTTGTTGGAAATATGCCAATACAGGAAAGAAAACTGCACTTGTCAAGCCATTTCAAAGGGTATAGTTGGTTGATAGTGCCAAGTGCTAATTCCCCTCTGTGAAACGTTGACTGAAGTCAAGCCACTTCTAGACCAAGACTACCAGGCCAATAAAAATCACAACCAAATTTCTGTGTGCATTTGTGGGCAAATGTGTTTGCCATAGCCGAGACTACCTTCAGGCACTCAGGGCCAGACGCTTGCTTGCGTGAGGCCGGAGATTGAGTTTCTTGGCTGACTCTTTCTGTCTGTCTCTCTAATATTGATCAGGGTTTTCCATGCTATTTATAACTCAGCCTCCCGGGTCCCTGCAGAACTCTGTAGGACCGGCTCCTCAGCCCTGTAGGGGCTCAGCTCTCATGTCTGTCTCCACTGCGCATTATTTGAAGATTGATGGAGGCCACACTGATAAATGGAAATTTGGCTGAAATGCTCCACAGACAAAACTGGCTTGATTTACTTGAAGCTTCAGTTAATGGTGGCATTTGTGGCTTGTGTTAAATCACAGTCTGGTTAAGGTGTTAGCTGTGACCCAATCATGGCTTGACACTGGAGTTTACAGAGTTTGAATGTGAATTATATTGTCTCTATTGCATGCAATAAACTCTAGATTGTGCACTAGTGCTGAAGTAAACAGGTGATTTTATGCTCACCAAGGCTGCATTTATTTGATTAACAAAATACAGTAAAACAGTAATATTGTAAAATAGCATTACAAATTAAAATAACTGTTTTCTTTTTTAATATTGTCACAGTAGGTGGCTGTAATGAAGCGCACAACAAAGACACACCTGAACAGAATACTCAAATCAGTAACTATGGTGACAAACAGGCAGGGAACGAGGGTGACAGAACTAATTAACAACCTAAAAGACTGACCAAGAAACTAAGGGGCTCTTTACACAACACCGTTTAAAAAAAAAAACAATGTTTTTGGGTGCCTGAAAACGCAAACTTTTGTACGTGGAAAATTCAAAGGAAAACTTATGCTTATACTTAAGCATATCGTTGTCATGTAAACGTAGCCTAAAACAGAAACCAAGACATGAAAGCTGAGCAAAAGCAAACTCTAAACTTGAACAAACTCAAAACGTGACATATATATTTAAAAAATGTAATTTATTCCTGTGATGACAAAGCCATTACTACAGTATTCATTTCTTTAAAAACTAAACCTTATATATCTTACTAAACTTATATTATAATATATATATATATATATCATAAATATATAAAATATATATTATCTTATTATAATATATAGATATTATTACTTACTTGCATCCTGACCAGACCAGCATAGCAACAACATCTCAACCTTTGGCGTGAGTTTGGTGCTTTTTTTCAAGTGAAAACATTTACCCCCAGTTTCACAGACAAGGCTTAAGACTAGTCCCAGACTAAAATGCATGTTTGATCTGTTTTAACTTAAAGCAACTTGCACTGACATATCTTAAAATATGTCACTGCCATTGTTTTTTTTAGTTTTTTTTAAGGTATGTTTATAAAAGCTATTTAAATGTCCTAATTGAACTAAGGCCTAATACAGGCTTAATCTAAACCCTGTCTGTGAAACCAGGCCTTAATGTATTCATATTAATAGAGTTGTCAAAAGTGCCGGTACTTTGGTGCCAAGTTGATATTTAACGGTACCAGTCTTTCTGCAGTACCAATACAAACGCTCCTGTCTGTATTTGTGTGTGCACTCTGTGAAGAGTGTCAATGGTTTACATTTATTTAATATATTTAATTAAATTAAATAAAAATATTAAATAAAACAAAGTAGTTACAAAAGATTTTGCTATGGTACCAATATTTGACTTGGTACCGACTTCTGAATTTGGTACCGTGACAACTCTACATATTAATGCATTAAAACAATATGAAAGAATATTAAATGTAGGTTGTAGTTTAATTACTGTACTTTCTTCCTAGCTTTTTCCAGTTAGCTGTTTTTTTTTTTTCTGTAGAGTTGTTGGTATCTTAGCTAGCTGCATTGTTTTGAGCAGCATGCTAAAAAGATTTCCATTAATTGTTCACATCACTGTTTATCTGTGAGCTTGACGTTAGCTAAATTATTAGTTAGTTAGGAGATTGAATGTATAAAGATTTGTACAAAATTTGAAGATTTCGCCATTGTGTCAGAGTGCAACAGTGTTGCAAATGCCGCCGCCATTGATTGTATTTGTCTTTATTGCATTTAAAGCGTTGCATGATATATAATTATTTTCATCAATTGCAGCATTCACTTGGACACAATTCAGGAAACTGCTGAAGTGGGTTAATGTGGCTTTGAGGGAAAATAAAAAAAAAGAGTAAAAGAGTGAGGGAGGGGGTGAAAAGCAGATATTGCTCTTTTATAATGAGTAGTCCAGATGGCTTGAGGTTAATGTTAATGTTTGCCACATTGCAGCATTGTAGCAGAAAGCATATCATAAAAAGCGAGAAAGGGAGTGAGGTAAAATCGATGGGAGGGAGAGCAAGGGAAAGTGAGATTGCTGAAGGAGGGGCAGAGGCGGCCTCTACTGAAGAGAGGGCATGTGAGGACAGCTGCGCTACGTCACTGTTGTAATCTCTGTGCAGCGTGCTCTTCCTGTCTTACACACTTTCTCTGTCTCCAGTTAAATGGCACGATATCATATTCAGTATACAAATACTGTATATATTCTCTCCACATACTGTATATTTTTTGATTTTGTAGTGTATTCCATATTTTGTTCTGATATATAGAGCTGCATGAGAGGAGTGTCACGTCACGCCTCTGGGTCAGTGGCGTATGTCCACATAACTGTGAAGTTACAGCTGACATTGTCTGGATGCTTGTATTGAATCTTCTCCTTAACCCATATTATAAATGCCAGCTTTGGAATGCCATGCATGTGTTTTTTGCTTATTTAAAGTCGCATTGCTGTTATGCACTGATTATGGTTTATACGGTTGTTTATTCGTGGAACAGAGAAGGGGGATCAGAGGGGAGCTGTTTCTGTTAAATCAGATAGAACATCGGTTGCAATGTGCAATAGTGTAATCAGAGAAAGAGCAGAGTCCTGGAGCAGATCACTGTCTGGGCTGATAATCGACCCGCCCTACGACCTGCACAGATGTGACGTTTTCTTGACGCTAGTCAAGACCCGGAGAGGGTGCGAAGAGGAAAGGGGGGGGAAAGGTGTAACTGACATCCTTCAGATACGTGACTGTTAGACAGTAGTAGCTAGAAATAGTGAAGCTACAATTCTCAGTAGTGAGTAGCTATAGTTTTTCAAGCATAGCTTGAGCATTACGTTTTACCTTACAATGTGTCAGATTAGTTGTGTGTCCCGTACTTTCTGTCAACCGACATTGCCTCATTTGTAAAAATCAATTCAGTTTTTGAGTTTAATCTTTTCATTGAATGAAATGAATGACTCTGTTCTAGAGGTAAAAACATTTAACAAACAAAAAAGTATGACACTTTACAATAAAGGGGATCTTTTGTTAAAGGGATAGTTATATTGTAAAAAAATTCAAGTTCTGTCCTCATCATTTACTCACCCTCATGTCATTCCAAACCCACAAGCTTTGGTTTATCTTCAAAAAAAACTAAATATATTTTTATTGAAAGCTATAGGTTTCTGTCCCTCTATTAAAAGTCCAGGTAACTGAAACTTAGAAGATCCAAAAAGGTTCATAAAAGTTTCATAAAATGAATCCATCCGGCAGTTTAAGAGAAGAGATTGCTTTATATTATGAATAGATTTAATTTATGTGAACTAACAATAAACAATATATATTTTTACAGCATTTATTCATCTTTGTTAATGTTAATGTTTGTAATTAAAAATAGAATTGTTCATTATTTGTTCATGTTTACAGCGAATTAAGTAATGTTAACAGATTAGATTAACAGAACAACTTTTGATTAAAAAAAATAACATTAACTAAAATTAAAAAAAAATGCTACAGAAGTTCATGTTATGCTAATTCCCAAAAAAAGAAAGAAAAAAAAAGTAAATGTAGCATGTATAGCTAATTTCTAGCTATCTTTTTTAGTTTAGCTTAGCTAAAAAAATAAAAATAATTGTTGTTAGTTTAAGACTCATACAGTTTTGGATGGATTCATGCAAAGTCTGTTTTTGAGTTTTGAGGCCTACAGGGCAGCACTTGCATGAATTCTGTATGTCTGTAATTAACTTTTCTTTCACACAAATTAAATCACTTTTATACAAACTTAAAAGTTTTTACTTAAAATCTTTGCTTTGAATAGACTAAACAATGAAGATTAATTGTGAGATCTCAGGGCTTGGCCTGCATGGCAGTCGGTGTAGGTTTTCCAAGCTTTCTGAATGAGGAAAGCCCTCATCAGTCCTGGACGAAGAGCTTGTTGCAAGCAGCCAAGCCACACTGAAGCAGCGGAGGCTGCCACGTGAGGACTAGAGGATCCAAGAGCCCCGAGACAGAGACAAGGCCAGTGTGTATCAGTGTTTCAGACCACATTCTCCACCACAATGCAAACCACCCGGGGTGGTTAGCACACTCAGACACTCAGCCTGATTTTATGGTTCCCCCAATTCACATGAGGAACAAACATGACATGACATATGACACACGCATGACAAACTCCTGACACTTTGTAGCGGCAGCATTGTGTGATGGCTTTATCAGGCTGTTTATGAGCTTAAACGCTATATAAATAAATACTCTCTTTGTACTGTATGTTAAATAACTGATCTTTGCGTGCATTTATAATTAAAACATTATAATTGAGACATTTTTTTATTTTAATTTGTAAAATTGAATGTTATATAATGGTTAACCGTATTCCAAACTGTATAATTGAGGCAATTAGTACTGGAAATTTCCATATTTTTATGCAGTTTCACTACATGTCAAGATCACATTGGCTCCAGCAACGCTGCCCCCTACTGGTGACACTGACTTTTTGCACCAATCCTGTACACACCCAATGTGATAATAATAACCCCGAAAAAGTTCCTCTAGCTCTTTAGGGTCTTTAGGCAGTTGAGGATGTTTGGATGGTTCATACAAAAATTGTTATAATTTACTCATGTTGTTCCAAACATGTATGACTTTCTTTCTTCTGCGAAACAGAAGATATTTGATGTTCTTTTTGTCCAAACAATGAAAGTCAATGGAATCAGTGGAGTTTCTTTCTATGTACAAAGCAGTTCAAAATATCTTCTTATATATTCCACAGAATTCCACAGGAGTAAATGATGCCAGAATTGTGAAATGTTTATATAGGTGAAAAGTAGGTTATCAGCCAGTATTGTTGTGGTTTCTGTTGTATTGTTTGCAATTGGCTCTGTGTCCGGTCCATTCCGGTAAAGTCCGTTATAGTAGAGCGGGAACCAGGGTGTCAGATCAGAGGGGATTGCAGCCTGTCCGACCTCAGCGGAGGAAAATTCGTATTTATTATGGATCTCCGACCGCATTGCTAGGCCCTAAGAAACCGCAATTTGAAAAGAATCCTGTGCCGAGAAGAGACAGGGAGGGTGATGGAAGTAGCCCAGAGGGTGAGGCCTCTGTGTTGAGGGTCCTGGCGCGACTTTGGCCTTGGAGCCCTCTCCAAACCAAACACCCTCCCAGCGCCCACCCAGACAGCCATGCCCTTCTTCCACTCCCGGAATGGCGATGGAGGGAGAGCTGGGAAGTGTGCCCTGCGAGATCTGCCCGTCTGCAATGACCTACTGTAGCCTCCGCTCTCCCGTTAGCTCTGACGGCCAATTAGAGATGTCAGTGAATGTTTTGATGGAAACCCAAACTAAGCCTTTTCTCAATTTCATCCCCATAATCATGGAAACCGTGGATTGCGAAGGCATGAACCGGTAGCCGCTAAAGGCTTTTCCACTCACACGTGATGTTGGAACTTTTACAGTACTGATTGTTGTGCGTGAGGGTGGCATGCACATATGCATACATGCATTTGCGTGTACACATGATTTGTATAAATGCTGTGTGTGCATATAATCATTTAGCATTATAATTTCACGTGCCAGCGTTTGTGCACTCTGCATGTGTCCTCAAAAATGACATGCTATGCTCAAATTGCAGAGAGAGTGCTTTATAGCTGATCCAAAGGCTATGGTGGGTGGTTTAAGCCATTTTATATAAATATATATTTTAATATGTCTATGAAACTCATCCAAAAATAACTTGAAAGGAATACGCCGTTCACATCTGGTTTTTATATTGTGGTTTGCGGAAAAGCAGAAAAATAGGAGCTTTATAATTCTTTACTTACAATGCGAGTGAAGCCTCAGAGTGCCCTCTTCAACTACAGCCTCAATAACTATTGTTGTTTAATGGCCCTCTGAGTCAGAGTAGCACTGGTTTGGCACTGAACTAGTACTGCTAGTTTATTTCTCTGTTTCAAAAGCAGAACATGACACAATTGTACCTGTGAATGAGATTGATGAGGCTCAAACAGCGTTCTGTTAGCCACCTAATTAATCTTAGAGTTAGAGCTTCAGTGTTGTGAGTTGGACAAGAGATGGTATGAAGAAGAAGAAAAAATGAATGGCAGAAAAGCGTAAAGCGCATATTTGACAGCTGTAAGAATGGCAATCCCACCTTCCAATTGGAAGAGTATGATTAATCTATGTGCATCTGCATCTGTTTAGTTCTGCATTAACGCTTTTCATAAAAACAATTCGTTTTATTTTATTTTATTAATTTAGTTCTGTGATTGGATAAAGAGCCATTTTAATGGATAATGTGTGTTCCTTCAAAAGGAAGTTTCACCCCAAAATTTGCTCACCTGATGACATCATTTTCTTTTTCATATAACCTTAAACAAAAAGGTAACGTTTTTGGTTCCTTTAATAAATATGACTTCCATGTGTTCTTCTCGATTTCGATTAGTTGAGCTTAGAGTTTAGGGTAGATATGCTTCTGAGGTGTCATTGTTAGAACGTAACACGTGCAAAGAGTGCAAACGTGTGTGTGCGTGTGTGTCTGCACCTGCAGTGTGACTCTTATATAGCCTTGCCTGTCTTCCTCCAGCTGGCAGTGATTTGTCCAGGCGTTCAGATTGAGCAAATAGCTGCAGTGTGTTATTACTGTCAGACTCAGGCAGCCCCATAATACCCCTCTGCCACAGGAAGCTGCAATCTTGCAGAAAAGGTCAGCTGGACCAATTACCTCCGCCTACCATTTTCCCCTTAGTGAGTCCCTCTCAGCGTCCCTCGCCCACTCCTTCCTCACAGGCCCCCCAGTAGTTGAGACGAGAAGTAAAAGACTGTCATTTGGATTTTGCAGCTGTCGGACAGCTCCTCCTCAATTGCATATTTGTGAGGGATTGTCCTCACTGAATATTGTTTTTGAATGCTTATTTTTCCATTCTCATGGAAAATGATAGTTTTTTTTTTTTATAGATCTGTCTCTTGTTGTTGTGTGTTCAGACCACTTTTTCCTTTTCATTATTTCATTTTTCATAATACAGGTTGACCAAAATGATTTTTAATACACAATGCCGATATATATCTTATGCTTTGCGTTCCATGTTCAGAAATGATTTTTAGTTTTATTCTTAATAGAAGTTTATTTACTTAAAAAAAAGTGAAGAAACCTGTTGCCTTAGTTATTAAGTCAGTCAACTTATCACTTTTTACAGTGTAGCAATATCATTATAGTGTGTTATTATTATTATTATTAGTAGTAGTATTATTATTAATACTAATAATAGTGCCAGTTGTCATGATTTCATGTTCAGCCATGTTTTTTTTTGTGGTCAATTTACAGCTGTGTTGCCTAAATTGATTAAAAATGTTTTATACAAATGAATGCATTTAAGCATTTATGTAAACATTAAAAACAGGCAAGTTAATTTACCTGTGAATAGAGGCAATTTATAGCATTCGTTTTATTTACAGTATTTTTTAAGAGACATTTTTATTTCATACTATAAATGTGACTGTACTCATCCTTCCATGCTCTCTCTGACTCTATAGCACACCAGTTTGCCGGACCACATAAAAGCACAAGCTTCCTTCATTAAATGTCAGCTTTGCGGCATCGACCCTATTCTCCTTACCTCAGCAACTTCAGAGAGAGATTTAAGAGGAGACATTCCCTCTCTCTCCTCTTCTTTTTTATCTCTCTCTCACTCTTGTACAGTCTTTCTCAGATTGCTGCATGCAGGTTCCAGAATTGACACTCGCCAAGCACCAAATGCGAGTTTAAATGGGCTTTGGCGAGTAAATAAAATTGAGTTACTCTCCAGTTGGCCGATAACTTGATTACAAACTGCAACATTTAAATTGTATTGTAAGAATGATAGTCTGACCCTCACTGCAAGTACAGACATACAAAGCATCTTATAAAGAAAACATCTGGACTGACTTGTGCCTCAGTGGTAAAACCTAAATTAAATAAATAAATTAAATTAAATAAGATGAACTAAAACGAAATAGTGCCAAGTACTAAACAAATACAATACAAATGGTCCAATATCCAATTCAACTGCATGTTTTCCCCCCATATTTCCTCTCAGCTGTGAAATTTCATATTCAGAAACTGTTGCTGAACAGAAATTTCCTATCAGTAGTGCTTGTTTGACACCTGGCGATCTTGAAAAACAAAACCTTCTGTTGCATTTCCTTTCTGTTTTACCCTGGCGCTTGTCCATCTAGAGGGTCTGTAATGAATTTAGATGAACACTGATATTCGTAAGATATTAAGATAACCCATTAAAACTTTCCCAGTGGATTCATATCCATGCAGGCCCGGGGGCCAATGCGGTCTGCCAGACTGCTAAATGCATCAAGAGACCCCTCCCTATCAGTCTCGCTCTTATACACACACACACACACACACACACACACAGTTTTTCAGTCTGACGTTCTCATTCGGTTCTTCTCTAGATGTTAAAGACTTATTGGCCGGCTGTGATGGCGATGGTCAGGATCAATAACTTTTACCCTAACAGCTCTCATGGAGACAGAAAGAGATGCAGACTGAACAGAAAAGAGAGAGAGAGTTTTTAGAGATATGCATTCACTGTGTTTGTTCTTTAGCAGAAAACAGATCAGCAATGAAATCAGAGCTTTGAAACTGATCAGCAGTGCTGAAAAGAGAGACAGAGAATGATACACAGGGACAAAAAAGAGGGAAATGTAGGGGAGAAATGATCAGATTAACAGTCCATGATGTCTGAGACACACATCCATCGATTGGGCTGTGTTACATTATGTTGTATTGCGTTATGTAGGGATGCACAATATATCTGTACCTTATAGTTTTTTTTATTTATTAATAGTGGATGCTAATTCCCTCTATTTTTACATTTATATTACCTTTGCCATCATCTAACATGCACTTACAATTATTTAAAGGTTATTTTTTGCTGATTTTCAACCAGCTTTGTATTATTACAATATCAGTAGTATGTAAATGATCAATATGTGCACATTTTCCATGTTACCTGCACCAAGATATCCCATTTGTTTGTCAGCAAAAGCCCACTGGATGATGAAAAAAAGGTTTTGTATCCTTGCTAATGGACAGTCCAATCAAGCCCAGTGCATTGTGAGTGTTGAAGTTTTCCAACCTTTTTGAGAAGCTGCTCACTCCAGAACCAGTGGGTGAAGTTTGGCATCCAGCTCCTCCTCTCTGCATCTACTTGGTGGAGCTAGAACGTCCAACCTCACCCTAAGCTTTGACCCTATCCTTAAACCTAATTAGGTTAAGCTCAACCCCTTAGATAATAACATAATTTGAATATCATCCCTGTGTTTTATTGTGTTGCTCTGTTTTGCACCGTGTCGTTGTGTTGTGTTATGCTTTACAAAAGCCTGGAGTGAATCTAAACTCCAAGATATTTGGCATTGGATCTTTCATTAACTTCTTTGAGTTTGAGAGCCCAGAATTTGATTTGCAATATGGTTACATTTTGGTTATCCACTTTTTAAACACAAAACAAAATTTTCATTTTTTTCTTCTTATAAATTATGAGTGGTGGTTGCGATTCTATTACTAGGATGTTTTGAGTGTTTTTAGCATGTTGCCGTGTGGTTGCTAGGGTGTTATGATCGATGAAGTGGTTCTTTATTGGCTTATTGGCCAAGCTAAAAAAGCCCACTCCAGGTCAATTTCCCCTTTAAATGGAAATCCAGAGGATTTCTTTTGCCGCTTTACCATCCGCCAAATCGTAGGTCTGATCCCTTAGAAAAGTAATAGCGTAGCTCTCCTCAATAAGTTGAATACATTGCTTACCTTAACAAGTGCCACCATGAGACTGTTCCAGGATGCTGTGTGGTTTATACAAGATTCATAAGGGCTGTTTGTGGCTCTGAATGACTCTATGTTTCATACTAAATTCCATAGTTGCAGTGTAAAGGAACAGCTCATAATTGTTTCAGTATTTCGGCAGAATGCCTCTGAATGCCCTCCGGTCCATCTGTCTTACTGGCTCTGCGCTGAGGGAAATAGCACCTCTTCCTCTCAGAGTGATGGAGAACGCTGGGGTGTGGTATGACAAAGGTTGTCACCCTCAATCAGCTCAGCTACAGCTGGAAATGAAACGTTACAAGCTGCTTCAGAAAATGATGTAGACCAAATCCACACACAAAGACACGCATTAGCACTCATATAAACACCGTGACAAAATACTGTTAATTTAACGTGATTAAACAGTCAAGCCTGTCCTGTTGAACAAGTAGTCAGCTGTGCTAAAGCTATTCAAGCGGTCAGTTTCTTTTCAAATGTATAACTATCTCATGATTTTATTTATGTTGCAATCAGAACAGTATTTATCTGATCGACAAACAATAAGGATCTCAATAAGAGTGACGGCATTAAACCTGCAGAGGACTCAAAGGAATCAGTTCAACTTTTTCTTTAAAATGATTCATTGAAATGAAGCATTTACATGAACTGATTCTTTCAAATTAATTAAACATCAAAATGCTATTTGAGACAGGCAGCAGTTTAGGAGTGAATATTTGAGCATTGCAGTTCATTTGGCTGTAAAGCACAATACAGTGTGACATGAACACCAGCGAAGTAGCATTTTGTAGAAGTAGCTAAAAAGGTAGTAACAAGTAGTGTTGGTCAAGTATCTCTTTGCTTGTTTTTCTGTACTTTTTGTGTTTTTATTCATTTAATATAATCTAGGGGTCTTCAAGGATAAAGAGATGAAGCAGAGACCCTCTGTTATGTATTGTACATAACTTACAGTTTAGAATTTTTTTTTTGCACAGTACATTGTTATGCTGCTTACATTACAGGCCATTTAAATAATTGTTGTTAATGTATATACTCTACTTTTTAAAAGTTTGGGGTCAGTATGATTTCCAATTTTTTTTTTTTTTTTTTTTTATAATTCTCATATGCTCACAATGGCTGCATTTATTGATTAAAATACATTAACACAGTAATAATGTAAAATATCATTACAGGTCAAAATAGCTGTTTTCTATTTTGATATATTTACTTTTTTTTTTTTTTTTTTTTTTTTATGGCAATGCAGAATTTTCATCAGCCATTACTCCAGTCTTCAGTGTCACATGATCCTTCAGAATTAATTTTAATATATTGATCTGATGATTAAGAACACTGTAAAAAGTGAATAAAGCGAGGAAACCCGTTGCCTTAAAATGATTAAATAATAAACTTCAAGTGTAATTGAAAAAATTAAGTTATGTGAACTTGGCAATTTCACATAACTTAATTTTTTTAATTACGTTTGAAGTTTAATTACTTAATAATTTTAAGACAACGGGTTTCCTCGCTTTTTTCAATACAAATGATTCAATACAGTCAACTGATCACTTTTTACAATTAAACATTTCTTATTATCAGTGTTAAAAACAGTTGGTCTGCTTAATATTTTTTGTTAAAACTGTGATAAATTTTTTTTTTTGTGGTAATTTATTTGAAATAAAAATCTTTTGTATAACATTATAGTTGTTTTTACTGTCACGTTTGATCAATTTAATGCAACCTTGCTGAATTAATGATTAATTTCTTAAAAAAATCTTACTGACCCTAAACTTTTGACTGGTAGTGTACACTAATGTATTATTATTATTATTATTATTATTATTATAATTTTTCTGTAGCATGTTTTTTCCACATAAATTAGAACAAGATGACACAGTAATTTTAGACCCCATGATGACCCCTAATTATCTAGCCGATGACGTATTTTGAGGATTTGGAAAGTGTTGCGTTTCTGTGTGTCGGTGTGCAGGATTTCTAGAGGAACATTCTGAACTCAGCTGCAAACTATGTTTATTTTCTTCTGGGTCTGAAAGAGTGAAAGTTTGCTCACTCTTCCTGCCATGACTAACTGCGTAATATCTCATGTTGTTATTTAGCTGTTAGTCACTCTAATGGCTGAGGCAGTGCACAGGAATGTCTTTCACGTAAGGTCACTTCCACAGCTCAAACTTTCTCTCTGACTTTCGCTCTCTGCCCACTCCAACTTTCTAAATCTTCAGAGTCTCTGCCAACCATTTAGCAGCGGCCATTTGCCTTTCTGTCTCTCTGTCTGTCTGTCTCCCTCTCGCTCTCTCTTCTGCCCTGAACGGAGTGAGTTGGCACACAGGCAAGCTGGCACTCTTCAGTACTGTTACTTAAACTTTGTTCTTGCTTGAGAAAAAGAGGGAGGGATAGAGTGAGTGTGAGAGATAGAGAGAGGGAGTGAAAGCAGAAAGAGTGATCTAAAATGGCTGCCAACGACAAACCTCCTCTCTGCTCATGAAATGTCTGCCAAAAAGAAAAAAAAACCTTAAATGGCTGTGTTGATGACTGATTCCTGGCTTGAAATGTAGCTTGCATGAAAAGAAATAGCTACAACTTTCTCTAGAAGCAACCTCACTTTTACTGAAGTGACAGTTTTAGTATGGAAAACATATACAAGGACAAAAAGTTCTTAAGCTAGAGGCCATTAAATCATCAAGATGCTAAAGATATTACACAAAGAAGTCAGAAGCTAGAGGCAAAAATGATTTTTGGTTTTGTTGAAGGAGAAGGAAGCAGTCCACTTGATAGGGCAGAATATTTCTTGGGTTACTAATCGACTAGACTAACGTGTCCAGATTACACTTTGGATTGTAGTCCAAACTAAGGAAAGCGTTTCAGAATTTGAAAAATGGCTTTACAAAATGGCGCGTTTGAGAGAAAATGGATGTTGTTCAAGCACATTTTATTGCATCATATTTTCTACCTGCATTTCGACTTTTTTGTTCGCGTAAACATTTCTTTTATTTCTGTTGTGAATGCCACCTTCGTTTTCTCCCTTAGATTTGTGTGGAAACTAGGTTTTATAATTGGATTAGGTTTTGTTTTGCCATTTATTGTTCCATTTTTTTTGAGAAATCTACTTACAAAATGGCAAACATTTACTCCATGCACCACAAAGAAAATGGCCGTTGTTCAAGCTAATAGTTTTGCATCATACTTTCCATCTGCATTTCTATCTTTTTTTCTTCTTGGACTTATGTTGGAAATTAAATGTTTGGGTACAGTACTTCCACTCTTATTTTCATTTTATGTTTTGGTGTCTTCAGCTTCACGGGCCTTTTTGGACACCGGGATGTGTCAGAGCCTTTCGGTGCCAGTATCTCCCTCAAATTGACACTTTTATTTTTCCTTCCCTCCAATTCTCCTTGCCAGTGATTCTGTCTGAGGGCTGCCTGCCTAGAAACCGCCACAGCTTTTGGCAGGAGCGTATAGGACTCTGAAGACAGTCATGGAGGAGAAAAGCAGAGAGAGAGAGAACTGGAGCGTGTCCCTCTTTGTAGCTGGCAGCGCTAATCATCCTGGCCTGCGAAGAATCGCAGCGATGACAGACATGTTTGTTTATGTTTTTGTGTTGGGTTATTTTTTATTTTTTATTTGTCGCACTTTTAAACATTGCTCGTCTCCTCTGGAACAAACTCCAGACCTCTCAGCATCCATCTGTCTCCTACTGTTTAAGGCCTCTCCAATTTTTCATAATCAAAACATTGAGTATTATGGCCCGGGTCCAACCGCTTCCTTTGGAATGTCATTGAACTTTCGAAGATTTGTAGGGTTTATAATTCTTTCTTTTTTTTCCAAGAGCATGTGTATTTTACTTGCAACAACATAATTAGGCTGCACTTTGCACATATATTTTAAGAAAACATTTCATATTTTGTGGCAGGGGAAAATTACGCTGGAATAATTATCTGAGAGGGCGGATTGAAGACTAGTCTTAAAGTGATTTTAAAGTCAACAATCGACCATATTTATTTTCATAATGCACATTCCTGGTCTTATTGTGATTTATTCAGTGGTGGGGTGTCTTATTTCAAAGGCAAAAAAATACTTTGTCTTCGCAATCTTTAATCATTATGTAATGACTTTCTCTTCCTCTGAAATCACTTTTCTTTTCTGGTGACATCACCTAGGTCATTTGGGCTATTGGTTAATGTTAATCAATAGCCAATTTTAGCAAAACCGCTTTCACTCTGGTTCCATTTTGGTATGTAACGCCCACTTCTTATAGTTTAGCTGAATATCCTGTTTGGAATTATGTCACATTATGGAAGTGAAATTGGTTGCAAACACAAATTCACATGGACTTTTATTGTATTACCTATTTAAAAAAGATATTTGCTCCGTAATCGCTGTTGTGTTGCTGCTGCCTGTGTGTTTTCATGTGTCTTGAGCAGTAGTTTGCGGTCGGCCTCCAAGTCCTGCAGGCCACAAAGAGTGTGATAGTCGTAATGAAGCGTTGCATTCAGACGTGTGCAGCCGGTCAGACTCTCCTCGACTTTGAACTGGCAGTGGCGTGTGGCCCATCTGATAGGGAGCACTCTTATTTATTTATCCAGCTTGAGCTTTTTTACTGGCTTTTCTTTGAACGCCTGCCAGAGTCCTTGCGGTAACCCCTCCATTCTTTCATTCCCTATTCAGAAAATCCTCCGCTGCTTCTTGACTCAAATTCGTTTTATGTGTTTATCTGTGTTTTCCCCTCACATCCGTGTGGCAAAGAGCTGGAACGCTCACAAATGGGAAGGTTTTATGGTTGGATTAGGTTGTTTTGTCATTATTGTGTTGCTTCAATGAGTTTACACTTTGGCAATACAATCCCCATGCTCTGCCAGTGAAGAGGGTTCAACGAGATTACGCTCGGCCTTGCCAAACAAGTTGAAAAGAAAGAGAATATTTGAATGGTTTTGGAGCACTTTGATACGGTGTGTTTCTCATTTACAAGGCTTATGAGCCATTTGGCCGAGACTCAGTTTGTCGTGGTATCAGAGCGCACGGCTGTATCAGTAACGTTTGAGTGATTTATATAAAACATACAGAGTGTTCACTTTCTCTGCTGTTTATACAGAAACATGTTCTTATATTGAATTACCAAAGCTATCGCTGACATATCAACCACATGCCAACATGTCAGAGGTTTTTGTTCATTGATCATACACTTGCATTTGGGAAGAACTCAAGACTCTATCTAATCCTGCTGCAGACTACAGCACAGAATCACATTGTCGCAACTGTTTATTATTTGTATGTTTTATATTCATATTCCGCTGACCTATTTGTGCCAGTAATTCAGATTTTTACTTACCCTGCCAAGATGTCAAAAATGTACATTTGAAAACATATTTTTATGTGGCAGAAAAATACTAGTTTTTTAAGGTTTATATTTCTATATTCTGTTTCTTATTTTTATATATGGAAGAAACATATTTTTTTATAATTTTTATATTTACATTTTTTATATTTATATTTTTATTTATTAGAAATACTAAAGCAGGGACCAAAAAATATTATTTACTGAAATTTTCAAAACATTTGTGTCCAAATAATGCAGGTTTTTTAATACTATTTTAAAATGTAGTTTATTTTCCATTAAAATAACATGTACAACATATCAACATTTACAGCCTCGGCATACTGTCATGTTACTTTTAGAAAAAAATTATGAATTTGACCTGAAATGTACAATATTTTCTAAATATTTTTTCAATATAAATTAGCCCAACTCATTCACTATCACTGTTCAGTTCATCACAGAAAACCAAATGTTGAAGATTGCAAGTGAGGATTATTGTACAGTAAGCTGAACCTTGACCTCAACTCTTCAGACCCCTTCGCCTTTATATAACTATTGATAGAATCTGCTTAGTAGGGGACTAATATCTTTCTGTCTCTTGTTTTTTCTCAGAGGCTGAACAGAGCAGCAGTCCTCGCACGGGCATTGGTTCAGATCAGGAGGACAGTCGAGCAGCCACCATGGGTAAGAGAGCACATGTACACACACACACACATTCACACAACTTGCAGTATACTGTGTGCTGCAGCATACAGTGCAGTGCAGTCCTGTAAGCGTCCTCTCCTGCACTGTACAAACATCCTGTTTACACAACGCAACCTACATGCACAGCTTCAAACCCATAGCCACACACTCAACCTCTCTCTCTATCTATCTCTGCCCAGTTCGTCACACTCCTACACACATTCCCCCGTTTCAACAGAACTAGTCTGAAAGGCCAGCAGTTTATTCTGCATTACATGGTGGATAAAAATCTAGCTCTTTTTAGGGTAATGCTAGATAGGATAGGAATGGTATGTGATTGAGATCAGGTCGGTGATTCGCATATTCAGACCTGCTCATGATCTTGTGGTATTATTATTGGACTGATGGGATGGACGAGGTACTTTTTCCATTGGCAACTCTTTAAAAAATAAGTTAGTCAATCGATTTAAGAATTTTATTGAGTTAAATATGATATTGCATACCGATTCATTTGTGGCTGTTGTAATGTGATTGTTATAATAATATACATTACTGTTCAAAAGGTTGTAGTCAGTAAGATATTTAATGAAAGAAATTAATGCTTTTATTCAGAAAAAAAATTCATTAAATTGTTTAAAAGTGACCATAAAGACTTTTGCAGTGTTACAAAGATTTCTGCTTCAAATAAATGCTGTTCTTTTGAATCCTGAAAAAAACTATTTTAGTCTCCGCTATTTTTCCACTACTGTTTTCAACCAAATCAGCATATTAGAATTATTTCATTCAACATTTATTTTAAATTGTGATAATATTTCAGAATATTATTGTTTTTATAATTTGATCAAATAAACGCAGCCTTGGTGAGCATAAGAGACTTCTTTTTTTTTTTAATTCACAGACCCTAAATTTTTGAACGGTGGTGTATGTTTTTATGTATTTCTAAATTGTGTATTAATCGCAAATATCAATATTTGCTGAGAACCCCCCCCCCCCCAATGAAGATAATGCAGATTAGCTGATTAGACTTTAATCAGACTTTAGCGGAGTAAAACATTGTATCTAAAATTTCCTTTTGTCCATAATTGACTACAACCAGTGTTTACTGGCTGAACAGACTCTGCTTATGTAAAACATTGACATTCATTCATTTTAGATGCTTTTATCCAGAGTGACTTAGAAATGAAAACTAAATTGAATTTCTATGTGCTTGAGATGCCGGTGATATCCTTGTGTTGGAAAGCACTCCGCCATCATTTATTCCATGTTTTCTTTTGTTTAACAGATGCCCCAGAGTTTCAAGAGAGCTTCATAACTTCAGGCGTCTTCAGTGTAACAGAACTGGTGCAAGTATCAAGAAGTGAGATGCTTTTGTATTTTATAGAATGCACTAAAGGGGATAGTTCACCCAGAAATGAGAATTGTCTTCATTTCATGTCATACAGGTTTTAGAATTTTCTTTCTTTTTAGAATTATCTTTGAGAGTCTAATCCATTTCGGTGAATCAGTTTGTTCGAGTTTCTTGTCTTTTTTCTTGTCTTCCCATCTCAACTGTCCCTTTCCACCTCCCACACAGCCCATGTTCACATATTACACAAAATCGTCAATTTCACAGCCGTTTCATGTCAGGTTTGACAGTTCCTCATTAGAAGGGAAGGAATCCCGCCAGTCTTTCTAACATAATTGATTGTGTTTAGCTGAAATTATTTTCTTTTTCCCAGATGGCTTCCTATTGTCTGGTAGTCAGATAAGCAAGGTCATTGTCTATCGCTCCTCACACCTGTGTGCAATCACAGTGTTTTACAAGTTATATACAAACTCATAGATTGTGAATGCATGTTAAGGGCCAGAGATTAATTAAATGTCTTATTTTGCATTATGCAGTTTTATCAGCGTTAACCAACATGCTTAAACCAGGTCTGATTTACTCCTACACAATATTTGATTTTCATATGCTGTAGGTCACAGTCATACCTGCTGGAACAACAAGCCCATTGTTCCCACATTATATTTACATACAACACATTCAAACATAACTGAGCACACATAACACAGCCTGCCCATTAAGCTTGAGCTATTACTGTGCAGTTGAACATACACAGAGTAATAGAATGATATTAAGAAAGAGATTCATAAGCCTCGCATTGATTTAGACATGAAGGTGTGAGATTACACCCACCTAACGCAAGCATTTAACAAGTCATGCTGCAAAACCTTGGTTTACTGTACACTAGACTAGATAACAATCACCAGTGTTGAACATGTCAATAAAGAGTCACGGCTCATCCCCAAAAATTCCTCTATGTGATGGTGGTGAGGGATTTATCAGGATGTGCACTACAGTATTTATCTTCTAATGCATAAGTACTGTAGCATTACTTTATTTTTAGCATTTACCATGATACTGAATGATTACTATTTTCATTTGCCCCTATTTTACTATTTTCATTGTTAAAATACGGTCGTTTCCACGCAAAACCTTGGCATTTATCAATATGGATGCATGCAACATAGTAACTCTGGTGAAGAATGGTAATGAGAGCATTTTGTTCAGTTAGATTATTTTCCTGACCGACAACCAGCGCTTTTTAACTGATCATTATCCATTAAACAACGTTATTGGCCCATTAAAAATAGGCTACTTCCTAGAGATTACTTCCACTTCTTGGCCAGGTTACGTTTCTCCATGTCGTAAACTCTAGGGGCAAGGCTTCTAAACCGTGAATTTTTTCGGGGCGTGATATTTAAATGCTGACTGTTTTGAGCCGCCACATTTATCAACGTACGATCATTCGTATGCTGGGATTGGAAGCATACAAATGTTTCATGAATCACACGTGAACTCTGACGTAAAATGATTTCTACGCTCGTTTCTACATTAGATTGATAGATTGGCAGAATATGCATGTTACAACTACTATTCATGTATATGTCACTATTTCAAAACATACTATGGTATAACAATGATGCATGTCCAAATCACATGGTATTATAGTGATACCATGTCCAAAATGGTAAATGGTATCATGGCAATACCATGGTACTTTTTTCAGTTATTGTTATAAGTACAGTACTGTTCAAAAGTTTGGGGTCAGTAAGATTTATTTATTTAAATTTTTAAATAAAATAAAAAGAAAGAAATTAATACTTTTATTCAGCAAGGATGCTTTAAATTGATCAAAAGTGACTGTAAATGCATTTATAATGTTACAAAAGCCTAAATAAATGCTGTTCTTTTGACATTTCTATTCATCAAAGAATCCTGAATTTTTTTAGCAAGTTTCCACAAACATTTTAAGCAGCACAACTGTTTTCAACATTGAAATAATCAACGCTATCTCACAACCAATTTGTACGAGTGAGTAAAAGGTGGCTTGTTCGTACGAATTCATATGACCTCACACAAGTTGTCTAAACCCCAGTGATGGGTAGGTTTAGGGTTTAGGGGTAGGTCATTCATACGAATTGGGAAACTCATAAAATATGTACGATTTAGCAAAAATCATATTCATTAATACGAATTAGCCACCTCGTAAAATTTGTACGAATTGCCGTGAGATCGGGTTGAAATAATAGGTGTATTCAATTCGAAGCAGCGCTGTGCAGACCGATTGGTTTATGACATCAAAGTAACACAAGAGCAATTAGAGAGCAGACGGCTATTTCGAAATACTTTTGCAGTACTTTGATGTCATACACGGATCGGTCTGCGCAGCCCCGCTTCAAGATGAACACACACCTAATATGTTTCTCGAGCACCAAACCACATGATTAGAAGGATCATGTGACACCGTAGAGTAGACTAATGGCTGCTGAAAATTCAGCTTTCCCATAAAATAAATAAATAATTATAAAATATATTTTTAAATTGTAATTATTTTTCACAATATTGCTGTTTTTTCTGTTTTACAAACGCAGCCCCATGCAGCATAAGACACTTTCAGTAACTGTTTCTTTATACAAATATATAATATATAAATAAATATATTAAATGGTTCTGCAGCCAGTAAATCTTTTTGTGTGTTTATATTTTTGTTTACAATTATATGCTTATTGTAACCTCTGTATGTTTCCGTATGTGTGTGCAGCACCGGTAGTGACGGGCACGGGGCCAAACTTCTCTCTCGGAGAGCTGCAGGGGCATCTTGCTTACGACCTGAACCCTTCGGGGGTGGGAATGAGGAGAACCCTGCCCAGCACCTCTTCTAGTGGGTCAGTACTCATGTCTCCACAACACATCTGCCTGCAGTGGGCAGAAATCCTCTTGTCAAAGGCACTCTGTCCTTGAGCTACTTTTGACTGGTGATCTAATCTATGTTTGTGTGTGAATTTATGTGGTTTTAACATGAACATAAAATAAAGACAGAAATGAAGCAAAATTGGCTCACATTAAAATAAGGATTCCATCTACAGTATGTCTAACTTTGAAGTCATGAACATACTCTGATACAGTTCAGTCTGATGTTAATTAAAGGGTTATTTCACCCAAAAATGAAAATTCTGTCAGTAATTACTCACCCTCATGTTGTTCCAACCCCGTAAGACTTTCGTTCATCTTCGGAACACAAATTAAGATATTTTTCATGAAATCTGAGAGCTGGCTCACTCCTTCATAGGCTGCAAGGTAATTGATATCTGCCAGCCCAGAAAAGTTAGTAAAGACATCGTTAAAATAGTCCAAGTGACTACAGTGGCTCAACCTTAAGTTTATCAAGCGACGAGAATACTTTTTGTGCGCAATTTTATTTTTATTTTTTACTTTTTTTTTTTAAAACGACTTTATTCAACTATTCATTTTCTTCTGTGTGGGCCTCTGAGTGAGTTCACGTAGTGTAACAGTGCAGCGCTTCTGGGTAGTACGTACACTACGTGAACTCACTCAGAGGCCCACACAGAAGAAAATGAATAGTTGAATAAAGTTGTTTTTTTTATTCATTATCAAATATCATTAATTTAAATAATATTAAATATGTAAATATGAATATTTTTGATTTTATCAAAAAATATTATTTTAATTTGTTATTTATTTATTATAGTATTTTATTTAATAAGTTTGTCATGTAGAGTGTTGTCGAGAGGCCTGGGAGAAGTTTAGAAAGGCTCAGTATGGTGGAGTGGTTTTCAAAATGCCAGTTGTGGTTTATGCTAAGGTGCAGTCCACATAGTCTTCAAAAAAAAAGAAGAAAAAAAATGCTGTGAGCAGCATAACTGGCACTAAACAATGCCTAGTGGCACATCCACAAAAGTATCAGCATGTCTCACCTCAGACATGTTCAAGTTTTTGCACAGTACACAGGATGCAACGTTCCCCCTCAACCATGCTCAGACAATGGTTTAAATATGCAAGTTTCCCGCCAAACACTAGTGGGACGAACCATTGTCACGGGGTGGAACTTTCCCCGTAACGCTCATCACTGAATTCCACAGCAAAACATTGGCACCTAAATAATATAACTAATGTTCAAGAACTCATTTCTGACATGCAATAATCATAATACAAATATACATAACATACAACACAAACTCAAACTCAGACATTTAACACCTTATAGCACTCATGTCTCTCTCCATCTTGAAAAATGGTACACAGAACACTGACTCAGACAGGTAAGATCTAACCTGTGCTATAATATGCAAACTTACACAATAAAGAAATAATTTAAAACAAACAATGGCTCTCTATTATCAGTCAAAACATTAACGCGTTGAACACTTGATGTTGGTATTGTCCATCCACATATAGATTGTCAACATATGTACATAGTAACATAGTAATCTATTCCTGCAATCAGCACACCAAGTAAATTCAAAATACCACTAGGCTGGCACTCTAGTGATGATGTCGTTGAACTGGTTCATCATCACAAAGTTCATGACAATAGTTATTGGTTAATGGCTAAAAAAGGCATATCATTTATATTTTTTATGTAAAATTGTATTGTGATTATGTTGTCATTGTGAAGTACATTTGTGCCTTTGTTATTTCATAAAAAGGTACATTTTTATATAACTTTCCCAACAGCGGCTACAATGTAGATGTTTGTACGCCAGCTGTTGTTTTTGAGTTTTGTGGTCCTCTGTGTTGCTATGCATTCAACAGCCTGCAGCAGATGCTTATTGGTCCAAACCAGAATTTGTTTGGCCTATTTATCCGAACCAGGCTGAAACTGTGGAGCACGTGAGATTTCGGGGCGGTTAGACAATGCTTAGAGAGTTTTAAATGTACCTGTCAGAATCTCGCCATGAGATTAATGTTGGCTGTCAACTATTGCTATTTCGGCTGAATTAGACAGAGGAAGCCCGAGGCATTTAGAGCTCAAGACATCAGTACACCACAGCGACAATACGATTTGTCATGTGTGCATCACGGCAAAAACCACCTCGGGCGATACACAAAGCTGAATAAAAACATCACAAAACTACATGCTTACATGCACCTGGGAAAGATGAGTGAGTGTGAAAGGAACATGGCCCCTCACTCAGGTCTGCTGAGGGCAGTTTATTTGATTTATCTGCTTTTGTGGTTTGCTCAAGCCTCAGTCCTGATTAATGCGCTTATTTTCCATTAAACGCACTGGAAAGCTAAAACAAAAGGTGAATGTTGGCAATCTGCTCATTGTAGTCAAGTGCCTGGGAAAAGCAGGTCCGAGGGACATGCATAAAGTAGGGCCTGACAGCATGTGTCTGAAGGTTCAGCTAAACAATGCTTTGCTCCATCATTCATTTTCTCTTCTCTTTCTCTTTTTTGTCTCACGCAGAAGTAAGAGACACAAGTCAGGATCCATGGAGGATGATATAGACACCAGCCCAGGGGGCGAGTACTACACCTCTCCCAACTCCCCCGCCAGCAGTTCACGCAACTGGCCAGAGGAGATGGAAGGAGGTCAGTCTTGTGTTTGATCTTACAATTTTCATCTATTTTACTTCAGCTTTATTTCAATTAACGAAAACAATGTTGACATTTTTAATACTTGAGGTTTAGTTGGTCCATTGTGCGGTTCATTTTGAACTCCAAAATACGAACAAAACGATTTTGTTGCTATACTGAAGTGCTACTGACCGAAATGATGTGATCTAGTCGACACAGATCCAAAGCAATGAATAGTGCTAGAACTAACCGATTTTTTGACTAGTGGGTGCCTATTGTGCATGGAGATTTTCATCTCCATAAGCATAGTTGTGGGCCTCATTTTTGAAGCCCATTCAGATAGTGAATGACAAACATATCAGGTTTTCAACTGCAGTAGAGGAAGTCTGAAATCACAAGCTTAGGCTGGACTTGGATTTGAATTTCCTTAACGTAGTGCCAAATCCTAATTAATTCATGAACTCTCATTTTTTGTGAAAGTCTGCAGAAAGCAGCACTGCACTCTGTTCTGTACCTTGGAGCAGAATTGTTCCGAACTCAGTATTTGCTGTCTTTTCATACTGAGAGAGATCTACTGTATCACTGTAGTCAATCGTTTGACCTTTGACCCTTCGGTTGCCTTACTCTGCAAACATAATTTTTTCGTTATACTTTTGATTCCTTGGGATCTTCATGAAGCACTTCTAGGTAAATGGCTTATGAATAGAATAACTGAGTTGACTCGGCTGGTTTGCTGCCATGCTCATAATGCTATTTTGTGGTTTCATTTCTGTTTTTGAGGATTTTCAATTTATGTAGCAGGACTGTACATTGGGTCTAGCTTATGTGTGACAGTGCATATCAGATTCACACTTGATGCAAAATCATAACTAATGAGTGATATGTGTGTGAAGGATCATTGCCTTTGATGCTGTGAATAGCTGAGGGGTTTTGACAGCCATCAACGCACCGTAAAGACCCTTAAAAATAACCGTATAAAACCATTTTAGACAGCTGTTTTTCTGCTGATGCAGCTTGACTAATTTCAGATAAAGTCAGGCAAGCAGTAGATATAGAAACCATACTGTAATCCACCTCTGGGTTTATGAAAGGGGAAGTTTCAATGAGCAATCTATGTTAGGGGAGTTCAGTTTGTGGGAGCATAAAAGAATATGTGCGGTTCGTAGGTGCACATATGTTAATGCTGTTTGTTCTGAAATATATTTGATGCTGTGTGACCTTGCTGAGTCTGCTTTTAATACTATGTCAAATTAGTTGAATGAAAGACTGTGTTCTAATACCTAGCAATCTCCCTGTTGAAGGAGCATTTAAGGCATCACACTAAAGGCTGTTTATCTGAATTATTTTGCTTTATAATATATCTTGTTTTTGACCAAATTCTAAGGCTTGCATCCTTTGCAGAAAATGGAATCTTATAATGAATTGTGAAGAGCTCAGAATTTTTATTTATTTAAGATCACAGATTATTATAAATATACTGTTAACAAGTTTAAGGTTGGTAAGTTTTTAAGAGTCTCTTATGCTCAGCATATATTTAAAAAAATATTTATTTAGTAGTTTATTCCTGTGATGGCAAAGCTGATTTTTTTAGTAGCGGTCTTCTGACCCCAAATATTTGAATTGTAGTGAATATATAAAATAACATATATTAATATTAATAATATTTATTTTGTTAAAGCTTAATATATAATAATAATAAAGCATAATATATTTAATTAGATGTTGAAAGATTAAAAAAAAAAACTGTTTAATGTAATTAAAATTATTTTACCCAGTATTTTATCTATCTTTGTTTATCTAAAAAAACATTTTTTTTATTTATTAATTTGCATGCATTTACATACAGTTATTTGTGAGATTAGAAAGGTGCTGAGTTGGCACTTCAGGCCTTGCATAACATCTGACTTCTGTCACACCCTTGTGAATATCAATTAACCCTCCAGGCAAAACTGTCAAGATATCAGGAGACCTGCTTCACCCCTCCCCATTGATCTATAAACAGCAGGCATCTGAAATCTATCACTGTGTATTAAGTAGTATCACTGTTCTCATATCAGCCTCTATGGCAAATCCCATCAACGTACACACAGCTGAACCCCCTGTGGTGGCCCGACCCTATCCACCTAACTTCCTGTCTAGACGATCCTAATGAGTTTCTCTTTAACAATCCTCCATCTGATTGCTCTGTGCTCTGGCTTTATGCGCACCTTTACAGGTATTTATGGATTGAGACCTGGAGGTTAAAATGTGGCGTCTGTATCCATTTATGATTTGTTTGCCTAATGGTATAGTTCACTTAAAAAACGTAAAATTCTGTCATCATTTACTCACCCTCATGTCGTTCCAAACCTGTATGACTTTTTCTCTTCTGTGGAACATGAAAAAAATTTTTTTGAAGAGCGTTGGGACTCCATTGACTTTCAGTAAAGAAATTTTTTAAATCTTCTTTTGTGTTCTGCTGAAGAAAAAAAAGTCAAACAGGTTTGAAACAACATCAGGGTGAGCAAATATAAATGGACATCATATAACCACAAACAATATGAAAGAACATTGAATGAAGATCTTCACATATCCTTCTTTGAAAACAAAGCAACTTCTGGGAACTTAAGAAGTCACTTATTAGGAAAATCTTCCATGTAGAGAAGGTTCTAAATATATCACTCTGGAAACATCCATATGGAGACTGTATCATTGCATTGACCTTAAATAACCAGTGCAGATCATCAGCTACTATTTTCCCATAATCCCATTGGTCTGGCCGCAAGAAGAGAGTGTGCTCTCTGCATTGCACCGCAGCACTGTCAAAACTCCCGGTTCTCTCATCACACTGCGCCACCTTCTGGTCAGTTGTTGTGACTGGAAGCATCTGCTGTGACCTGACAGAAGCATCGAGAGTGACCACGCAGTGCTTGTTAATTAGCTGACGAAGCTTCCCTTTAGACTCAGAAAAGTTTGTCCTTGTATAGAACAATGGAGCTGAATTTGCAGTATTCTGTATTAGTGAAGCACGCGCTTTCCTCCCCCTCCTCCATCTCTCTATACTTTTCTCTCTTTTTTCACACAGGAATCTCCCCTACAGTTAAGAAGACAGAGATGGATAGTCCATCTCCTCAAGAGAGCTCTCCACGCCTCGGCTTCACACAGCACCACAGACCTGTCATTGCAGTGCACAGCGGTGAGGGGGCAACACACACACATGCATATATCTGTCTGTTCTGTCATCACAGGCCCGACGCTGCACACACAAACACAGCAAATGGCTAGTTGGGGGAAACAAATATACAGTTTCTACTCTTGTGTTAAGCTATCCAAACTGTCTCTGCTAATATAATCATATCATGTACAACCTGCTTATATGTGGCCCTGGTAAAAGTCAACATGAATTTAGCTTTTTTTAATGTGACGTTTTCCTGAGTGAAATAAGATACAGAACAAGAAAAAATGTAGAGACATTATTTTACCCATCAGGAATTGTGAAAGATGGTGAAAAGTTGGAATAACATACCAGAATGGAGCCACACTGATTGAAAAAATGCCTAAATAGCTATTTGGCTATTGGTTAACATTATCTTAAGTGATAAAGGCAAGATTATGATGATTTTGATGTCAAAACTGTTTATTAACCAAAAGTTACGGACTGCAGCTTTAAACGGCCTAAAGGATTGGAGAAGTCCGGCATAGGTCATCATCAGAGAGAAGTCTGTCGTTTCACTGGAAGAAATTCTGACAATTTGATGAAAAAATTATGGGGTCAATTAGATTTCTAAAAAATGAAACGTGCACAGATAAATCATTCACGATTTTATTGGGCTGAGACGCGGGTGCTGTCTCTGTCAGGTCATTTCTTATTGGGAGTACAGTGATCTGTCGTCTCCAAAGCCTCACAGCTGGCTGAGTTATGCTCTAACAATTAGCCTGGCTGTTCAGATGACTTGGTGAAGCGTGTCAGCCATATGGTGCCTGCATTGAAACATCCAGCTGATTTTACCTCTCTTTTGGGCATTGCCAAATGTGTTACAGCATACAAAGTACTCTAGGGAGTTTTGATGTTCAAATATGACAGGGACGTGACAATTGAACAAAGCTCTTTAATTTAGACATTAGTTATGTGATGCTTTATCAAATGTGTCACTAAAATGCATGTGGTGCACATTAATGTGCTTGCTTATTTACAGATATACTACCATTCAAAAGTTTGGAGTTGGTTTCGTTTTTTAATGTTTTTGAAAGTCTTTTATGCTCACCACGCCTGCATTTATTTGATGAAAAATACAGTAAAGACTCTAATATTGTTTTTAATGTTAATATATTTTTAAATCAATTTATTCCTGTGATGGCAAAGCTGAATTTCCAGTTTGTGATCCTTCAGAAATCATTCTGATATGCTGAATTGGAGTTCAATAAACATTTCTTATTATTATCAATGTTGAAAACAGTTGTGCTGCTTTTTTTTTTTTTATCTTTATTATTATAATCTACCTTATAAATGTCTTTACTGTCACTTTTGATTAATTTAATGCATTCTTGCTGAATTAAAGAATATAAAAAAAAACGCACTAACCGAATAGGTCTTGAATGGTTCCTTAAAGGCAGAATGTCTTTATGTCCTTCAGGTATTTCTCGGAGTCCACATCCCTCCTCGTCTCTGCACTTCCCTGCTGGTCCCATTCTCTCCCAGACCGCCTCCACCTACTTCCCGCACACGGCCATCCGGTACCCCCCACACCTCAGCTCTCAAGACCCGCTCAAGGACCTGGTCTCTCTGGCCTGTGACCCGTCCAATCAACAGCCCAGCCCGGTAAGATCATCCCATGGAGCATTCAGACATACCTTAAATAACTTTCAGCATACATCCCTTACTATCACAGATCAAGAAATGTGAAAACAAATCCCAAATCATCCAAACATCAGCTCCACCAATCAGCAGCCATAATTCTTGTAGGACCCCGTAAGGGAACGTGAGCCAAGCACAACTCTGAGCCTGTGGTGTTTATTATATTCAGCACTGGATTTGTTAACATGTCAAATAAAAAATTAGTTGAATTTGTACTTAAAGAGGTCATATTTTCCTGGCCAGTTTAAACCTTATGGGATACAACAGCAAATCTGAAGCTCCTGACTTAGTGGAGGAAAAGTGCTGTGTCTTACTCTACATGCAACGGGAGAGTTTCTCAAAAGAATATTTATCTACAAATGACAATTCTATCATCATTTACTCACTTTCATGTTGTTCCAAACCTGTATGACTTTCTTCTATAGAACATAAAACATATTTTGAGAAATGTCTCAATTATTTTGTCCATACAGTGGAAGTCAATGTTAACCAAAACTGTTTGGTTACCAGCTTTTTTTCAAAAATAATCTTTGTTTGTGTTCCTTGGAGATATAGGCCCTACAGGTTTGGAACGACATGAGGGTGAGTAAATTATGACAGAATTTTTATTTTGTGTGTGTAAACTGTCCCTTTTAAAACGATTACTATTTAACTCTTTAGGTCAGAGAGAAGGTCATTGGGAAAAACTCAAATTTTGACACTTGTTGGAATAAAAAAAACACACAAGTGGACCTCAGGGAAAACAATTAAATAAATGATACCAGAAAGGATGAATTAAGAAATCAACTGCTTACTTCCTGCATATACAGTATGTTTAAGTGTGTGCAAGTGAGAGAGAGCCAGACAGAGGGAAAAAGAGACAGATAAATATGCCATCATGTTCTGTACATGGATCGTAGGCCATGTAATCTGAGCCAAAAAGAGCTGACCACTGCCTTGGTCAGATTTCACCCTTTCCGTTAAAGCAACCTGTAGTCTAAACACCAGCATCCTTCAGCCCTTTTTCCTTCACACACACTCACAGACAACAGTTATGGACAAGATTTTTTCTCAGATTGTTGGGAGGGGAAAATCTGGGATAAATCGGCCTAAAACTCCTGTAGTCTGAGCCCGGCTTAAAAGATTTTTTAAATCTTATGAGGTTTCAGATTTTAACCGTTTTGTTCCTTTTTTAGAGTAACCGTTTTTAGAGTGCCGCGATGTGACCAAGAAAGCACACCACACACTAACAGATTCCATTCACAAACAACAGAGTCCCGCCTGTGAACACAGGAAATCTCGCAAAATCTCTTGCATCAAACGTGACTTTAAAGTAAACAAACATGGCGGATGGCCGGCAAGAAGAAATGGCGCATTTAGTGTATGGACTGCTTTTCACAGAAAATTTGTGGGGTGGGGGGGGGGGGGGGACATTTTTTAGATGAAGTCATGGAGACGGTGTGAACATGGACTTTACATGTTACAGCAGGAGCTGGAGGTGAGTCTTCCGTCAGCTCGCTTTCTGATTGGGTATTGTTTCGTCTCACGTGATAATCTCCTGAGCGTACGCGCGTTTGTCCCTGTGGTTCCCCCCACACAACAGGATTTCTGATCGTAAATATTCAAGATGTTAAATATTTACGATTCTTCCGAGTAGATTCAGTCGCTCTTTACACCTCACACCACAGGAAAATCTGATAAAATAATATGAAGAACCATCAAGATAATCGGGACCTTACCTAGCATTGTCGGAAGGGGAGAAATCTGTCCAAAATCGCCCCAAATATCTTGTAGTGTGTACCTAGCATTAAACAGATTTGAGTGAATTTTTAGTCATGTTTAATAGGGCATGCTTGTTTCCCCTAACATAAATGTAATCTTAAACACCAGTGAATTTATTTAATATCAATAACTGTTTTGCTTTCCAGGGGTAGTGTCATACATTTAAATTGGCTTAAACATTTTATTTGAGTGTTATTTCTTCTCTTAATGGCTTATCATACACACCAGGATGCCAACTGAGTAACTTTAATGACTCAACGGAGTGAGAAACATTTGGACTGGCTGGATCACATCATTCTGACACTGACATAAAGAACTAACACAAAGTGTGAATGACTTATCCTCAGGAGTGCCTGTAGGAGAGTCATGTGCCATTTCCACGTCAGAGAGAGAGAGAGTGAGAGAACAGGAAATAGAGCCAAGAAGGAGGAGATCTCTGTGTCTAGGGGTGTTGCTGATGTTGGCAATAAAGGGGGGAAGAGAGAGAGTGCATGAGGGAAAGAAACAGAGACACACACACATTTATGAATCTTGCCCTGTGGCAGCCGGGCCCAGCCGATTCTGCAGACTCATTGAAATTCCCCCTACTGCAGTCTGACTGTAGCCAAGCAGTCACAAAGAACAGCCGCACCGACCCATAATGCCGCTGACTCACTCACCAGCTATTGTTGTGCAGGGCAGTGAGTGTGCAGTTTTACTCGGCGAGAATGCAAACGAGAGCCAAACCCTCAGAGAGAGAAAGAGAGCATGATGGAGGGTTTTATGGATTTGCGACCATGGTAGAACGACAGAACGATGCATAATGGGCCGTTCGCTAGAACAGTGCGCACAGCGTTACTCTGTTTCTCCCACATAACTGCTGATGGAGATACAGTATATGACTGGACTTTAAAGTTTAATCAGACTGGGACACAAAGTCATTTTTTACACTTTAAATAATATGTGCCTAAAGAAACAAAGCACTTTAGACAAATACAGCATGTTTGGAAAAAAAACTTCTATTATTTTGCTTGCATTGTATTTTAATTATTCTGTGTTCCATTCAATGTCGGATGCGGGATATTTTCACTAGATTTTGTGCTAGTTTCTTACAAATTTTTTATCTTGCGCTTGGAAAATGAAGCGCAATGGCTCAAAAACTTGCGCTAAGGAGATGGGTTAAATTCCCAGAGAATGCATGAATTGTATACCTTGAATGCAATGCAAGTTGTTTTGGATAAAAGCTTCTGCCATTTATTATGTAAATGTAATTTAAATAAATTTTTACATTAATTTTGTGCCCTCATGTTTTTCAGTGTCAGGATTGATAAGTTTGAAGTTATCATGTGACACTTTTCCAAGTAGGGCGTTGGAAATTCCGACTTTTTTAAATGAATGGAACACTGCATTAGTTCTCAAAATCAACATATTATAGAGCGTTAGAACCTGCTGTGATGTCAAACATGCTATATTTAGTTAGTAGTCCTAAATATGCTGAGACCATTAAGTACTTATGGAGAGCTAAGGAGATAGTAACCCAAACACAGACAGTAGATGCATGTATTGTTGATGTTAGCTGTGTAGAGGCAGTGAGGTGTCCCTCCCCACAGTGGCTGACTGTTGCCCTCTCTTCCTCTGCAGCTGAATGGCAGTGGTCAGGTGAAGGTATCCAGTCACTACATCTCCTCTCAGATGCTGGCCCCCCCACCACCCCCCGGCCTGCCCCGTCTGACGCTGCCCCCAGAGTCCAAATCCAGCACCACCTCTGCAGACGCAGCTGCCAGCTCACCCACATCCCCCAGTAAGTGGGACGCTTGCAACCCATCCGTTCGTTCGCCCTCTCTGTCCCTGAGACCCAGAGATAGCCAAAAAAACAAACAGCAGCACACACACATCAACAGGTAGAGTTAAACCCCAGGGTTTAATAAAGTATATATATATTTTTTAGAATCATTAAAATGTCAAGCAGAACAAGAAACCTAAGAAACTAATGGCTGGCTCAGAGTTAGTGGTCTGGCTCATGTCACAAACCATTTACACAGTCACAAAGACACACATCTTGGTTTGGTCACCACTACAGTACCTTAATGGAGTCTTGGCTGCTTTTAATTGGATGACACATTTTATACACACACACACACAAATACTACAATACAATTTTTTCTTTTTCTATTTCTTTTGAACTTTCTATTCATCAAAACATTCTGGAAAAAAATAAATCACAGTTTCCACGAGAATATTACGCTAGATTATATATTAAACTGTTTTCAATATTGATTAAAAAGTAATAAAACAAGTTAAATAAAATATTTCTTCAGCAAATAAACATTTTAGAAGGATTTCTGATGGATCATGTGAAACTGAAGTATGGAGTTATGATGCTGAATATTCTGCTTTGCATCACAGGAATAAATTACATGTTAAAATATGTTAAAATCGAAAACATTTATTTTAAATTCACAATATTACTGTTTTTACTGTATTTTGATCAAATAAATGCAGCCTTGTTGAGCATGAGATACTTTTTTTTTTTCATGAGAGAGTTTATTTATATTAATAATTAGAATAAACAATGCCTCATAGTTTTTTTGTTAATTAGCATAACTATTGGCTTTTTACAGTTGCCAAGCAATGTTGCAACTTGGCACATTAATATATATTTTAAAACCGTTTCAAACTGGATTGTCAATTATGAAAAAACAAAAAAAATGTGAATAATGATTTCGGTGTGAGAGAAACACAACAAGGGTCTTTTCATCAGTAAACAGTATAAAAAGATACATTTGGATGACAAGTCGATCAGCTTCAATGGGCCAGTGCTTGCTGCCCTGTTCATTTATCATGCTAATTTCATTATTAATGCAGAGAACAGCTCAATATGTTCACCATCCGCTGTGCTGCAGAATCCCCGATGATCAATCGCCTCAATACGCCATCTCACACTGTCAGACTCAATGCTCAGCATGATTATTCAGCTAAAATCATGTCCCGTAATTATCCAAAGACCCATTTGATAAAGATGGATGCTTTGATTGTTATGTTGTGTGTTCCCTATTTACCAAAAAGACATGCTGGTAGAATTTCCAAAGAAGCATAAGAAAGCACATCTGCTTTTGTAATTGCTGATAATATAGTCTTCAAGAGATGAAGGCGCACATTCACTAACAACAGACTGCATTTACATAAGCAGACAACAGAATCAGCCTCCGCTAGACAGAATATTTATTTACACAGTCTGATGGTAACAAACATAGAAACTGACCCAATTACAGCATCAAACAGATGCACGCCATACACACTCAAACTGTATTCGAGATCTGAATTGAATAGAGTAATATTTACCTGTGATTTAAACACTAAATCCACTAGGAACGTTGAAACGTTACTTGAAACTGATATCACTGTTTGTGATATCAGAGATTTGCATGAGCATGTTTGACACTCTCGCCACTTTCTCTGTTCTGCTCTTAATCGCAAATTTCTCCCTCTCTTTCAGCATATTCTACTCCCGGGACGCCACCTGCCAACCGCCCCTTCGTAGGAATTGGTTCTCGAGACCCTGGCAGTCTGTATCAGGCACAGGTATCTCAACACAAACCTCCATACACATTTATTCACGCACAAATGTACAGATCATCCACTCTCAAACATGCACACACACACACCTCAGATGAAATTGTAATGCTAATTATAGACTAAACTGAATAACTGCATTTTAACTACTGGAAACTTCGACTTTTTCTTGATAACTTTCAGAAACCTAAGCACCATGAAAATGTTGAAAATTCAATCTTGATTTCAAGCAGCACTTGAAAAATTCCCTTGAACCCCAGTGCCCTGAGGAAACACTACAGCAGCTCTAGTCTGGACCCTTTGAGAGACCCAAGCCTTCCGTGTTCAATTATAGATCAGAAATGAGCAGATACAGTAACCACCGCTAGACCCTCAGCTGCGAACGAAATGTGATCTTTCACATTAAATATAGAGACAGCCAATGTAGATACAACACCTTAACCAATAGATGGTGTGTTCATAGAATGTCTAAAAAATTACTCGTCAGTATTTTTTCTTTTTTTTTAGGTGAAAAATTTAAATATACATATTACAAAATTATGTAATATGTATGTTGTTTTCAAAGAATATTTTTATTTATATAAAAAAAAAAATTTTCATTATGTTTTAAGCATAAACATTTTTTTTAAGCTCAAACCTTCTTTTATGCTTCTGAAGTAAATTATTTTTTACTTTTTATTATTATTTAAATTATTTGAATATTTTTATTGAAAGAAAGAAAATTACGGAACCCCGCACATGACATGCAGAAAAAAAAAAAAGGTATATCGTGGCCATGAATTAACAATGCTTTCCCACGACTTACTAATACGTCAGCATGTTTTACTAATTCGTTCTCTCGTTTTAAGTAAATCGTGCACGAGTTATAATCATTAATTCCCTCATCTTACTAAATCGTGGCCATGATTTACTAAAACAAGGGAACAAATGAATAAGTCGTGGGACCGAATTCTTAATTCATGGCTACAATGTATCTATATTCGGGGCTTCTATTAAATGAATGGAATTATTATTATTATTTCTTTTTTTTTTTTTGCAGTGCACTATATAATAGTGCATTCAGCCTTCATATTTATTAAAGGGATAGTTCACCCAAAAATGAAAATTCTGTCATCATTTACTCACCCTCAAGTTGTTTCAAACCTGTAAATATTTTGAAAAATGTCTGTAACCAAACAGTTGATGGACCCCATTGACTTCCATAGTAGGAAAAAAAAAATACTATGGAAGTCAATGGGGTCCATCAACTGTTTGGTTACAGACATTTTTCAAAATATCTTCTTTTGTGTTCAGCAGAAAAAAGAAATTCTTACAGGTTTGAAACAACTTGAGGGTGAGTAAATGAAGACAGAATTTTCATTTTTGGGTGAACTATCCCTTTAATAACATGTTAACTTTTGCATGCTCAGCAAAATCCTGACCTTATTTTAAAAGGCGCAAAATAGCATCTGACATTTTTGTGATGCTTCTCAAATCCTAGAGGACATCAGCCCTTAATAAACAAACTCTTGAAAGGTCTTCCTTAAGTAACAGCTGCAGTTACGTTTGATTTGGCTGGGGAATGCAGCAGTGCTCAGGTAAAATCTGAACTGTGGAGGTGATTGAACTGCATGGCTCAGGAGTCCGAGCGCAATACTGCATTGCAGTGCTTTCAGCTCCATAAAAAAGTGTAAATGCACTTGACTGAGCCATGCGATGAGAGAAAGAGAGAGAGACAAAACAGTGATCAATGAATAATGGACGACTAGTGTGGGTTAATATGTATTTGAAGTCATTATTTGAAAACCTTCAACCAAACAGCCGTTAAGCAGACACAGCAAGTACACACACAGTTATTACTGTTGTTTTTCATGCAAGTTGTGCACTAGAGAAAGTCGAAACTTTTCTGGTTCTCAGCTAGAGGGAGGGGAAAGAAGTCATCAAATGAACAAATGGGGGAAAGGAGGTTCCGTTCACTTGCTCCGAGATGGTCACGTCCAGGGCTGTCTGGTTGCTAGGGGAAACCAGACATGATGTAATTGCCGGATGAACCTGTGTTTGAGGGAGTGGAAAAGGAAGAGTCCACTGCAGACCAATCAAATTGACCAATCTGTCTTGCACAACCGTGACTAACACAGGACTGCCCAGGGAATCACTGACTGTCCAGGCCTAGTTTGACAAAACACAGTTGTCTTTTTCTTTCTTTCACTGTAAAAAGCGAGTACAGTTGTTGTACATTTTCTCTTTCCCTGTAAGCTATCTTTAGATATTTCTAACTGATCTGACTATAAAAAACGACTTTATTAGTCTTAAAATATATATATATATATTTTTTTTTGCACTATGAAAGTGTCACTGAAAAGTGAAGTCATGAGGATTTCTACCTGATTTAACCATTAAAAATAACTTAAATGATTATTATAATAATTAATATTAAACACTATTGTTTACATGAATCAGTGTTATTTTAGTATCATTTAAATACTGTGATAGTTAATATAATTTTTTTTTTTTTATCTATATGTTTTTATTTATTTTTTCAGTTTTAGTTATTTTAGTATATCATGTTAAGCTGAATGAAAAGAGAAATGTTGCCTTTACAACTAGCTGAAATTAAATATTTTATTTTATTTTATTTCAAGTAAAAAAAAAAAAAATATATATATATATATATATACAGTTTAAATTACCTACAATGACCCTGAATTTAAATACAACATCCAGGTAAATAATTTTTTTATTACCACATGAAACGCATTTTTTAATATACCTGTTTTTTTCCTATTCTATTTTTTCTTTCTTCCCTCATCTTTACTCTCTCGATCTGTGTTTGTATTAAACTCAAAGTTTAATGGACTTCTGTTGTTTTCTTTTCTCTGATGAAAAGGGTACTTTACTAACAATCTTTGTTTTTAGAGGAGCTTGTATTTCAGCCTCACCTCCAAGCTCTCCCAAAGCATTGTAATTAAAGGGAGAGACTGTCATTTGTTAGGCCCTTGTGGTCTAATATGTCCCCCTACTTGGACTGTGAACCCGCCCTCGTCTCAGCTTTATATTTTCATAACCTAAACCACCTGTCACCAAGACAAAGCCTGTAGCTTTTATAGGGAACTAAATATTTTGTTTGGAGTGAACGCCTAACCACTGTTAGCCCGGGCTCTACTGGTTGCTGTGTTCTCAAGACAGACTGTTTCAGTGAGAAAGTTTCAGCTTTGGATGTGCCCTAGTGCAAAATGAAAATATCAGGCAGCTGGTAAAAAGAAGAATGGCCTGGAATAGTCGACTCAAACCCATGTGATGAGACAAAGCTGGAATAGTTACACTCCAGATTTTATACTTGGAATAGTATTTTAATACCAGGCCTTGAGCAATTTGTGTGTGTGTGTGATTTTAGAGTGTCTAAATATTTATATATCTTTTTGTAAACTGTTTTTAATAATAAAAACAGAATATTTGTCAAATTGTTATAAATATAACAGAAGTTGTGGCTGTATGGTATGCTCACAGTTTAGCTAATCAAGTGTTATTTTAATATCATTTAGATACTTTTTGTAGTTTTTAATTAATGCCATCCTTCCTTTAACCCATTTGTTTATTTTTCTTCTAATCAGCCTTAATTTGTTTGATCTGATTCAGCTTACCAAGATAATGACCACTGAAAATGTCCACAAAGAAAGCAAATAGTATGCAATTTCATGGTACTGTTGGGTAATATAAAATATCTGCTTATTTTAACGTCTTTAGTCAGCTTCACTAGTGGTTTTGCATTGGTTTGCAAGTATCAATATTTGGATAGATGAATTTGATAATCACTCCACATTTCCTGGCCCGTTCCTGTCGGTCTTCACCACATTATTCAAACAAATAACAGCAGAAACTACACATATTCTCTTAAGCTGTTTTTATCATATTTAAGTGTAAATACTAAGCAGGCCATCGGTTTTTGAGGTGAGACAAGAGATTATATCTGCTAAAATATCACAACCAAGAAGAGAGGCATATGTTGCGGCACATTTTTCTACCGAAGAAAAGATTGAGTTTCCATAACATATACTGGAAACATATTAAATCTCAACTTGCCACTCTAGAGAAAGAGAATTGTGGATTTATTTCATCAAGAGACATTTTCAGTATAGTAAAATGGCATGTTGTTACTTCAACGCAAAGCCAAGATGATATCCAGAGCTCTGGGATATATATATATATATGTGTGTGTGTGTGTGTTACTTCAGAATATATTTATACATTCAGTTTTTCCTCTCGAGTATTCAAGGGTAACATTTAGCCTTTTGGTTTAGGGTGAAATGAATTTTGACAAAGGAGTGGCTGTAATTGTGCTGTCAAAGTCACGAGGCACAAAAACACGTACAATCCCCACACTGCCCACTCTCATGGGCTCGGATTTGATCCAGTAATCAACACGAAATATGATTTGGGAAAACTGCATGCCAATACACTATGGTAATCACTCAGAAAGCAGCATCTTTGCGTTTCCCAGCAGTGTCAGCTGTCATTATAAACATATTTCTCTTCCTGGCAATAGGTTCTAAAGTATGCTTAAGTGTCAAGGGTTGTGTAAGGTTAACCTTAGCTCCAGTTTCAATAGCAGTATCAAATAATTCTCAGCTAGCTAGCAAACAGAAGTAAAAAATAAACTGATTTGATTAAAAGATATTGATGTCAGCAGCCATATCACCCTGTAGCCCAAGACTGGTTGCCTACTGAAGCTAAGCAGGGTTGAGCCTGGTCAGTACCTGGATGGGAGACCTCCTGAGAAAACTAGGTTGCTGCTGGAAGAGGTGTTAGTGAGGCCAACAGGGGGTGCTCACCCTGTGGTCTGTGGGGGTCCTAACGCCCCAGTAGAGTGACAGGAACACTATACTGTCAAAGAGCACCGTCCTTTGGATGAGACGTTAAACCGAGGTCCTGACTCTCTGTGGTCACAAAAAATGACTTTCTTTCGAAAAGAGTAGGGGTGTAACCCTGGCATCCTGGCCCCATTGGCCTCTGTCCATCATCATGGCCAGGCCTCCTAATCATCCCCATATACTGATTGGCTTCATCACTCTGTCTCCTCTCCACCAGTAAGCTGGTGTGTGGTGGGCGTTCTGGTGCAATATGGCTGTCGTTGCATTATCCAGGTGGATACTTCACATTGGTGGTGGTTGAGGAGATTCCCCCTTCCATGTAAAGCGCTTTGAGTACCCAGAAAAGGTACTCAAAGTACGTAATATTTTTTATTATTACTATATAATTAAAGTTTTAGATTCCTGGTCGTACATGTGGTCCGTAGATTGTGATACTGCCCTTTTCATTAATCAATGAGCAAGACCTGCCAAAACTCCTTGGCGCCACTGCTGTTTTTAATACATAAATGTGTCAAACTATTTTAACTTAAATTCTCATGGTTGTACGCTATTATCTGGGCACTGCATTGTGGAGTCATTAGTCTGTGGTTTGCTGTTGTACAAGAATCAAGCCATCAGTCTGATGTATACAAACTTTTCAGCAGGGAATAGGAACACTTTTTCCTTTTTTAGCATTATTAAATCAATACATTTGGGGGTAGTTAAAGACGTCTGTTGGACTGCTGTGAAATTACTTAAACCTTAGTGGAAAATATTGAGACAGGGGCTTACGGCATGAACTCCTTCCTTCTGTTTTTAAACCTTGTCAAATTTTAAAAAGACTTCAGCGGTCTGTGAATGAAAGCCAAAATCCTGTTATGCTTTTAAAAGGTTTGGGTGGGATCCTGCTGAGCGCTTTCTCTCTCTCTCTCTCTCTTTCTCAAACTCATAGCTTTTTTCTCTGTATTAGTTTTAATAGGTTCCTCAGTTCTGGTCCCAGGCTAAGTGTTTGCTACACATTATCAAAAAAGGCACTGACTTGTTCTCATTAGGTTCTGCTTTGAATGGCAGAGTAAAGTGCTTTGCATTATTTAGCTCCTTACGGACAGGAAACATGTACCACCTACTGTCACTGTCACCACCACCACCTTCAAAACCTAAACTCACACACACACACCTCACATTCTAGCAGGGTATATGTGTATGTTTCTTAAGCTACTGACACTTGTCCCTGGGTTTTTTTTAATTATTTTTTTATGGCAAATCTGAATTTTCATAACCATTACTCCAGTCTTCAGTGTCACATGATCTGCTAGAAATGATTCTAATATGCTGATTTGCTTATCAAGAAACATTTCTTACTATTATGTTAATATTTTTGTGTAAACAGTAATATATTTTATCAGAATTCTTCGATGAACATAATTTCTAAAGGAACAGCAATTATTTGAAATAGAAAGGCATGTTACAATTCTTCGCTGTCATTTTTTATCAATTTACTGACCCCAGTCTTTTGAACAGTAGTGTAACATATCATTCATGAACAGAATACTTTTATTGTGTATCATTTCTAATCAAATATGTTATCAAGCATTTGGATACATGAAATGTGTTCATGAAAAATTTGTAATTTCAACCGGAATGCTATTCAACACAATGCATTGTTTGAGATGTGATGGAAACGACATTGTGGTGAAAGTGTTTGAGGTTTCAGAAAAATGCCAGAATTCTCCTCTGATTAATGTTTGTCCTGTTTTGGACATTGTTAGTAGAAAAATGAAATCAACTGGTATGAAAAGTGATTTTTAAGAGAGCCAAATGTCCCTGCCCATAGTTGAAGAAACCCATGTAAATCACAGTGTGCATTCAGTTTTGATGAAATGGATCCATCTCAACTAGATTGCGGTCACGTTCAGATGAGTTTTTATCTGATTTAGGTGGATATCCCATAGCACTCCTCCTATTGTGTTACTTGTGCTTGTACAGATGTCTTAGTCATTTTGATTCTCTCTCTTTTTCTCTCTCTCTTGCAGTCCTGGTATCTGGGGAACTGATTATCACACACACAGACGAACCTGAGGAGGCACAGACATGGATCTGAAAAATCCATTTTTTTGTGGAATTTACTAGAAAAAAAGTTGTGAACGAGATGCAAGAGGGAAAATCAGATATATATGCAGTATTTGTATATATATACACACACACACACACACACACACACACACACACACACACACACATATATATATATACACAATATGTGTGTATAGATATATGTGCACACATATTTATATATGCATAACAACGTACAGTATAAAGATGCTTCAATACACTTTTTTTTGAAAAAAGACAATGGAAATGGAGACGAGCGTGAGAGAATTGCCATAGATGGAACGGAAGAAAAGAAGACAAAAGAGGAGGATGTTTTTTCTGGGAGGGCAGCCCGAACTATGGCGTACATTGATGGACGTGTCGAAAAGGCCCACCCTGACTCCCTGCCTCTTGGAATGCCTCTCCTCAACCCCCTCCTTCTGCTACAGGTGCTGCTTCCTCCTATATGCAAAATAAGTATCCTTTATTTTCTTAACGAACAGGGACGAGAAACCTCAAGGAAGGGGTTTTTCCGCTAGCATTTCGCCACAGGTTTGGAGGTGAGCACGGTCTGTTTTTATTCTTTTTTTAAGTGCGCAAAGGCAACACGACATGGAAAAGGAAACAAAAAGATTGATGCTTCCGTTCACACAGCATTGTGGAAAAAGAAACAAAAAGGCTACTTTTCATCCAGTTTATTGACAATCATGTTTCTGCGTCCTTGGTTTCGTTCAGAGGGTGATGTTTTCTAAATTACATTCTCCACTGTTTGTAACGGAGTCCACTTTTTGGTGGAAGCCCGTCATGTTTTTTGTACATCGGAGGAATATTAGTGGTACCTCAGTGACATTATACATCACAGTCAGCGTGTATACACACATGCACACACACTTACATGCAAACACACCTATATAGAGGCAATGGCATGTACTGTTAAAGGCTATATGAGGTGTGTGTGAGCTGTAATACAACCTTCATAGGATGAGCCAGGGAATAGCAGGGGTGAATTAGCACCTTCCTCTCTTCGCAATATGAAAGCCCCTCATTCCCTGGACCCGCTGTAAGTGTGTGTGTGTGTGCGTCTGTGTGTTTGTGCTTGTCATAAACATTGGTAGTCCCTTATTCATCTCTGTGAGTTCACAGATTAGGGGGTTTTTGATTCATGTAGATGCGTGGATTTTTCCACATAGTGACAAAGGGAGTTGAAATATAGTTCTGTCATTACTTAGACAGTATTGGGTGTAGAGGATAGAAGTTTTTTCTCTATGTGTAATTTGTTTAAATTCATTGGAAATTACAGGCATTGCACTACTTTGAATTTTTAATTTTCCTCTTTTGCAAATTCCTGTTCGGCCTAATCATACGGAATGCTGCGAGTCTGTTATTTTTGTCATGTTCTGATCTCACGGTAGATGAGGGTTGGTTTCCCAGAAGCTAAAAAGCTGATCAGAACAATCCTACATTTTCTATGTAAACGTCTCCATGTTTATGTGATTACTTTTATACAATTCCCATAGTTTAAGAAGAAAACAAAACAGGCTATATTTTTTCCCCATGTTTCTATTTCAGAAAACTATGACTGTTTTTATTTTGAAGCATATTATACACTTTAATCCGTAGGAATGTCAATGATTTGGATGTTTGACGTGAGACGGGCTGTAATGCCCAACGACGACAATACAAAGAGGAGGTCAGTCAGTGGCTAAGCTCCCAGAGTTCATTGGGAGGTGTACGCCTACGACCAGCATGTCTCTGGCTGGTTGCCTCAGAAATGGGTTATTCTGCACTCTTGTACTAATGAAATAACATCAGGGCTTAATCTACAACGCTACCGAACCCAAATCAAGAAGCCATGAAAAGTGCCTGAGACATTGCTAGATTTTCATTTAAATTCTTCCTCTTTTTTTAAAGACTTGGATGTTTTGCTTCATCTACTGTGGGTTGTTGTTGTAGAAGTTCAAGGGGTTGTTTTTATGCCCAGAGAGATATTTTAAACGGCCTAGCAAGCCCCCAAGCCCCTCATCAGCTGCATGGGCTAACGCTTAGCCACAGGAAACGCAGATGGCTGAACAAAACACACACACACACACACACACACCCTTATATTCTGCTGGAACATGACAAGATCAACACATATCAGAGATTAACTAGGTACCCTTACAAATACACACACCGATCTGAAATAATATCCACACACTCTGGTTGCTTTTGCTAACCTTTTATAATGGCTTTGCATACACATTCTGTTGAGTTGACCATAGACCCAGAATACATACAACATGACTTGTTTTAATGGTGCAGATATGAAAATTATATGGAAATCTCTATATATGAGTTATATATAACTGTGCATGGTGCTTTCAAAAGAAAATTCATGAGAATTAAGCTCAAACGACCACCGTATCGCTGACATGGGTGCATGGCAGATAATCTTAGTATTAGCTCTAAAGCTAAATGCTCCCCGACTTCTCCTTAATGACCCCCCTTGAGCAAAGAGCCAATGACACAGATGGATTTTACCTTTGTACCACATTGGTTTTGACTTTTATCCTATGATCCCTCTTCTACTTTGCACGATATTTTATAAACATATTATGTGCCTTGCCTTTAGTTAAGAACGATAATGCGTAATTTCAAAGGAGTTGATTTTTTTTCCGATTTTTTTTTATTTTATGTAACCAGTGTCATCAAGGAAAAAAATGCTGCATGTTTGATTGCCTGTCATAATCAGATTAAGACTAACAGGTTACCTGATAGCTGTAGTTTTGGATGGGTGAGAGAAGCTTTTTTTTTTTTTTTCTAACTCTTTTAAAAGCACCGTAGTTGGCATGAAATCTTCATTGCATTATTTTGTTCCCATTATTTCACTCTACTTTTCATATAATGAGAAAGTAACAAAATCTGTGAAAGATGCGGTACCAGCTCTCTCCATATCAGCTCTGAGCTGATATTTTGATTCCCTTTCATGTTAGACTTCTCTTAAATTGTTTAGATTGTATGTCATGTATTTAAATGAGTTTGTACCCATTATGGATGTGAAGAGGAGAGGCCAGAGATTAAAAGTAGATGGCCATCCTCTATAAACCCATTAACTAGTTTTGGTTAGTTTTAAATTATACAACTAAGCACTTAGCAAATTATTTTGCAATCAACGAGACTTTACATCCCCACTGCATGATTTTTGCTTTTTGTCAAGGGTCAAATTTACATTTCATTATTTCTGAAAACCTACGCATTTGTTAAAGGGACAGTTCACCACAAAAGGAAAATGTAGTCATTATTTATTCGCCCTCATGTAGTTTCATGACGTTCTTTCATTTTTCAATGGAACACAAAACAAGATATTTTGAAAATGCTTGTTCATACAATGAAAGTCAAAAAGAGACTAATGTTGATTTGGACCCCATTGACTTTCAATGTGCATAAAAAATTTGACTGAAGTCAAAAGGTTTAGAAAACCATGAGGGCGAATAACTAATGACAAAATGTGAACTGTCCATTTAACCACTTTTTGAGGGCTCACAACACTGACTGCAATAGAATATGTAATGTTTGATGATTTCTTTAATTAGTGATTAAGTTGTTTTACCAATCGAGTCCCTTGTATATGTCCATTTGTTGATTGTAGAACGCATTCATTGAGAGTAGCTGAAATGTTATTTGTCCAATTCAACATACAGACACAAGAACTGCTGACTTTGTGTCTTCTTAGAAAATGAATTAATACACCAGGATGCTTCTTCTTCTTTTTATAAAATTAGATGGTAGGAGATAATTTATAATTTGTAGCATGTAGTGTCAGGGGAGTATATTGCGGAGGAGAAGATATTGTGTATTTCTGGAGCTGGGTCAGGAGAGGCCATGTTGTAGTTTGTGATGCAGTGTACAGTATTGTTTCTGCAATGGATATTGCAACGCTGGTAGCTAATACGATTTGCTGGTAGCTATTTAAAAGTATAAGTCGGATGAGAAAGAACGAGAGATTTTGTTTACATGATGCCTGTGGTAAGATCTTGATCGTGGATGATTTGTGAGTCCCCCGTTGTCCACCCTGGCCGAATCGGAGTGCTGAAGCCAAACGGCATTCCATCTTCACCATGATCCAAACCTTTGCAGAAGTGCTAGCTTCATTAAGCAAGCAATTTTTCTTGTGTTTAACAGGACAGGCGATGGGACAGGGGTCTGCCTCGAAGCGTGGGGCGCAGTTGGAATTATTTCATGCTGTTTTTTGTTTATTATAAACCGTATTGAAGCAAAAATGGCAAACTTCTTAGATTTTAATGAGTTGAAGGCGTCTCTCCGGTACAGACTCACATGGCCCGCCGCCTGTCCCGTGAAGATTTGCACTGCTCCATTTTCACCTTTCTAAAGCTGTCAACCCTCTGGCCAGGGTGCGATGATGGGCTCAGTAGAACAGGGGTCTGAAGGTGGTTTCGCCAGCACAGCGGCTCTGTAGTGAGCTCTGTGTGCACGAGTCTTCTTCTTCGTTTGCTTTTTGTATTTGCTAACATTGGCTACACACGGCCGAGAGATCGAAACACTTCAAGAGCAGGTTGTTACCCCAGTGTGTGCTTTTTAAAGTGGCCACAGGTGATGATTGAACTTTCTATGACGTGAATAATGCATTAGAGCTGATGCATTTAAAAAGAAACATTATCTTACTGTTTGATTTCGAAATCCTTTTTATAGAGCGATGATTATCATTTTTATGCTTGTTGTTGAAATGTTACATTTTGAACACAGTTATCTTGTGTATAAATGCTTACCATATTTCCAGTAGAATGAGGAAAAAGGCGAAATGTATATTAAAAATGTCTTTTTGTAAGAGAAAATATGTTTTTGTTTGTTTGTTTGGATTTAGTAGTCATAAGCTTGTGGTCAAGCCACACAAAAATTTTGAAAGCTCCTTCTAAAGGATCTGCTGTTGAGAATATAATGTCAGCGCCGTTAGCACACACCTTTCACGCAGTTATCGAGTGTCATTTTGATCACAAAATACGAACTTTAGTAAATTCAGCATCACTTGTCGTCATTTTAAACCGAGCCAACAGCTTCACCGAGCTTTGAGAGGTTTACGCTGGTTCCATTGCCTTTTTTTGTTATATTCAAGACTTATTTTAAACCTCAGCACTTATTTTTTTCTTTTCTGTCATGCAAGCTTCGAGATCTTTAAACACATTTTACTGTACTTCTACTTGGAAGGTTGCACTAGATATTCTGGTATTCATAATAATAATAATAGGCTACTTCTTTTTAAGGTTTGCTTTTCTGGGGATATTTCTCAGCCTTGATGACGTACCGTGATGAATACAGATTAAAATGAGAATGAAAGAAAGATAGAGAGATGAAGCTGCTTGAATGGCACCCTTTTATTTAGCCGTTGTCATTTGTGTGTGAAAATGAAAAAATAACCCTTTTAAGATGCTGCAACAATCATTTTTGAAATCAGTACTTTGCATTTTCCCATTTTCCCAAACATCCTTAAAACAAAATACATTTACAAAATATTAAATTGATGCATTAAATTGATCAAAAGTGAAAAATGTTTCAAAAAACGTTTCTCAAAACAGCATCCATTTATCACAGAATCCTGAGAAAAAGTATTGCAGTTTCCACAAAACTATTAAGCTGCAACATTGATAATAAAAAATGTTGCTTGAGCACCAAATCAGTATATTAGAATGATTTCTAAAGGCAGCCTTTAAATGCAGCCATGGTTTCTTTCAAAAACATTTAAAAAAATGTTACTGACCTTAAACTTTTGAATAGTTGTGTACAGTATAAATGTATTGTAAAAAAACAAAAAAATGGATGTTTAGGCCTTTTTACTTGAAAAAAATATAACAATACAGATTTTTTTTTTTTTTTGCAGTGTAGTTTCTTAAATCACCTGTGGACAATCAGTGGCATGGCTTACTTCAGCCCGTTGATAGTTTTATGGAGCATGCATAACTAGCAGGATTTTAGACCTCACTCTTCTGAGTGCCTTCCTGGATTCAGCATAGAGCTGTTGGATGTGGGTTTACGCTGTGTGATCTTCCCCTGTTTTTGTAAGATCAACCTACTCAAGCCTGGAATGTGCGTCGCTGAAAAGATTGTTTAATTCCGAGGGCCAGGCACTTTAATTAGTCATTGACACATGTAATTATGCTGAATAGAATGTAAATTTCCCCAGTCCAATTTCCCTGTTCACCCACGGACATAAACAGGATGTGAGGAGACCCTACTCAGGCATACGCGAGAGAATTAGACATGCAAGAGTGTTTCACTCTTACCGTTTCCTTTTGCGGTTTGCGTAATGTAAACCTTGCAATACCTTGAGCTTTGCACGGTCGAGTTAGATAGAAACGTGAACATGTGGTCAGATCTTTGTTTTGTCTCCTCTCAGTAAGGGCTGGACATCCTCTTCAGGGCTGAGGCACTGGAATGCAGTTTCTACTCTTTCCTTCCTTCCATTTTCAATGTCGTGACACTTGGCAGGATGCATGTCATAGTTCTTGTCAGCTGATGAACTGATACGTGACATGATTGATACTGGCAGCGACTGGTGAATCTGAAACGGATGATGTGCAGTTGTGTCTGTCTGCACTGGTTTGGATCCCATGATAACAGCTCGATCAAGCTGCTTCGTTTGAAATCAGACTAGTAGTAATACACTAAAGGTTTTTAAATGATCTGGAAATTGTACAGCATCTATGCAACTAATCCTGGCTTTACTGAAATCTTTGTGCTGAAACTTCTTGCTAATATTAAGGACAGTTTCAATGTGTGTAAAGCCATCCAAGCTAGGTTAAACCTACTATTATTGTACCCGGTAGTATAGTGAAACTAATGCTGCGTTTACATCTGGTCAGAATTAGCATAATGAGATTTCAATATGAAATGTTCACAAAATACTTAATCACTACATTAACCCACCTCTTTTTGCTCTTTCAATATATATATATATATATAGATGGAACAAAAGTTATATTGTTCACACACTTGTTCAAACGTTTGGGGTCAGTAAGGGTTTATTTAAGAAATTAATCAATTTATTCCGTAAAGATGCATTAAACTGATCAAAAGTGACAGTAAAAACATTTAAAAACATTTCAAATAAATGCTGTTCTTTTAAACTTTCTATTCATCAAAAAACTATTTCTTTTTTATCACAGCTTCTTGATTGAATGATTTCTGAAAATTCTGCTTTACCATCACATAAGTAAATTACATTTTTAACTATATTAAAGCAGTTTTTACTGTATTTGTCGCATTTAAAAGAGACTTATTACCAAGCCCAAACTTTTGAACTGTAGTATATGTATTGTAAATAATATATATTATTGCTGTAATTCTGACATGACATGAATGCAGCATTATAAAATTCTTCTTTGCCCAGGTCTAAAACTGTCACTCCCAAGAGTACATTTGTTCAGACATTGATTATACTGACATTTTCCCATTTAAAGTACGTAATTCAAACTTCTCAAACATTGTTTCAGATACTCGTGTTGCTGATTGAGCTGTGGGGGTTGATGGAGGGCTTTAATCTGAGTTTCTGGTGTACAGTTCTATAGCAGATAAATATGAATGAAGACCCATCCTTAACTGTAGAATGGCTAGTTATTTCTACGCTCCCTTTTTCACTCCTAGCAAACCAGCAATTCAAATCTAAGGTATATACATTGGTATAAATGGCAAAATGGGTTAAAAACACAATTGTAACATGCAGTGCCTGTCATGTATCGTTTTTCTCTGGTTTCTTTTCCTCACCCATGTGAGCTGTTATGTGGGTTTTCGCTGTATTGCTGACATCATCTGGATTGGATACAGCTTTTTCTTTATCAAACGCTTTTTGTACGCTGTTGTCCAACCAAGGGGCCAGATTTGCCAAAGCCTCTCAATAACACAACCTCCGAGTGCTGCAACACATCGACCTTAACTAAAGGTTGGTATAGTCTGAAGATGCTAAGAATGTTAGCGTGTGCTAAGGGCTTTACTAAATCTGGCCCTACGGTTAAAATGGCTCAAACGGGGTGAAGAATACCTATTAGTTATGTCTCTGTTCATAGGGGAGAAAAGCCATTTGTGGGCTTTGCAATTTATGCAATATTTTGATAAGTCATTTACAAATGAATTGCCAAAAACACCCTGACGTACCGCCTACTCCTGAATTTTTGAGACCCCCAAAACAATCATGCATCAATATTTCAGGGTGCCCTCTCCCCCATTAGAACAATTGTTTTGTTTTATTCTGTTCGATGAATTATGGTTTCATTTCTATAAATATTTCTATTGTTGTTTGTTTTTAAGCATGCTGTTTTCTCTATCTTTGGACGCTTTGAGTTGAAAGGACGAAGGTTGAAATGTTTTTCAGAGAGCATTCTAATGCAGTGTTAAATTTCAAGGTTTTTGTTAGTTTTTCCTTCCTCTTTTTTTTAATCACATTATTCTTTACAAATATTACCATAGTAGTTACTCATTAAATGCTTGCTTGCTGCACAGATAAACACACTTCACACCAGGAAGGGGCATGTGGACATTTAGTTCAGACACATTCACAACTGGCATGATGACATGCATCCACGTTCTTTTGGAAAGCATCGGATTTCTGTTATTTGTCTTTGTTTCTCCAAGAACCTCGCTAAATTGTAATCTATCAGCAAAAGTCGGTATGTCGGTTTTGAAACCAATGAGAAAATGTTTTTGTTTTTCTCATGCACAACAAACTAAATTTGCCATGTGTTTTTGAACTGGTGTGAGGGGGAAATTACAGCTTTAACAATATTTCATTATAACATTGTATTCAGCCATCGCTGTTCGCAAAAAAAAAAAATCGCTCATGAATACAGTACTGGAAGTGAGTATGTTTCCCTATGCAAAAAAATCAAAAAAATTAAAATTAAATAAAAAATAAACAAAGCTATGCTACAACTCAGAAATGAGGTGACTTTGTGTTTTTCTTTTCTAACCGATTAGACGCAAAGTCTGCTAAAGTTTCTTGGCATGTTTTGAATGTTTGTGTAGATTGATCTTGATTATCAGTGGTGTGTGTGTTTTGGAGGTGTATTATCATTGCTTTGTGTGTGTTGGATTGGATGTGTACGTATTCGCTGTTCATTTGTAGATCATCCCTCAACGTGGACCCAGGCGAAAACAGGCCTTGTGCCTGAGGACAAAGCTAATTTTAGCTCAGCCGAAGCTCTTTTGCCATCACAGTTGCAGAGGCAGAAAAGGAAAAGATGTTTCCAAGACGTGGCATGACATCTTATATATGGCTCTAATGATGCATTAAAAGAGTCTTGTGGCGAGTAACATTTTGGGTATTATATGTACTGAATATAAGAGTCAAACGTGACTGAAGATAAATTAGTAATCACACATCAGCGTGCATGAGACATATTTTTCATGCCAAATCTTATTTAATAAACTTTGTCATTGTAATCGACACTCAATGGCAGTTACGCAGGAAGAGAATGACTCATTTCAAGGCAGAACAAACTTTGGATCACCAAACATTTTAAATGACAGTTTTAATTCTGTGAGTACGAGCTGCATAAAACAGGAGAATTGGGAGAAAGAGAATGAAAGAGCGAACTGAACACTTGCGGTTAGAGGTTTGTTTTCAGTTCAACTTGGCTGAGGAGCGTAACACACCTGACTCTAATCATCCCTCAATCCATTTACCCCAGATACAAGATTGTTGGAGCCGCTTTTGGAAAAGTATAATTTCAGCTCTGGAAAGGAAGTCAAGTTTTATTTCATTTTAATGGTTCAAAATAGCCCAAGCCAGCACAAGGTCCTTTTTCTTTAAACATATGAAGGGGGTGAACGAGTGCAATAGCACTTGTTGAAAGCTTCACATGAACCTCGCCAGGAGCCCCTCATGAGCTCACTGCAGAATGGGGGTCAAATTCCATAACAGACACTAACCAGAGGTACCTGTTCAACTTCAGTATTTAAATGAAACGTTAGCTTTCGGACAGCAAATTACAAACCTGTATGATTTTATTCTAAAACCAACTCATAGACATCTGACTCATATACAGTGTGTGTGTGTGATATATATTTCTACAACAGTTCGATAAACAAGAGCTCGGTACTGAGTAACTTATTTTAGACACTTTGTGTTTTTCTCGCCAAAGAAAATAGTTAAAGGTGCTCTAAGCGATGTCACGCGTTTTTTAGGCCAAAACATTTTTTGTCACGTCCAGCAAACATGAACACACTGTAAATAAACGCGGTCTCTATAGACAGCCCAGGCTCCACTAACGGCAAGAAAAACAAACTGGCCCAGCCTTGGCCACGAAACATAACAAACATTGTTCCAGCCAATAACCGACAAGAATGATTTCGGGGTTGGGGGGTTAGTGCGCGTGCTGGGAGTGGAGGAGAGAGAAGCATGAAGAGGGAAGTTAGCTTGAGGAGAGATGCCCTAACAACGACTAACGTTAAAATTGTATATTCTTGAGAATTTTGATACGGCCAACACACGACCAAAGAGACGTAGGGAAAAGGAGAAGGAACGCGAAGTCCCGAATTTACATCGGAAAAGCGTTCAAAAGGTGACCAGAACTCCGCCGGCAGAAGGGCTTCCAATCTGACATTCAGGTGACACTCTGTTTTTGCTGGACAGGTGGGTAAATCCAGTTTGTCTAAATGGTTCATGACTGTTTCAGGAAGCACGGAATGGAGGGGGAGGGGACGGGATGAGGAGGAGGGAGGGTGGAGCTAGCCTCACTCAACATCGCTTAGAGCACCTTTAAGTACGAATGCAAAGCAATGTTTATGAATGAATCAACGTTTTTGAATGATTCAGCTGAGTGAATGAATCCATGACTCAATAATAAATAGAGTGAATCGGTTGTGAATCGTTTGAGTAAATGAATCAGTGATTCACTCATAAAGACAGTCGCATATCAGCCTATGATGTACAGTAACATACTACAAACATAGGGCTTCAAAAGCAAGTGGCTGAGAGCAAAAGGACCTTGATGTGGTGCCCGGTGTGACTATTTTTTATGACCTTTACTCATAGAGTGAGCCGCTAACAGCCCAGCTCCCCAAAGCCTGGGCCAGTCTTCTCCCAGATCGGTCTGAAACTACAGTTCTCCACTCCAAAGAAAACAGCATGGCCTCGGGAGTTGCCTGAACTGCAGCTCTCACTCAGGCAAGAGGAAACCTAGCTTGATTCACGAGTCTCTAAAGAAACATTTTAATTACAGGCTGAGCTGATGTTGGCCGAACGATGAGGACACCAACACTGCCATGCGCACCAACACAGAGCCTCTAGTCTAAACTATGGTAAAGTTGAGGTTAGGGGTGTAAACATATATAGAGGAAAACAAATGTGCTTTTCTGTAAACATGCTATCATTGTAAACATGTTAATAGGTACCACTGGGCGATTCAGTTTTAAGAAGTTGATAGCAAAGTAAAGTTTAAAGGGGCTATATGTGGAATTCAGAAACCCTTGTTATTAGTGACACCGGTGGCCGTTAAGTGAACTGCAGCCAGCAACTTTTTGCTCGTCTGGACGTGATTCAGTACTCCCTGTGAATTTCTTTTTTGTTTTTTCTTTTGTTTGTTTGTTTTTTGCTTAAAAGTAAAAAAAAAAAAAAAAATGTTGGAAATCCCTTTGCTGCGATAGACTTTTAATGAACACCCAGACGCTGTCCATGCTGCCGAGAACTAAAGTACGGTTGCGCGCTCTGCTCTCAATAGAAAAATAAGGCTAGGTTATATGTATATAATTTCTTTGGCTCAGAAATTTTCTAAAATGTTTTCATTTAATATGGTTATCTACTGCGTTTATTCTTTTATGTTGTTCTACTGCATTTATCAATGTGAGAATCACTCCAGGATATGTCCACATACTCATTAAATCCTTTTCCATTACAGAATATTGCTTTTAAAAAGCCTACCATAAAAATAAATCATGTCTGGTAGCATTTGAATTATTAATGTATTCATTTTAAATGTATTATCAATACTCAGTCTATTAGTACTCAAACTGAAATTTTATGTTGAATATTTATAATATTCTTTTTAAAAATTAAACAAAAAGTGTGTTTAAATGGTAGGCTATCTGGGCTTATAACATGCATTGATATTACAGGTACAGGCTGAGGGTGGTCTATTCTTTGCTCTGCACATTGAGAGCTGCAGAAGGTGGAATTGTGGTTGTTTTGATTATATCTATTTAGACTTGAAGGTTCAAAGTGATTTCTCTCTCCTTGGTTTCTCTCTAGCTGTGCTTATGAATTTAATATCTCGATTTACAGTACGCGATGGGAAGGCCCTTGTAAAAGCATGCGGCAGTAATGGGCTCCAGATGTCTTAACAAAGGACTGCAACTCCCCGAGGACTCCCTTCTCTGCAACACGATCACAATCAGGTCACTCCGCTATACAGAGACTTCTGGGATTGAGAGCGCGTCGGTGCAGTATGAACGTGACCCCCGCTTCTCGCAGGCACAAGTGTATGTGAGAGTTTTTTACATTGTATATATTACATTATATTTTACCTTTATGCATATGGCAGATGTTTTTATCCAAAGAAACTTACTTTGCATTCACACTATATAGTTATTTATCAGTTCATGCATTCCAAGGGAATCAAACCCATGACCTTGGTGTTGCTTGCACCATTGTCTGTTTGTAAGCAATAATTACATACTTCATACATTTACTCAAAACTATTAAAATAATCATTGATGTACAGGGTCATATACACTGATAAAAATGATTTTGTGGTGAAGTAAATACTACTGAAAAAAAAAACAATGTTAAAAGTTAGTTCAGGTCCATTAGTACTCAATTCAAGCGTGTAGAAATTAAAGCGTAAATATCAACGTTATAAAATTAAGTAAAATTACTCAACTTTGGTGATACTGTTGTTCCCATCATGCACTGGGCCTTGCATAATTAATGAGTTTGTTTTGTCATTGCTTTTGTTGTTAGGATTAGTTTTGGACATTTGGAGTTCATTTTCTACTCAAAATGACACATTCAAACACAAAAACGATCCATCAAATGTTACCGTCATTGTGTATTGTCTACCAAGTATTGAGGTCTCTGCGTTCACATGACTTGTAACTATTGATATGTAGATATGGTGTCTCTCACAATAACTATTGTATTAATTATTTGTTTTAAAGTAAAGCATATACTTTAAAAGTGTGGTTTAATTCAATGTTATATTGTATTGCAAAGGAAACTTCAACTAAATAGATACTAGCCAAGTTAAAATTACTTATTTTCTTTGTTACTTTCACTTAACTTAGGTAAGTAGAGTTTACTTAATTCCATATGTGAAATTTACTTAAAAAATATGCGTTGCAAAGAAAAATTAAATAAATGTATAGAATGTTAAAATAGAAAAATAAATAAAAATATTTTACAATATTGTTGTTTTTACTCTATTTCTGATCAAATAAATGCAGCCTTGGCGAGCATTAGAGCTCTCTTTCAAATGTACATTGAATTTGGTTTATTGATTCAAGAAAAAAAGAAAAGGACTGAAAGCAGTTCTGCAGAGCTCAACTGATTCACTGAAGGTTGTTTCATCAGTATCTCTTACCCTTTGGCTTCCAGAATGTTTTTATTTGAGGTTTTGTCATTTAACTTTGCAGTAATGAATGCTCGAAAAGAAAGAATAATTCATCTGTCGCCGGCTCCCAAGTAATGCGTGGAGCAAAGATGACGTCGCTCAGAAGCCAGAATAAAAACAACGAAATAAAAGTTTCAAGGCAGCAGTGAAATGAGAATGAGGAGACTGAACTGAGGTCTGTCTTTCTCCCTCGCTCTGGTTTAACGCTTCACTTGCTGCTGCTGTCTGTAGGCTTAGTTACTGTCACTCATCAGCACGGTTTCAGCTAAACTGTTTCCCATGGATGGGAAACCTTGAGAAACAGTCAGCTGCCTACTTAGAGTTAAATGTTAATTAAAATGCTATGATAAAGTTCACATTAAATAAGCCTTTAGTGTAAACTCACTGCAAGAGTTCCCCTTTAACCTGAAGATCAGCTTTTATGTAATCATAAGCATATAAAAAGCGTGTTATTATTTTAGGTAGTTTATTGCATCATAATTAACACATCTTCTAATCACAGACTGTTCATTTAGGCGACGCCTGACCAAGGTCTACTTTAAACACAAGTATAATAGTCCCCCATCATTAACACAATTGAACACCTGGCCATTTTTCCTGCAAATGATATTTTCATCATATAATCCCCTGGGATGAGCAAATGGTTCCAAAAGCAAAACTGTGTTACATCATTTCACTGGAAGCATTTAACATGTCCAAACTGCCACTCAAAATGAGTAATGGATCTCATACCCTTGTCCATTTAGCATATATACATGCCCAACCCAGAACTGTCACACGAGTCAAAAGCCAGTTAATCGGAGCATTATGTGCACCATGTGACACACTGAGCATCTGCTCTTTTATTCCAGTGGTTTCACTACTCTAATGAATGTTTCAAATTTAGGTATTTCAGGTACGTTACACCATATTAATCAAACTTAAACTGGGAACATGCCCAGAAAAAGACTAGAGAGCACCACTTTATTCTAATCTTTTTGTTTCAACTTTATAAAGCTGTGATTAAGTGAAGGCTGCTCCATCTAGTGGATGATGTAAGGAACAACTCTTACGAAGACATGAAAACAAAATGTATAAGTTAAAATGATAATAATATATTACATAAGATAATATATAATTATGTAAGAATTACTCTTCACAGTGTTATGGCATGATTTCCAGAGATTGAAAGATTGTTGTGCCGCAGGACTGTGATCATCGGTTCTTCTCAGAAATTGGTCTGCTTGGTCTCCTCATTTGCCTCCAAATCATCCGCTAGGTTGTCGTAAAATTGATGCTTTTCCTCAAACTCATCTCTGCAAGGGGAGATACACAATAATGAAATGCTTTTTGTTTAAAGAGTCACATTGCACTGAGACTATACAGTTTGATCATTAACAAAACTCATCAGAAACTGGATGGTGGTAAACTGTTAATCATTTATAAATCATGTATTCACTGTAGAAATCAGTCTCTTATGCTCATTATACTGCATTTATTTGATCATAAATTCAGTAAACACAGTGATATTGTGAAATAGTTTTCTATTTTAATATATTTTAATGTGTAATTCATTCCTGTGATGCAAAGCTGCATTTTCTGCATTATTTATCTAATTAGTCTTGAGTGTCACACGATCCTTCAGAAATCATTCTAATGCTGATTTGGTGCTCAAAAAACATTTCTTATTATTATCAATATTGAAAACAGTTGTGCTGCTTAATGATTTTGTGCAAATTTAATACTTTTTTAATTGTTGATGAATAGAAAATTCAAAAGAACAGCATGTCTTTACTGTAACTTTTGATCAATTGAATGCATCTTTGCTTAATAAAAGTATTCATTTCTTCAAAAAATAATCTCACTGACCCCAAACTTTTGAAAAGGAGTGTATACATTCTACACAATAAAAATAGTCAACATGTACGCTGTACATTAATGTTTAGAAATTATATGCATTAGTTTATTATGGCTTTAGGAGTGTCTTGGCTGATCAGGTCTGAATGTGGCCTTGACAGTAAGTGTACAGTCATAAAATCATTCCAAAAACCATAAACTCCTCATCACCATCATGTTAGTCAATAACTAATCAAATGATTTAAGATTATCGCCATTTTGAACCTCTAAAATAAATATCAAGCATTTCCTTTTAAATAAAACCAAACTGATTGTATTGTCAAAAGTTACATATAAAGAAGAATCAGGTTATTATATGATCTATGTAGCTTTTTTCATCATGACTCGTGTACAGTATATATTTTCCTGAACCATTTCAGGTCACTACTCACTTGTCTGAGTTCTTGAAAAAGAGTCTTTTCACAATGACGAGGACGAAGACGATAAAGAGGAACCCAACAACAGCTGCCAGTCCCACCAGCCACGGCTGTAATGTGACCTTAGATGTATCTGACGTTGCCCGTTGACCACCTGAGTAACATTGTATCACTTAAAGGTTTTTTTGTCCATAAGGTATTTCACCCTGTGAAGGTTTTTCCTATACAACTTTTATATATTAAAGAGCAACTTGCAGGTTAGAAGACCCAACAAGTCAATGTATAGAAAAATAATGTAGGAACTAGATTTTCTTAAAAAACAAATTATAAATACGCTACAGTGGCTTCTGGAGTCGTTTTTGTGAGAAAATTTTACTTCCGCATCTGAAAATGGGCGTGACGGGCGAGAGTCGTGACGTGGCACGAGGGAGAGCTGTCGGTTCAAACAACAGGGAAATATGGATTGCAATGACATTTCGGACGCTGAGGAAATTGTTGACGGACCACAGCCATACAATTATGAGCCTGCTAGGCTGCCAAGAGAGCAGGGACAGGCCAGGATCAATGTTAGACAGAACATATTGGAACTTACAAATAACAGAAACTAAGCTTTGATCAGGCGTTTGTCATGCTCATTAATATCCGCCCAGACTAACGTTACGTGATATAACTTAGCGGTTTCTCATCGAGAGACAGAGAGATATTTATTCCTGCTAACATTTTTTGTTCCATAGGTGCTTGTGTGGGAAATGCGAGGCAATGTTTACAGCTGAGGAAAGTCAGTGTTGCAGGGAGGTGGATGCATACTGGGCCTTAGTGGAAAATGCCAAACTTGCATGGTTGCAGTTAGTGTTACTACAGTAAAGCCATGGTGAATGTTGCTGATCTGTGGACACTGGATAGTTCGTTCATTCATTGCACAATGTTTATTCCTGGTTTCCACGTCAGCACTGTTTGATCCGTTAATAACGGAGAAATGTGAATATTTCTCACTAGATCTCGCAGCGATGTTATTACTTCAGTGGCGAATTCAAATGCTTGATTTACTGGATCTCGCAGTTACAGTGTTGCTTGATCAGGCTCGCGCTGCACTGGTCCAAACTGATAAACGGTCCACACAAACACAATAACGAGTAGCTCAGTTTCGTTCCGCTTACATTGCGTTTGCCAGTTGATGTTGTGCTCGCGCCTACATCCGGCGGGAGAACCCGAAGATGCGTGCACTGAAAGAGCTCAGGTTACAAATTACAATGGATGTAAATGAAGAAACCGAGTTCTCCGACGAGCATGCCTATGACCGAGTGTGCGGTGACAGACGCGGCAGTGAAGTCTGCTCTCTTCACCTGAACAAAACGCACCCAAGAACGAAAAGCCTTGTTTTTCCTAGAAGGAAAATGATGGACACGATGTCCTGACAGGCTGGATTTTGTGCAACCAGCACAAACACAATAATTTACCATTATGGCTTCTCTAAAACTCGATCTAAAACTTTCTCTGTCGCTCACTACTGCTCTAACTACTACACCCACAATGAGAGCGCTGGCTGAACGCGAGCTCATATTTACCTCGGCATACGTCATATGACGCGTTGCTATAGGGGGAAAGGCGTATTCCAGAGCCTAGCACATTTTCATCAAAATCTCTACAACCAATTAGATTTCATTAGTAATTTCTACATATATGTTTTTAAAAAACCTCTTCAGACAAAATCAAGTATTAATTCAGTTATAAATTTAACCTGCAAGTTGCTCTTTAAATCAAAATATGTGGTTTTACACTGAATAGATTTAGTGAGCAAAATCACAATGAACTTTAGTACATTGAAAAGCTCATACTATAACAAAGAAAGACAAAAATCACTCACCAGCTTGAGCTTGACAAATAGAGACCAAGAGTATTATGAAAGCAACAATATTCTGTGGATGAAACATGGTTAATTTACAGTCTGCGCACACTGCTGTGTCCCTCTCAGTCGTCTGTAAATATATGAAGGATTCTTGGTGTCCAAAGTACAAAATCCATTAGAGCGATCACAGATTACAGCATATCACTCACAGAGTAAGTGTGTATGATTATTGTTATATAATCTCCCACTGACAATGTGACATGCTGTTATGTTGTAAAGGCAAAATATTTACTTTCCAGGCTGGCACTGAACAGAAGTCATGCCAGTCTAAACCATAGACTAAAAATATCTAAACTGATATAAGAGCTAAAGAACGTCTATTGAGAATTGATGTTGCACAAATATTAAAAAAAAAAAAAAAAATGGAAAAGGTTTTGCTTTTAGTTAATTTGCTTTGAGGTCCTTTATATGATAGTGCCCTCTTAAAAATTGACAAATTTCACTTTGAGCATGTATAAACATTAAAAATGACAGTGTTTCTCTTCCAGGGAAAACAGAGCAAAAATATTGATGACTCATCCTGCACTTGACAGATTTTTGTCCAATCAAACTCTCTCTACAATGATCATTGCCCGCCCCCTAATTTTTAACAAATTTTTAGCAAATTTTCTTCATTTCATCTTTCATTAGATATAAATGCCAACTTCATGTTTTCAGTAGGAAGTATGTCATTTTAGGACAGAAAACTGTGCCAAACAATTTCATGAGAAAAAAAGATTTAAGCTCACTAGTGTGAGTATTCAGATGAAAAATGCTGAGTCTTGTTTTCATGCTAGCTGCTGCTAACACTTATTTGAATGGAGGATGGTGCACAAGGCTTAAGTCTGTCTGATGTAACCCAGATGGCTGACAAGTCTTCAGTGCCTTCCATGAGTTCTTGCTCTGCATTCACCATGGCCAGCTCAGGCATTGCTTCTGGAATCCAGTCTTCCCTTAACTTATTTCGTCTTTCCCAGGGAATCTCCTGCTCTTCCATAGGCTGCTCTCCAAACAGGTAATCTACAGGACAGCAAAGAGCATTCAGTCTCATGTTATGCTGATAGATTTCTTCAAAGGCTTTTGCATTTTTTGGGGATGTTGATAGCTATTACGATCATCGAGTCTAAGGAATAACTAATGATAAAAAAATGAAACCAACCTTAGCTAGTTTGTGACTGTCTTACATTTACAATAATATACACTTTTATACAAAGCAACTTCCATTTGCAAGGTAAACATTTTATTATTCTTTCCCTGGGAATTGAACCCATGACTTTGTTAGCGCCAAGTTTGTGCTTTGCAAACAATGGGCCTTATCATACACCCGGCGCAAAGCAGCACCAAGCGCGATGCAAGTGTTTTTTGCTAGTTTCAGCCCGACACAGTTATCCTTTTTTCATCCTGCGCCACGTTATTTGAATAGCAAATGCATTTGCGCCCATTTGTGCGCCCATGGGCGTGCTGGTCTGAAAACGAGGTGTGTTCAGGCGCATTGTTGGCACGTTGCTATTTTGAGGCAACTGAAATAGACTGCGCCATTGACCAACTAAAACCTGGTCTAAAGTCAATGGGTCAATATTTTTTGGGTTATTTAAAGAGCGCGTTAGTAATGTGCGCCTAATAGGCGGGTCCACAACGTGCGTACACTCTGCAGGGATGTGCAGCAGCACACAAACATGCCAAATATTAAAAATAAAAGGATTACAATATTGTGTACATAAAGATATGGTGGAATCCCGTATGGTCTGCTTGTGCGCTTTGACCTTGCGCACTAGCAGATCCGTTTGCGCTCTGGAGACGTGTTCAGTCTTTCCGCTTGCAAATTCCGTCACGTAAATAGCAATCCGCCATGGCGCGAGCGCAACTGGCTTTTAAAGAGAATGGGAGATGAGACTCTGGTTGGTTTATTTCACGTTACGCCCAAAACACCCCCATTACTCATTAAGAGAATAGGGACGACCCTTTTAGACCATGCGCCGGGAGCACCGACCATTTTTCTCTTCGTTAAACTAGCAAAAGTGGATTCGGACATGCCCTAAGTGCAATTGCGCCCTGAGCTTTAGACCATGCGCTTAGGTCGTTAAAATAGGGCCCAAAGACCTAAAGGTGTAGTATGTAATATTGACAGTTAGCGGTTGAAATAGGTACTGCAAAGAGTTGTTTCCCCCTCCCCTTCAGACTCGATGCTCACGCGGGTTGCCAGATTAAGGACACACAACAGGAGCAAGCCCAACTGACAATGGAAGGCGTGGAGACTTACACACTTGTAAGTTGATGAGTTGATTTATTTGTATTTTGATATTGCTCCCATTCATAGAGATAATGAGATATAGATTCTGAGGCTTTTTAGGTCAGGTAGAATCTGCGATCTCTGACCCAGTTCAGTTTGCTGGCTTCAATGGCTGTAATATGCAGTGTTTTCTGCTAACTGGAAACCCGGGGTGTCGAAATACAATTGGGTAAATAAGCAGTGGGCGAGATCACACAGACCAACACTGAACAGGATTCAAAGTAAAATAACTGGCTGTAGCTTTGTTTTTTCAGAGAAACAAGTATGTTTCCTAAATATCTGCAAACATATTATGGTATTATACAGTCAAAAAATTACTTACAGCACCTTTAAGTTGGTCTCACAGCCTATTGCCTAGCTGGTGTTTAGCTGTCTCTAACCCTGAGCAGCCAAAAACAAACAAAAAACTCTAAAACCAACCAAAAGCTTTGAGGAAGAGCTAAAACCAGCAAACCCTCTTAGGCTGTTTATGTTTTTGGCAAAGCAGTCAAGTGTATTCCAGTTAAAAAGGAACACCATGTCATGCATCTCATTGAAAACTAGCCAGATATCGTTCAAAGCGGATTTGTAATTCTTTAAGTGGACATTTGTACTGTTTCCTGTCACATACCTGCCAGATCATGGATGAGATCTTTGATGAGGTGTCTTATGATGGCGAACAGAGTGACGCCTGTCACACTTACAGCCAACAGCAGATATATTACATGCTTGGGTAGAGTAAGCGGATCATTTTCTGTGGGTTTGTAGTCCTTGAATAAGTCCGCATCATCAAGACTTTTGTTCTTACCTAAATCCATAAATATTGTTGTTTACTCCACTGTCTTTAAGTTTAACAATTTAACAACAGTTCATTAGTTTTCATTCATTTTCTGATGATCTGGAAGAAAACAATAAGTAAACATCATTATGTATACAGTATATTTATTTTATATTGTTTTTATTTTAATATATATATATAAAAAAAGCTCAATTTTCAGCATCATTACTCCAGTCCTTCAGAAATCATACTAATATGCTGATTTGGGGATTTGGTGCTCAAGAAACATTTTTATAGTCAATGTTGAAAGCAGTTGTGCTGCTTCATTTTTTTGTGAAAATTGTGGTACATTTTTAATGCATTCTTGTTGAATAATTTTTTTATTTATTTCCCCCCAAAAAAGAGATTTAGAACATTTGAAATGTGACAGTTTATACTTTCTTTAACAGAGCACATAATGCTAACTAATTTTAGGTTAGGTTAAGATTAGGGTTGGACTAGTGAGAGGTAGGGTTAAATACAGTACATCTGAATCTCATTATCAGTATAGCCATGTTTATGGTCAGATAATATGTTGTGTACCCTGCAAAGCTTCTTTCCCTCATTGACAGACACTTGCCCTCTTTCTCTCTCTCTCTCTTTCTGATGCTGAATGCTCCTCAGCTGTCTTCCTTCTCGTTGCATATTCACAAAATCACGACAAAAGATGTCACAGAATGATAGTTTCTCTGAATGACTGTTTCTTCTTTAGTGACCGTGACAGGACTTCCCTCAGACCTCAAGTAATTAACATCAGAAAACAATCAAGCTAATGTACTTAGTGGCGTAAGGAGAAGCCTTGAGCCAGGATTTAGTCTTTTTTCTATTCCATGTCTACGTCTCAACACCTGTTGGTATATTCTAAAGTACAGTGGAACCAATGACATCAATGAAAACGAAACTGTAACTTTGCCATGTTACAATTCAGAGAAAATGAATTATCGTCATTGCTTAAGAAATCTGCTACGTTTCTAAAACATATAGGTTTCTGTTAAAACAGACTGGTCTTAAATGCCATTTAAAAAAAATATTTAAATTGGTTAATTAATATTATCTTATTATCTTAAAATGTCTGAATCAGCCTGAAATCGTTACATTACACCAACCAAAGTATTTGGTTAGATCAAGTAGCAACAACTTGTAACAGCAATGTTACAACTGTACAAGCAAGCCCAAACGTATGGTCACATGGATCACAGTACAGGATGTACGCTTAAAAAAAAGATTTGTTCTTCATAAACTTTAGAGAACAAATGTTATGTCCTGTATGGTGAGCACACAGCACCCTCTGTCTGTGTTGAAGCAGCACATGCTAATCATGCTAATCATGCTAATCCGCATCAGAGAGGATGACAATTGCCATGTAAACAGCCGAGTACTCTCTACGTTGTATTCTTTTATTATTAAGGGAATGAGACAGATAGATATTGACATCTATTTGGCTAAATCTAGCAAAATATATAATAATAATAAACCTACAGAGTCAGACGTCAAAGCACATCAGAAGATTTGTATTTTTTGGTAAATTACAACAGGTGGAAATGAGCAGCGCTTACAAAGAAAGATAACATTTTGTTAACTATGGAGGTTGAACAAGAGATTTGGGGCTTGTGGAGAAAGACTAATAGATGAGAGAAAGATAGATAGAGAGGATTGTTCATAAATGAATTCAGTGACACCTTTTTAACCTCATGAGTCAAATACATGGATTTAAATCCTGGCAGAATTTCTGTCCGTCCACTTCTGGGTCAAATGTAGTCGGTTCCTCCTTTTATCTTATATTGTCTTCCTCATCCCTCCTTCCTTCCCTCCCAAAGACTTTGGTTCTTCCTCTTCCTCTTCATCGTCAGGGTCACAACCAAGGCCTCAATCTGTGTGGAAAAAGAAACGTTATGTCTTCAGATGCAGATATGAGCTAATAAGACCAGAGTTCATTATACTATTGTAAAGGCCAGTGAATGTGCTGTGACATAGCCTGATATGATTATCTTAATCCCAGTTTAATCCTTTGGTTGATGTCTCGCTGACTCTGATATTCCATTGCTGGTAATGGCAGCTGTCTTTCATGAAGGTGAAAGCTTTTAATCAAGGGTTAGCTATTCTGTAATCCACCTAATCCTGTCTGAGATGCACTCTCAAGAAGGAGTGGGTTGCATTTTCTGTGATGCTGCTATGTATTGTCAAAAGTGCTATACAAATAAATGTGAATTTAATTAAAGGTTATACTAAAACAAAAATGTACTGTGCCATAATTAGTAATATATCCTGTGGATGAGAATACAGAATTATTAAGCACGTTGATTTTCTGATCACAGTTTTTTTCCAGGCACATTTTTACCAATTCCAAACCACATTAATCTTAATAACTACTATTCATTTTGTATTTAATCACTTATAAGTGATATGTAATTGTTCATGAAGGCTGGAAATGAAAAATGTCTTATATTCAGGTGTGCATAATGACTGAAAAGTCAAAAATTGAGAAGGATGCAATACTAATGCAATACTAGAAATTGCAGTTAAGGCAGGACCATTGGACAGTGAAATGCTCAATGGACTGCAAAAGAATTAAGAATTAAGGTGAAGAATTAAGCGTGAAACCATCAGGAACCCTTTAGTCTCAAGTTCCACAATTTTCCAGAACTGCAGCCTACCTGGAGTCTCCAGAAGTGCAAGGTGTCAGGATCTCAGAGACTTAGGTCAGGTAAAGAATCCTAAAAAATGACCCCCACTTAATAAGAATCACAAGCTGGAGTGTAGTAAAATACATGAAGGCTGGTTTTATAGGCTTTATAGACAGACATATTGAGAGTGACTCTTGAAGGACCTCTTGTACCACTGTTTGAAGAATTCATCTTCCAGAATCTGGCAGTAAGTTTTGGGAGTTCATTTTTAGTCCATCTCCTACCCTGAATCGACGGACTAAAAATGAACTCCACAAACTTTTTTCATTTCCAGCCCTCATGAACAATTATATATCACTTATAAATTATTAAATACAAAATTAGTAGTAGTTATTAAGATTAATGTGGTTTGGAATTGGTAAAATGTGCCTGGGAAAAAAAATATGATCAGAAAATCAACGTGATAATAATTCTGCACGCACTGTAGACTGATAACTCAACATCGGAGTCTGAGATAAAGCAGGTGGTGGAGCAAAGAGCTAAATGAATACATAACTGAAGATTAGTCTGTGATTAATACTCCAAAAAGCTCAGCAAAGATTTACAGACATGTAAGACAGTATACAAACTTTTCTGCTTGTTAAAGGTTTTAGCCTTAATTGGTGTCAACTCTGTGTAACAAACGTGATCTACAACCTGCATTCCCATTCAAAAGATTTGTAATGTCTTATGTTAACCAAGGCTGCATTTATTTGATCAAAAATGCAGTAAAAACAGTGATATTGTGAAATATATTTAAAAAAAAAAAAAATTTTGGCAAAGCAAAACAGCTGGGCTGCTATATAGGGTAACCTATAATATAAATCCTTTGTAACATTTGAATGCGTCTTTGTGGAATAAAAGTATTGACGCCAAACTTAGGACAGTATCTAACAGGTCATGACACTGAGCCCATTGACTAATAACATCAATGCTACTCACTTAGATCGCAATTTCCTCAGGTTTGGGTGCATCCTTGATCTTCTTGCAGAAAACCTGAGAAAGAATAAAGTTCCAGAACACAACAGTTAAACTTGTGTTGGCAGTCAATATGCCGATAATTAAGGGTTCCATGTCTAATTTCAGCTGTGTTGGCGTTCTCTCAGAGCTTGATGCTGCACAAACTCTCTCAGAGTCTCTGACTGACTGACAGGCAGAGGAAGAGCTTTTCTGTTTGAGCCACTGACCCAGACAGATCTGATCCTGAGTCACATGATCTGATATTAATCATCTCTCTGTCATGTTACTTTATGTTGTTGTTACACAGATTACACCAAAAAAGGTATGGACTTGGGGTAGGTTTATTTTTTTATTAAATAAATTTGTATATATATATATACGCATATCTTAAGGTTTGGACTAGACAAAGGCAATTGATCATGACTAGGGAAAAAAATGTATAGTTCAATATTGTTAAATTGACACGTTTACCTTTGCAACAACATGTCCCATAGCAGTCATGTATTTATAATGATTTTGAGAAGATTTTTTATTTTTTATTTTTCAATAAAATACTTAATATGAAATTAAAAGGACATTGTCCATAACATTCACTAACATTCACTTTTACTTTTAACGTTAAGTTTGGAGTCAGTAAGATTTTATTATTATTATTATTATTAATTATTTT